>NC_085085.1:7295325-7592960 GCF_963422355.1 Corticium candelabrum
TTCCTTGTGGTCTCTACTGACGGTCTGCTTCTGTTTTACTTCAGCAGTCATCTTCAGAATTATACCTTTCATCTTTACTGTGCTTATTGCTAGTTCGACATTTATGCAAGCCAAATGCAAAGAGTGCCCTTTATGTACAAGGCATAAACAGAGCATGTGCAAGAGATCGGCCTTTTAGTCCTTGTAGCTCCAATGCGTTGCACTAATTCAGTGTTTCTGCTGGAAATTTTCTATTACTAGCCACTTGGCTAAAGGAGTTTGTCCGTTTGTAGCCAAACACTCTTTTCAGAGGCAAGAAAAAGCACTCAAACATCAAACAGCTAACAATCTAGAAGACAACAGCTACTATTGAGTCAAGTTTAACCTGTTTGGACAGACAGACAGCATTTATCAATTGTCACAAACAAATCAGACTTCAAGCATTTAGTGGCATCCTTCTTAGCTTTTTAGACCAAAATTTAATAGCTTTGTCAAAATCAAAGTCTTGAAGTTTTGGCCCTTCTATGCTCAGTATCATCAAAGTTCAGCATCATTGAAGTCATCGTTGTCATCTTCCTCGTGGTTTCTACCATTGGTCTCCTTCGTTTTACTTCAGCAGTCATCGTCAGAACCATGACTGTCATCTTCACTGTGATTATTTCTAGTTCGACACTTAGCGAAGCCATATGCAAAGAGTGCCAGCTATGTGCAGGACATAAACAGAGCATGCGCCATAGATTGGCTTTAAGTCCTTGGAGCTCCAATGCATTGTGCTAATTGCCATTCTTAGTGAGCTGTAGCAATTGTGCTTGCAAGATCTGATCCAAAGGAAGGTGTGCATAGTACACTGTAACAGCTAGCCAAATTGGCGAGGATGCATTACCATTTATCGCCAGTGACATTTACTTGTGGCATTTGGCTATTTGGCGTCCAGTGGAAACACTATATAATGCTATACATTCTTATCTGTCGTATTCAGTACGAATAGTATACAAATGGGTGTTTTGGCTCACTTTTTAGTACACTACCAGAAAGTCTGGACTTGTATGTGACATTCCAATTGCATGCTTTGGGCATTCCAATTCCATGCCCTAGGCATTCTAATTGCACAAGTTGCTGTTGGCTATCCTTTTGGTAATTTTTGTGCTATTGTATGAACTTGGGTGTGCACTTTAGTGATTCTCCTTTTTCTTCGTTATTCTGAAATTCTGAAACACTGTTCAATGGAGGTTATTGTTATGTATATTCTTATACCTATTCAAAGCATTAGCTATTGGTTTGTTTTAATGTTTATAATCTCTCCACATATTCTTCAGAGATACATGTTCAGGGGAATTCCCCTTTTCCATTGTACAAATGGCATTGTCCATTCCCAGTATATTTTATAAGAAAAGATTGATGAGCTCAGATATATCCCTCATGTACATAGATAAGTGGGATGGTGCTGGATTCCTCATTACCTGTTCTGGAGCCATTTCCTAGACCTGAAGAGGGAACATCCCCTATGAAGATCGATACCCCACAGGAATCAGATGACGAGTCTAACCAACTTGAAGAATTGGATAATTTGATGTTTGTAGCACACTGTGCACCAGACCCCATCTTCTGCATATACTGGTAGACACTGTCACAGGTCACATACCAAAGCTATTAACGCAGTCCACACCTTGTTCCTGGTGTTCATTGTACATTGCCACTCTATACCATCATAGTAGTCTTTGAGGTTCTTGAAGAGAGATTCATTTTCTCTATGGTGTGCAGGTAGCATATCGTTGCAATAGGACACTTTACAGTTTCCTACATGGTGATACGTCAATATGTTATTAATCTGTATGTTAGGCAATGACTTCCAGGACTCATGCTTTTTAATTTTTTCTTTTTTATCACCATCCACAGTACCAGCAGTACCAGGCAGTCTCATTCCTTTGTTTGCAATTCTGCCAGCATACTTGCCAGTACGTGTGCTAGCACCTCCAAAAAGTTTCCAACAAGGGGTGCTGCTATCAAGCATTATTTTCACAAATGCACCCAGTCCGCCCTCCCACTGTTTTGACCATAGATGTACATTGCATGTAAGCTTGCTTACTTGTGCTGCAATATCTCATTTAACTTTCATGCTAATGCGTGGTTACCTTGTCACCATATACACAATGTGTTTGTGCCACTGTTCATATACATGTGATACCATATTTAATCTCTGTGTCCAGCGCTTACATTCGCTTGCATATGCAAATGGTACTACAAGGTCGGACTTATTGCAAACTCGTGTAAATATAGCTTGCAGAACGCTTTCACTCACAAATTGTGTATAGCCACATGTAAGCTACTGCATGTATGTGATACATGCGACCTTGTTACACAGTGTTTTTGGTCACCTTTGACATCCCCTTTGGTGGCTTGGGAGAAACTTTGGCAAGATGAGGAAGTATTTCAATCAACTATGGTAGTGATGGCTTCACCATTTATAGCCATCTGTGTCGTAGATAGTTGCAACTCGATATTATTACACTCTGCTTTTGTATTTCTGACTTTGTTTGTTTTGGTGATCCTTAGGATATCCTCTTCTAACAACTGGGAGTAAGACAAACAGCCGAGCCATCTGTTTTAAATGAGCATCTGCTAGCGCTTGCTTATGACCATCCGTCAGAGTGAACGCAAACTCAATTTAACTCTACCTATATACATGGTTTAAATTAAAACAATTACACTTGCATTTCCAGCTCACTGCTTCCAGCATCATGTGCTCAATATGACACAATACATGTGGTACATTCCATCATCTCCTGTGACTGTTAATTTCTTGGAATTGCTGTTCCGTGCCATCATAATTTGATAGCTGCCGTCCCTAAGTTCTGTTTGTTTCTGTGGTTGGACACGTTGACATGTTGGATTGATGCTCTTCGACAGACAACAATCTGAATTGGCCTTGGAGTATTTTTTGACAGCTACTTGGAATTATGTAGACCCTCGAGACATCTCGGGTGGCATCATTAAACTCTATTTTGAGCTCTCTTTCTGAGCATTGTCTGCTGTTAAAAGCATACCGCTTTTCCTCAGCTTGCCGTAATTAAGACTTGATTGCTATAGGCTTGATATCTCGCTTGATGGATCCAAAGGCCACGAAAACGTGTTGAAGTAATTGGTCTTTTGCATTACTGATGGCTCTCCAAAAGGACTAAATTTAACTGTTCTGAATTGCTTTTTGCAGACTTTCATTTGCTGAAAGTACAACTGCCATATGGCATCTGATGCAAGCAGCATCTCTAACTCTGTTTAATCAGCCGGGGAAGATTCTACCTTGGTCGTCGACAGGGCCTGATGATCGATTTGAATTTGGCACCTCCAACCTCAACAGCCATTTTGTGGACTTATTTATTGGGTGCGTTTTTCCAAGTATGTATGCTTGACACCCAAATGACAGTGTTAATATTGTGATGTGAACGCAATACAGCATTCGAAGGTAGTAACATGGTGATCATTTGGCCTCTTTCCCTGAGTGTGGCGTTTGATTGATCGACGAGGGACCATCAGTTGTTGCTGAGTGTGATGACATAGGGAGCATTGTAAGCAATATCAGCTCCAGTCATGAGTTTCTGTCTGGCTTTCCAGTGGTGACGGAGCCACAGCGGCAGCAGTGGCCATGGCCGCCCCACTTTCTGAAAACTCGACTTCAGCCAGCGAATGATTGCTGCATACTTCCGGTCTAAAGGTAGAGCTGATTAAATAAAATAATATATTTGGTCATCTACCAGATTGCGGCTCTACTAATTTGGTGACTGTTTCGAAGTCTCCTACGACTTCTCTTTCGTTACCGGGGTGATTTACATCAACTGGTGTTTGTGAGTACCTGTACACGCCCAGCCAACCCACCCCTAGCATGCGCTAAATCACACCCTCTAACGCGCACTAGGCCGCTCCACTTTCAAGTTGCTTCCGTCGGGCCTGCTTTCAGCACTGCTTTATGAGGGACAAGCTATTTGTCCAGATTTCTTGTCTTTATGCAATGCTCTCCATCTTTGTTTATATGACTGGCATCCTGAAGAAGACACTTGATGTCTTCAAACCTCGTCATTGAGTTGTCTTTGACAGCAGATAAAGGTGATACAATTTAGTGCTTTCCATTGCTGCATATCTTAGGTTACACAAATTTTCACTTCAATCATTTACACTACTACTTGCTATGATTACTCAGTATACTCTTCTCTGCTTGTTGATGAGTTGGTTCTTGCAGACTTGAGGGTTGGACATCAAACCTTGGATCTGTTCTTTCTAAGCTTGTGGCTTTATCAGTCGTGTGTGAGAGGGATCCACAGATTAATGCTTACACTGGTAAATTTGCTTGCAATCCTGCCAGCAGGCTTGCTAGACAATGTGTCAATTCTGGCAGCTTTTGGGTCCAGGTCTTTTGGTTGCCTTTTGTTTGTTACCTTGCAAGTGAGCTTGCGACCTTTTGCATACTTGCATACTCTGCACTTTTGGTCCCTACGAGGTCCTTATTCTTGGAAACAGCTTTTGCGCGAGTTCTTTACCCATGTTCAAAGCCTCTGGAGATGTGTCTGTATGATGTGATATGAACTTGCCAGCTCATAGAAAGATATGAATTGATGAATGCCCTGTGAAATCACATCTGTAATTAGAAGTGTGTGAACACATCTTGACCCTGTGTACTAGTAAGTTTCTGAAACCTCTTATTAATATCCAATTTACGGAAAGTTGATTTGTGTTGTTACGGATCTCTTTCAAAGAAGCGTTGCAGTTGCTGACCAAAGAGTGCTCACACATTCCACACTTTGTTCATTTGGACACAAGACCATAACGTATCTATCGACTACTAAGAATCACAGTCACACATCTAGCCTTGTACACCAACGGATGACCAAAACTCTTCCAATTTTGCTTTTTCTCACCTCAGAGCAGCGGCGTTAGTATAGACAATGTTATATCCCACTGTTAAAATCTTGTTTAGATCCCACTGCAACTACGTGCACTGTTATCACATGCAGTGTACTTAGGAAACATCTATCCAGTTGCATACTACACTCGAGCAATCGTAACCGCATTACAAGTTCATGTCGGTATAGACAAATATTAGGGAGGCCTGTGCTCTCAGGTCCCCCATAGCTACGCCTCTGCTCAGAGTCTTCGACATCACCAGTAGTTTATAGAGCTCCTATTTTCATTTACCATGTTTTGAGTGTAAAAATGTTACTAATTTGGTGCATTTCTCTTGTACAAGCCAACGAGTTGCACAGAAATACAGATGGACAAGGCAATCACTGTAACTCTTGCTGCACATGTGCACACAGGGTAATTAGTTGTTGGCAATGTGCAGTTTGTCTAGAAGGGTGTGTCCTAAACCATCATGCCAGTGTTGACTATAGAAACCAGCCATGGACTTCACAATTTTGTGATTGTTTTTTCTAAGTAAAAATTGATTATTAGCATATATAACTGTATTTTAATACAAGTGACCGGGTCCACCCATGTTGCTGCAGGGGTTCAAACAAAATGGGTACAGACCAATTGCATAAATGGGTATATAGATACTAACTCTAAAGATCTAAAAAGTGCAGTTATTTGTCCTTTGTGTAAGAGTGCAATTAGCATTGGATATTTGCCAAGTAATAGTTTATGCAAGGCCTGAATCCATCAAAGGTATGAAGCATAAAATGCCAGAAATTATAACTAATTGCGATTGTTGTATTAGAGGTATATGTGGTAAAGTATTGTCCTCATATGGTTTGCTGACTGCCTGGCAAGTATGTGGCACATCTTATACTCTGGACAATACATCTATCATGATATAACAGCTATGTTATCGTGGAATTCTTTTCCCTATTCCTTGTGACTTGATACGAGCATAAACTGTTTACTGGAGTAATTATAGACCATGGGCATATTTACAGGTCTTTAGTATGCAGACAGTTTCTTGCTACCCAAAGAGCAAAGTGTGGTTACAATGGGTGAAAATACCAATAATGGCGATCTGCATAATTAAACCACCTTGTTCAACAGTTACTGGACAACAGTTACTGTTATTTGAAATATAGCGATGTTTTATCTGTTAAAAACCCTTTTAGGTGGTGCGATGTTTGTACTCATAAGAGAGTTGCTGGGTATGTTTTAGTATAGAAGAACATGCTATATGGGATTTCGCGTCTTGAATAAATGGCAGCACTACGATGCAGTCCACGATTGCCTGTATGGCAGTTGTTCGTGAGTTAATTGTTAGATCTTCAACAACCGTGCTGTGGCCTGGTGATAAATAATGCTTGATTTAATACCTAGAATAGCACAGGCATTACCAGAAGGATAATGACGGTCAACTTGACTTGTGCCATTATAAGTGCACCTAGCCCACTCTTATATAGTAATAGTACAAACTAAGCATTTTGATATATCAGTTGCTGTTTTTCGCCTTTTTATTGTTCGTGTGCTGAAACACTAGAAGTTTTGCTCAGGTTGGTTTATATGTATACCTGTAGATGAACAAACTGTCCTCTCTCACTTTTCCAAGAATTTCTTGCCTATCCTTTTTAACCTGCACACATCAGAACCTGATTTAATGACCAGTTCTCTCCTTTCCTGTGTTGCAGCTTTTCTGTCTGTATCAGATCAGCAGGTACAGTGATAACTATCATTTGTCTTGAAAATTGTGGAAGTATTGGTTTGTTTTTGCAGTTGGTCAATTCATTATTTGGAAAAGTTGGTGTGAAATTGACTTCAGATATCGATAAAGCAACGAAGTATGTATTTATTTTACAGGAAGCGGGCAATTTTGTATAGAGTGCATTTAAGGGAAATGTGGGATTTTGCCTACAAAGTCTAGTAGAATTTGCTTTGCATGTAATAGTGTTGGCCAAGTTACTGGATATGAAATAGTGTACCTAAGAGATCTACAATGAAATTTAACATTTGGTTATTAGGCAAGCTGTGATGGAACTTGCATTGCTGATGGTGCCATATGTCAGTCAAAAGAGTCTTTCTATGCTTTACAAAGCCATTTCAGTACTGCTGGAGGTAAGTAGTTTGTAAAGCTGATCTAGACAAAGCAATGATACTTTGAAACATGTGGTTACTGGCATTATGCTCAAATTTGAGAATTGTTCAACAAGGGTATGATAAATTAATCAATAATTTATTGCTTTCTTGTGTAGAGTGATGACAATGCATTGCAGAAGAGAGCTTATAAGATTCTACAGCAGATGTGTTCGTGTGAGAGTGACCAACATCAGTCATTTGTAGAAAACCATTTGGATGCATTACAGACAAAACTTCTTACTTCTCTGTCATCAGCAGCCACATCATCAAAGAGGGTACTGATAGATATTTTGGAATTACTTTACGTACGATGATGGCTATCAGTGTTGTATTGAGTGACTGAAATGCATCTTTGCGTTTAAGTTGTTGTGCTTATGCTGTTCTAAGCTAACTGTACGATTATGTTGCAGGCTAGGTTGAAGTGTTTGTCAGCCATTGTGCATAGACTGAGGAAAGACGGAACAAACTTTATTTCATTGGTCACACCAGAAGTAAAGTGTCATACTTTATAGTGTTTCCTTATTGCTTGTTCAAGCATGAAAAGGTGTATCTCGTTTGACTGCATATGTTTGTTATTGTGTTGACTTCAGGTAATATTGTGCACAAAGGAAGTCAACGAAGGAGCAAGAACTGAAGCATATAGGCTTCTTGTAGAGCTAGCAAATGCTCAAAATCGCTGTTGTGATGACACTTATGAAGTTAACATTACCCGGTATTTTCATTTGGTACTGGCCGGGTTAGCGGCTACGTCACCACACATGCTAAGTGCAACAATTTTGTCACTTGGCTGTCTAGCATATGAGTTTAAAGGTAAGTATATGTATTTGCAGCTTGTGTTGTATTATTAGCTTCTTATATGCTGAGGTTCTTCTTTCGGATTTCGTTTGTTTGCAGTATATGATAATGAGATCTCAGGGAGCAATTTTTAGGTAGCGGTGGTATATTGCGTACAGTACTATCCAGCTGAGAAGCCCGTTCTTCGCACGGGCATTAGATTCCCAGTATTCGTTGTTAGTTAATTAATAATTTAATTAACGTTGTAGGCAAATTTATTCGCCCCTCATGCTGGGCTTTGATAGTAGCCAGCTGTATAATCCGCCACGGGACAATCTGATTGGTAAGACTTTGCCATAACACTTGTAACAGTCTAGCCAAGGTTGCTCATGATTGCTAGTTGCCCTCGATTTTACTGCTTCCTGCTGCAAGTGAAATCTCGCTGTCGCTGTGTTCAATTCTGCAAAGGCGACGCGAGCTCTAGAATTCCTTTCTTTCCTTTTAGCCTGTCGTCTCGGCCATCTAGCAATTGAACCTCTACCGCTTCTGCTATCCTAGCTTGATGCGCGACGTCCAAGAATGACTCCAGGGGAAACTTCAAATGCTTCTTCTATTTTAGAAGTAGTCTTTGCTGAAACTGACATAGCACTAGCCGATTATCCCTCAGTTTATTATCCATCGAGTAAAATCCTTTCATACACCACCGTTGTAAGATTTCAGCGTAGATAACTTTTCTGCATGTCTTTGCGAACTCGAACTCACGCTTCACCCGTTCTCTTTCGGCACAGAAGGCTTTTTAATATCAGGTCATCCCAATTACTTCGAACTTCATATGTGGGCTGGACGACTTGAAATTCTGCATGCCTCTTGTCTTGCCCGCTTCAATTGTTTCTCTAATTTAATCGTTGTAGCGTTTAATACTGCTTGAAGCCTTCTCCATGCACCCCACAATCTGTCCGTCTCTTTCGGCCGCTCCGTCGGCGCTTCAGCTCGGCATTCTCGGCTTCAGTGCTCATCTCCATCTCGAACGCTGTTTCTGCGCAATCCGTATTTGTATACGTCGCCGTTTCGTCTATTCTCTTTCGGACAGGCTGCTATAGCTAGAGATTGTAACGCCTTGACTATCCGCACACACGTGCCTCGACGCGATCTCGTTTGCCAAAAGCAATTAGAAACACTACCCAGTTTCCGGATCAAGCCAACTAGCCAATCATCGCCTACTACGTTTATTTCGCCACACCGCTAATCAGATCCATGAAACATTTATAAAAGATTTTTACCAGAACAGTGAAATTCATGTTGCAACTGCCAGGTGTTGTCCCAAATAATAACAATAGAACTTACCTGTTCGTAACTTACTGCGCTTTCTTGGCTTAGATTTCTAGACGGCCGGGAACTTAGCGTTGAGTAACCAGAAGCGATAATATCCGTAGTAGGGATATTTTACGGACTTTGCGATCACATGAAATCGGTTTGTACAATTTTAGATAGATTTAACAAGTAGCGCGCTTAATTAACGAAAACAGCGTCTAAATTCGTAATTCTTACGACAATCCTATTGTGGTTTCAGAAGGCTCATCTATATATAGCTGTGGAAGCGACGCGGCTGTAAGCATTGCTTCAATTACTAATTTTTTTAGTTTAGCTAGAGTGACCCTGACTTGTTAGATTGCGGTAGTCAGACATCAGGGCTTGGTTATTATCTACATGAATATTGTAAATTGATTTTACGTGTATATACGTACCTTTGTCAGACAGTGTAGTTGCTGGATTGGAATAACCAGGTATGACTGCATTAGATGGCACTCATCATTGTGTAAATTTCATCTTTGAATGTGCACACTGACACAAGTCTACTGTAATGACTCTGTTAGACTGGCTGCCTGTCTAGACTATTCTATATTATCATGTGTCCGTTTGGTGGAGATAAGTGGCCAACTTTTGGTTAGGCTTTGGTTTTTACATTTGCATGTAAAGCTTTGTTTTGAAGTGTCGGTTTCATTTGTCAAGCAGCTGCTCTCTTCTGGTCTACTACTGCTTTTGTGGTGTTTCATTAGAGAGTCGTTAATTAATTTGCCTTTATGTAGTTTATTTGAGACTGTAGGATTCATAGTTGTTGGCCGATAGTACTAGAGAACGTATGCGTGTCCACTTTACATTGATGTATACAGATGTGGTCTCAAATTATGAATTTACACTAAGCTTTAATTTAATTTGCGTTATGATAAATATTAGTATTTTGTATTTTCTTTATAGATCTCCTGAGTCATTCTATGATCCAGAAGCTTTTGAGTAGTATGAAGGTGCTTCTTGCGTCACGTTCACGTGAAGTCATTAAAGCAACTCTTGGCTTTATAAAGGTTTGGAGTATACGTATTTACGTCTGCGCATTTGAAATGTGCAATGACTATTAAATTATGTTGCAGGTGATTATATCAATTTTAGAACCGTCTGATTTAATGCCTCACGTACAAGAATTGGTAAGAACTTAGACATTCAAACGAGTCATTGATTGTATTGTTCTGATATGAAGCAAATGTGTAGATTTTCAATATGGTGTCATGGAGCAAAGACACAAAGTATCATTTCAGACAACAATCTCGTTTAGTTTTTCAGAGACTGGCTAGAAAGCTAGGGTAATTTAGTGCGTTGAATTTTTTGTATCAAGATTTCATGTTGATTGTTGTAGATATGAAATGATATTCAATTTAGTTCCAGAGAGTCATCGAAAACTAGTAGCTCATGTTAGAAAGACGGCAGAACGAGCAAAGAGAAAGAAGGCCGGAAAGCAGGAATCAAGAGATAAGAATGTGATGCAAAGGTAGAAACTATTAGAGTGTTTATTGGGAGATAAAGTATAGTTGTATTGGCAGAGTCATGTTGATTTGCTGATGATCTATCTTTAATCTTTATGCTTACATTACAGTAATCACTTGATTGTATAATAAGAGTATATCAATTTTTGTAGCTACGAGGAGATACTGTGTAGTTCTGAAGAAGAAGAGCCAACAAGAACCAAGAAAGTAGGTCAAAACAAGTTCATTTTACTAATTTGGTTGAATTTAACAGTTGTTCATACCGTATTTTCGCGCATTAAGCTGCAGGGCTCTTACTAGAACATTTTGGTACTATGTGCCTTTGTGAAGTGTAGTTAGGGAATAGGGTGTAGAAGCCACGGAATTCCGCAGAGGATTACAAACAAAGGAAGACATCTCTGATAGCCATATTTTCTGATTCTGATTTGGTTGCTTCCCCCACAGATAAATTGTCAGTAGGAACTGATTTCACATATCAGTTACACATGCTGCATACTTTCATCAACTGTATAACAGTGATGTCATCCTTTGTCTGCAATATTCTTGAGGGGATTCCATGGCTTCTACCCTATTCCCTAACCACACTGTAACAAGCACATAGTACCAAAATCTCCTAATAAGAGCTCTGCAGCTAAATGCGCGGAAATATGTTTATCATTTTACGTATCATATATCCTTGGAGTTGCTGAACTTTAGTAGCGCCATGCCAGCTTGGTTTGAGCACTTTGTGAGTAGTTATGTTAAGTGAACGGGCCACCATGTATAGAGATTAGGCGCACAGCTATTTCATTTTATTGTTTTGTTGTTTGCTGTATGCAAACATGTCTAGTGCTGTTTTTTGTTTAATTAATTAAGGGGCAGTGTACACATGTTTTCAGTTTTCATGTTGATTGTTTCCAGCTTTGACTTATTAGATTGAGTAACAGCAGTTTTTGAAGACATACACCAGAAAGACATTACCAATACGTTGTTTGGTGATAATATTTATACATGTAGCATTTACCAATTATGGTAACCTGTGTGTGCATGTGTGCGTGTGCGTGTGCGCGTGCGCGTGTGTGCGTGCGTGCGTGCGTGCGTGTGTGTGTGTGTGTGTGTGTGTGTGTGTGTGTGTGTGTGTGTGTGTGTGTGTGTGTGTGTCACTCTGTGCATGTGTGCTTGCGTTCATGCGTGTGGGCGTGTTTAAGTGATTTGCTACTGGCTTGACATTTTGCCAGTGCTCTACATACGCAGACTGTTATTGATATCCATGCTGCAGAACCAATGCAGCAGATTTGATTATGACATGCAGCAAGGATCCGCGTACAGAGGTGACGAGAATTTACCAGCAGGAACGGAAAGACTATGATCAAACCATTTGCGTGGCTGAAACATTGCCAGTGTAGCAACCTAGCTTTCCTCCTCGAGCAGTGGCTCAGCATGCAGGAGGCGCGCCAAAGTAACATAGCAGCTACTTTTCAACCACATAATTTAGAGCTGGAAGAGCAATTTCAACTCCCTCTCTTAGTGATTCCAACATTTTTCTTAGCCTGCATGATGCAATCAGCATGGAGCGGGTTACTGACCGCCTTCACTTGCTCAAGCCGTATACAGGAGTGTGACCTGTTTTCAAACGTACAGACCTTGCTCAAGATCGCCTGCACACTTTCACCAGCATCGTGCGAGTTTGAACGAAATGCCAAGTGCGCTTACGGCTGGCTTACACTATGACGCTGACGACGCTAGCAGGAACGCAGGCGAAGACTCTGAGGCGGGCGTCATATTAATTGTAATAAACATTGGCACGTCGCGTCATGGGCGTCGTCAGCATCATTAGCGTCGCCGACACTCAACTTGTTCCATGTTCAGCTCCAGCTTCCAAACCGGAAGTGCTCCAACATTTACCGGAAGCACGTGCTATTTATCAGCAAATCAGATATCAAATTCGGGAGTAAATATCAGGAAGTAAACTATGGAAGAGAAACTTATCGAAAGTGTACGTATAGGTACGACTGCATGCTTGTGGCAGATCAAGTCAATGGAGGACAGAGATGTAAGGCTCAAGGAAAACGCTTGGAAAAATGTATCGGAAGAAACTGGGCTCGTGTAGCACTGCCAAAAATGTGGAAGCGTCTTGGCGACAAGTTCGTGAGGAAGGAAAAGAAAACAATTTCGTCACAGACGTTTGTATTCATGAACGATGGTGATGAGCATGCGCGTAGTGACTTGTCGCTGACGCTCATCAAATGGTATTTTAGATGATACAGTTTCAGCATTTTGACACCTACTCGACGTCTTCGTGGGCGTTCTCGTTACGAGCGTCGTCAGAGTCATATTGTACAGCTAGACAGTTAGTTACACGAGTGCGTCACACTAGGGGGAAGCAGAGGCGATCTATAGCCTAGCTCTTCTACACGTTCACACGCACACGACCTAAACCTTGACATGGTTACTGACATGTTTGCGAAGCTTCATCCACGTAGATTGGAAATGGAGTCCCTGTTCTAGACAACTCTGGTAGTTTAATTAACTTAATACATGTATATACTCTAAATAGAATACTTTGTGTGCAGATGTATAGCTAGATGTACGCAGATTTAGACTTCAAGACTCTTTGGCGTGTAATGCACAGTGTATATCGATCGATATTACATATCCTTCCTCCAATTTTTATACTATGCTTTTTTACGGATGCTTTCCAATAGACCTGTTAATTAATAAATAGATTCAGTAGAATAGAGCCTGTTGATCTGACTGGGTGGTCCACCGCTGCACTGAACGAACCGACCCATGAAATGCGCCAGGTACGCCCCTGACATACACGCACGCACACACACACACACACACACACACACACACACACACACACACACACACACACACACACAGCTTTTTTATATGCTTTATAGATTTATATTCATTCATTTACATTTATTCTGTACATTAATTGATTTTTTACATTTACATCTAATGATACGTGTATTCTTTGTTCTCTTGTTAAGTTTCAGAGTCGTAACGAACAAGCTGCTGGAATTAAAGGAAAGAGAAAGAGCGACCAGCAAGCGTGGATTCAAGAAGGACCGGAACATGAACCCATTGACTTGCTAGATCGCAGTGTTGTTAAGAGAGTTGTTGGTATGTTGCGTCTCATTTCATTCAGCATGATTGTGTCGTATAGTCTATAACTATGTGGCTATTCTAGCAACTGATCCATTTTTAAGTCAAACGAAGCCTCAGTTAGAACAGTTTGAAGAAAGCTCAGATGGAAAATTAATCATCAAAGATGCGGAAAATGACGTAGTGGATGTGTCCTACTTTGGCAATGTGGAATCAGTAATTTATTTTTATTATATACTAATGACAATCATGAATTATATGTGCTTGTCTGTTTTGGAGGCCACGTTGACGTATCTCCATTTTTTCTTATAGAGTTCAAGAATTTCTGACCGTAAAAGGAAGCGTACTAAGAGCGGAAGTGAAGATGTGACCATAGATCTGAAGGAGACGGTAGCGAAGAGACCTTGTAAGTATATCATATATGCCGTGTTTCCACAAGCGCTGGAACCACTAACTAGCAACTGCATTTAATTTAAGCTAAACTGGTTTAAAGATTGAGTGTTTACCACCTGCACTAGACCAGTCATCTTAACCCGCTGTTCCTAAGCCTTGTCTCTAATCTTCTCTAGCTATGTATAATTGCACTAAGCGCCATTTTGTCCCGTCCCGTCCCTACGCACGCAGTGCGGCGGGACGGACGGATCGGCGCACCGACGCTGCCGGACGGGTGCGATTTCGCTCGACTCGCCGCACCGGACAAGACTAGCGCGAGAGAGTCTGGGGACGAGGCTAGGTGGAGGCTAGTATCTATAAAGTCTGATCTGTCTGTCTGTCTGTCGTGGTTGTTCATTGACTGTTATTGTTATGCATATGTAAAGTTAGCGATTGTTATTGGTAGAGTAAGAGTTTAAATATAACAATCTGTCCGTCCATCTGTCTGTCTGTCTGTCTGTCTGTTTGTCTGTTTGTCTGTAACGTCAATCACGCCAAAACTGCCGGGCCGATCGCCACGAAACCGTGCATGAAGACTGCGTTCCACACCACAATGCAAACGCACGCTTCAGTATTTAGACGGTCTCCTCTCTAGGAGTTGACCCCCAAGTGTAATCTCACGACGACATGACCGCGGTGCGACTTCGAATTTACGATCCCCATGCACATGCCACGAGAAAATCTGTTTCATGCCTGGGTTTCGCTCTAACGGTGGTATGGAGTGTATTCTGTACGTACTAGCTGACGCAAGTGAGTGGGACATCTGTTGTTATTTTTGGACAGTGGCAATCAAAACCATCTGGCTATCTTCCCACAATCACATTATCTACCAAGACACGGGCCGTGCATGAAGACTGCGTTCCACACCACGTACAATATTACAAACGCACGTTTCGGTATCTAGATGGCCCCCTTTTGAGGTCTAGCTAGGGTTCGGAACCTCTGTGTTCGTCGTGGTATTGTTGTTGCTGATGTACCAAGTGGAGCGCGTCGTTGCACCGTTAGACCGTAAGGGCGCGTTTCCACTAGAGTCTAAACCGGTTTAACAAGTGGTTTAAGCTAAACTGGTTTAAGAATTGACCTGTTTCCACGTGCGTTAAACCAGTTATATTTTAAACCTAAACCGCTTTCTTAAACCTACTTCAAAGTAGGTTTAGCGAAGTGGTTTAGGTTTAACTGTCACGTGACAGCAGCGCGCTATTTTAGATGGCTTCTGACGACGCTCTCTTGGATAATATTGACTATTTTACTGGGATAGGATTGCGCTAGAACATGTAAGGGTCGCTAACTTGGGGAAAGAAATCAGCAGCTACGGAGAGAGAGAGGACGGTGTCCTTGGTCATCGTCATGCAAACTCCTACCAGCAGATGCAGAATCAGTGACAACCAACAGTTGCTCTGACTTGGCGACAGAGCAGCCCAATACGTCAAAATAAGGCGTTCGTACCTACACAGTTTGTTTTGTACATCCCGGATGTGCAAGTTCCTAGTGGAAACAGTCGCTTTCTTGAACTGGTTTAGTTTTAAATGCGTTTAAGCTAAACTAGTTTAAGGTGCAGCTAGTGGAAACACGGCCTAAGATATTTCTAACGGATTCACATCTGTTGCAATGTAGCCTCGGATCCCAGACGTTTCTACAGGCGCCTACGTAAACAAGGGAAAGGGCCCTTTCCCCGCCTACTCTAAGCGCTTGTAGAAACGTCTGGGATCCGAGGTTAGTTGCAATTTGGGGTTTGAATGAGTTTCAAGTGAAGAAGCTAGAGCAAGGGTCGCTTGGGTTTAACTAGCGTCCGTACACGAAGATGTCCGTGACAACGCCGTTTTAATTCCGTTATTTTGCTGGTACTGTATGTACGCATGGGATTGTCTCGAAAGATGGAAGCATAATCAATGCTAGGAGAGAAATCGGCAGCTGTTGCTTGTACATGGATGCTATTTGAAGTCTCAGTGACAACCGACTGTTGCTCTGACTCGGCGACAGGACAACCCAATGTATCACAACAAGCGTCGTTCGCGCTAGATTTGTCCGGATACCTCGCATATTCCGGAATCCGGATACTCATGCATGCAAGTTCGTAGGGAAAACAGTCTCTTTCTTGAATTGTTAATTTATTAACTAAGTGTCTGACTAAACTATCTAGACGTGGAAATAGTGGAGACACGGCCTATTATTGAGTACCGGTACTGCGTAGGGCTACTTTGATTTAGTACATCCGGGATTCCGCGGTTATTATTCATCAGATTAATCAATAATATGTAAACATGGATTTTCGCGAGCTAGAGTGACCGACTTATGTGTGACTTGCTGGTATTTCACAAGGTTGCGTGCCTAACTAAAGCATGCAATGTCAACACCATTAGAGACACGCCTCTGCACGTCTTTGTACTTTCTGCACGACTTGTGGCTTTGCTTTATACACAAACAAGTTTTGCGGTAACGCCGGGAATTACAGTCTGTTGTTTGTTGTTTCTGTGCATGATGTGTCTGCCTTTCTAGATTTGGGAATTCATAGGACACTGCCAACAGGGCAAATGAAGTTTCCGGATTATGGAGTCGAGTACAGAGCAAAGGTCTAGTGCTTTACTTTGATAGAGTAGTTAAATTCTATGATCGTTGCTGTCTTTGTGTATACAGAAAGCCAAGGGAGATATAAAGTTGAAAGGGAAGTCTGATCCCTACGCTTACGTTCCTTTCGATTTTGGGAAACTGAACAAACGGTCTCTGCGATCATATATCTATATGGCGTGAAATGTATGACGCGTCGGTACTTTGTCCATTTTTAGGAAACAAGCTAAACTTACTGGTCAGTTCCGCGGTGTTATGTCGGCTGCTAGCAAAGGCGTTCAGCGCGCTCAGAAAAGTCGCACTCGGTCACATATCCGAAAGAAGCGTTCAAAGAGTCAAAGATAGACGTCTAGATGAAACTATATGTAAGTGTTTCAGACATGCATAAGTGACAGTATCGAATAGCCGTTACAGCGGTGTAACATTCGAACTCAACTATAGAGTCGCTAGCGCTAACCGTATGGCTATACAGTACGTACTTGCATTGCATGCATGCTAGCTGTTAATTGATATTGGAAATGTGAAGAAAGAGAACTGCTGGATAAGAGGAATTGTCAGTGGCGGATCTAGGGGTGGTATACCAGCAGCCGGTGCACCCCCCATTTCTCAGATATACCTAGCTTTCTCGACTAAAAATAATATACCGGCAGGGTCTGCATGCACGCGCAATTGATGTACAATCTGCATTGCGACAGTAGTTTAGGTTATATACATTTCAAAGTTCCTGAGGTCTAGCTGTTGATCTTTCAAGAATCCTAACGTTTCGTACGTCAGTGACACTGAGTCTGACTCACCATCTACAAGTTAGCAGGCCCGGATCCAGATGGGGGTTCAGGTAGTTGCAACCCCCTCTTTTCTGATAAGCGTGGCTCAATAATTTCATTAGAAAAGAGAAAGTTAGTAATGCTATAAATAACTGCTACCAGGTCAATCCCCTCTTTCAAAAATTCCTGAATCCAGGCCTGAGTTAATAATTGGAATTGACGTTTGCTGCATTCGCTGTTATTATAATAGATTGCCGTCACACCATCTCTAGCTATATACGACTTTGGCCGCCATCGCGAGGCAGAAAGTTCAAACTACGGTAACCTTACAACTAGTACTAGATTACAATCGATTGTCAATGTAGTTCACCCCCACCACCCCCAATCCTCACCACCCCCAATCCCCACCACCCCCAATCTCCACCACCCCCAATCCCCACCAGCCCCAATCCCACCACCCCAATCCCCACCACCCCAATCCCCACCACCCCAATCCCCACCACCCCAATCCCCACCACCTCCAATCCCACCCCCAATCTCCACCCCCAATCCCACATCACCCCCACCTCACCCCCAACCGCCACCTCACCCCCAACCGCCATCTCACCCCCAACCGCCATCTCACCCCCAACCGCCATCTCACCCCCAACCGCCACCTCACCCCCAACCGCCACCTCACCCCCAACCGCCACCTCACCCCCAACCGCCACCTCACCCCCAACCGCCACCTCACCCCCAACCGCCACCTCACCCCCAACCGCCACCTCACCCCCAACCGCCACCTCACCCCCAACCGCCACCTCACCCCCAACCGCCACCTCACCCCCAACCGCCACCTCACCCCAACCCCCACCCCAACCCCCACCCCAACCCCCACCCCAACCCCCACCCCAACCCCCACCCCAACCCCACCCCAACCCCCACCTCACCCCCAATCCCCACCTCACCCCCAATCCCCACCTCACCCCCAATCCCCACCTCACCCCCAATCCCCACCTCACCCCCAATCCCCACCTCACCCTCACCCCACCTCACTCTCACCCTCACCCTCACCCCACCTCACTCTCACCCCACCTCACTCTCACCCCACCTCACTCTTACCCCACCTCACTCTTACCCCCACCCTAACCCCACCCTAACCCCCACCTCACCCTATCCCCACCTCACCCTATCCGCACCTCACTTCACCCCACCCTCACACCCACACGCACCCGTTTCCAAATCCTGTATCAGCCCCTGAACAATGTAGTTTTACATCGTTCAAATGACATTTTTTTATTGTCTCAACGCATCAAACATTATGACAGTTTTGCTGTCGATTCTCTTTACATCATGCTGCAAATCTGGCGCTTAGTATATAGTAAGCAGTTTAAAAGTTTAAAAGTTGTTTAGCTTATATAAGATTTCATAAGTCAAACGAAATTGTGTTTAGTTCACTGGTCCGTTCTTCTCACGAGCAGAATAGATTATTAGTTGTTAGTTAATTCATTTATGAATCTCGCGTATTGATAGAAAAAGACACACTCCCCGTGTAGCGCTCAGTGCCGGAAACGGATTCGGTGCAAATCCAATCAGAATTGGGAGAGAAACGCAAGCGCTAGAGGAGCGGTTTCAATCGGCCAGAAATCTTCCATCGCTGGAAGCGTTAAATTGCAAAGGACGACGACAGGTGCAGTCCACACAGCACTTGTGCGGGCGTGCGTTTCGAATGAACCGGAAGGTGTAGCGTTCGCTTCGTCGAGAAATTTTACGCGGTGGTCGATCCCTCGAGAGGGGACTCCGTGCTTTTTGCAAAATTCTGGCCACGTCACTGTCGAGCAGCATGGATTCTGCGTGCGCGAGCCAAGCTCGGGGGAGATCAGACGCGGAGCGGCGGAGATACGCCCGGTCGCACATACATACATACAGCAGACAGACAGACAGACAGCTCTCCGCTCCCTCCCTCCCTCCTCCCTCCCTCCCTCCTCCCTCCCTCCCTCCTCCCTCCCTCCCTCCTCCCTCCCTCCCTCCTCCCTCCCTCCCTCCCTCCTCCTCCCTCCCTCCCTCCTCCCTCCCTCCTCCTTCCCTCCCTCCTCCCTCCCTCCCTCTCCCTCCCTTCCTCCTCCTCTCCCTTCCTCCTCCTCTCTCCCTCCCTCCTCCCTCCTCTCTCCCTCCCTCCTCTCTCCTCCCTCTCTAAACATCTCGAGTAATGACGCCACATAACAAAACTATTTTATGTTTACCTTCTTCAAAACTAGCAAAGAATGATTCGAATTTACCAATTCCTAAACGATTCAGCAAAGGGTAAGGGTGGTGGAGCACGGACGGACCGACGGACACTCAAAGTACCCCTGACGCATTAGAGAAACCTCGCAAGTCAGTCTGCAGACAAAAAGCGGAAGCTGACGGTCACGTGGAACACGCGCTCGTGCACACCGTTGTACTTGATAGCGTGCGTTAAGCAGTACAGTAAACTATGCTGACAGTGGTTGGACATCATGGGTGCTGTTTTGACCAGATTGTTCTGTTCTTCCGTTAAAGTCAACAATCAGCGTTATTATGAGGTAAAGAAAATAGGGGAAGGAGGCTACTCATTTGTTTATCTTGTTAAGGACGAACAAGGCGCTTTGTTTGCATTGAAGAAGATTTCTATCGAATTGCAAGAGCATCAAGAGTTTGTCAGAGATGAAATACTTTCGCATCTTTCCTTAAAAGGGAGGCGAGGAGTGCTGCAGCTTGTTAGCTACGAAATAAAACCGTTGATTCCTGGAAGAAGTCAAGGTCTTCTTGTTTTTCCATTCTACAGTAGAGGAACCGTGCAAGAATTTGTAGATAGATGTCCAAGTGTTGGTTTACCGGTTACTGAAAAGCTGATTCTACGATGGTCTGTTTCTTTGTGTCACGCAGTTGCCGCTTTTCATGGCCATAACCCTCCTCTTGCTCACAGAGATATTAAGCCTCAAAATCTTCTGCTAACTGATGATTTACAAGAAGTTGTTCTTATGGATTTAGGTAGCGTAAGCTCTGCTCTAAAACAGATCAGGTCTACTCGTGAGGCACTGCAGCTAGAAGAAAAGTGTTCTGTACTCTGTTCTGCACCATACAAAGCACCAGAGCTGTTTGCTGTCAGTGCTTGGTGTGACATCACTGAGAAAACGGACATCTGGTCTTTGGGATGTACCATATATGCTATGGCGTTTGGCCAGAGTCCTTGTGATGGATCAGCAACATCTGCCTGTTGTGGATCTGTTCGTTTTCCATCCCTGCACAGCTATAGTGAAGAATTTGTTGATTTCATCAGATGGATCCTTGCTATCAAACCTGAGCATCGACCTTCAGTTGGCCAGATTATTGATCATATACATACAATGGCTAGTTTTTCAGATGAGATCATTGCTGAGAATCTTACCTAATGGCAATTTGTGACAGAGTGTGAACTATGTAGTCAGTGCCTCTAATTTAGAGGCATTATGTGTTAACTTCATTAAAACAATCATTACTTTAATGTAAATGAAAAATTTGAAATGTCTTAGTTGCAAGAAAACTCAGATTTCTGTTTATTAACTTGTGGAATTTCTGGCATGTAACACAGTTTGTGATCTTCATGAACCTTGCAAAGTTTAGTTCATAGCTAGTCTACGTTCTTCAGCCAAAGATGTAATACTTTGTGACTGTCAAGACCAGTTAGATTGTGCAATGTTGTTGTTGTTGTTGTTGTTGTTGTTGCATGTGCGTGTGTGTGATGTGATTGAATTTAGCATCCCCAAGACCAAGTACATGGTAACAGGAAGATTGAGGAAAATGATTGTGTCTGTTGTGCTCGAGGGAGGAGACATTGAGATGGTAGATGAGTTTTCTTATCTTGGGTCTCAGTCTGTCATTACCAGTTCTGGGCAAATGACTGCAGTGCAGAGGTAGACAAAAGGGTGGCTCAAGTGTCAAGGGCTTTTGGGGATTTGAGAACAGGCTATATTTATTGGCAAACAACGAGAAAATCTACAATGCATATGTTAAGTCAGTATTGCTTTGCGGAGCAGAATGTTAGGTCCTTCTCAGAAAGCAAGAGAAGAAGTTGAACACCTTTCACTATTGATCCATTAGAAGTATCTTGGGCATTCTAACAGGCAACAGTTGTCTGAGCACGTCACAATGACAGAAGTGAGGAGGAGGCAGGAAAGATGAGGAGACTGCATCTGGGAAGTCAAGAAGAAAGGGCTTAAATGGTTGGGACACCTAGCAAAGATGCCAGACCATATATATGAATATTGAAATCTACCTTATTTGAATGGTTGCCTCAACCTTGCCCCAGATGTGGTCCAAAGAAGAGATGGAGAGATGGGAAGAAACTTTAAAGACATTGAAGTATCAGAGGAGGAATGCTATGACGAGGCTGTAAGAGTAGGATGGAGTGCATTATGTCGTGATGGTTTTGAACGTTGGAGAGAAAGACTGGGGTATGTGCTTTGGTGGCAGTCAGAGATGTGATGTGTGAGGTCACGTGTGCTCCAGAACCATGAGAAGACAAGAGTGATAAGGCGAGACACAATTGTATGCAGCCAGAAAGAATATCTATAAGTGAACAACAAGGTGTGGAGTCGTATCTCTATATGCTTACAGAAAGAGAATTCGAACATTTTGAAGGAGAAAGTTTCATCCGTATTTGGAAAAGGAAAGAAAGATCCAAACTCTACTAGTTCTTCTATTGTTCGCTGTTGTAACATAGATTCATTGTAATTGTTGTACGTTGGTAGTTTAATTAAGGTTTGCTGCATCATACTTTTTCTTTGAAGAAGTGTTTTCATGGAGATTGTGTGTTTGTGTTTTCATGTGGAAGTATTAATATATAAGTAACACTAGCTGCTAGTCACCATGTAGTAAACTTAGTCTAAATTTTATATATCTAGAGGCTACGTACTACATGTTTACAGCGATATATTCTAGCGATTCCAATAACTCCGTAGACCACAGTGCGTTGATTGCTGCGGTTGCAACTAGCCAAGTGAACTTGTAAATGACAATGACGACGTGCTGTATCTATAAATAATAAGCATTGCTACGGTAGGAACTACTGTATCCGATTGGTATCACGTGAGCTATCTATACAGTGTTCGGTCTGGTAACCATTCCGTTCACTGTACACTCTTTGAACGTCATTTGACCTCGTGTGTACAGACGGCAGCTAGGCCTATACGGGTGGTCTTCAGCAGTCGAACGAGAGAGAGACCCCACTGATTCAAAAGACGCTAGTTGTTTACATTATTCGACGAAGGAACTTCAATCTATCGTTGTCGAGCTGTCGGAATTATTACTCAAGATAAAGACGTTAGAGCATGCCGGTGGCACCTACACTTCGCTAGACGTCAGTCAAGCAAGTCATACATCTTTTGTTGTTTTCTAGTTAGTATTGTGATCTCTGCTCGCTTCGAACAAACAATTTGATGGAGACAGAGCACCAACGCAGCGACGAAGACGCCACTATGCTAGGGGCGTTTCAACATCCGACATGTGTGGTTGGTAAGAGGAAGCTTATGTTTTCATTTCGTTCCGCGTTTACTTTGGAATGCAGTGAGTAGTCAGATATCCGCCGCAGTTGTGTAATCTCGTAAGCAAGTTAGTCAGGCATGCGTTGAATTGTATTGTATTCAGTCCCTATGAGTGGCGGAGACGTAGGTGTTGCCGGTAGGTAGAGTGATGTGTACGCACTCGGCACGATTCGCAATCGCTTGTGGGTACTTTCCATCTACAGCTAGCCTCAGTTCTGGAGGTGTGTCGTAGAATAGACTGTACACTGTGGTTGACTGACGCATGGAACCGCAATGTAGGTGGGCAGGAAGACCGAGAGTACCTTGCAGCCGGCCAAGAGAGTGATTCAAGGAGCCATCAACGAAAACAAGTGCAGCAACGCTTTCATTCTCACAATGGGAAAGATGCCATTAGGGCGGCACCGTGGCGAGAGAGACGCATGGTGGACGTCCAAACATCTCATCTTGGAATAGGATCTAGGCGAGGTAAAAGCTTACACGTGTGTGTTTTGTTAGGTGTGTGGAGATGACTATATGTATATATGTCTTGTTGTGTTTGGTGGGAGAAAAAGAATCAGATTGCTGATCGTTTAGATTCACTGTTGCTATACAATCTAGATCTAGGTTTGTTTGGAGTAGAACGTTGACTTAGGTGATTGTTTTTGTATAGGCGTGGACATTTGGTCCTCTGACCAAGTTGCAGACTGGCTGCTCACTGTTTCTCCAGATCCATTGTACATTCAATACGCAGAAACTTTCAAACGTATGTATATGTACATGCATGTACAGCTACGTATATTGTTTATGTCACCACAAACTAATTACTGGAATCTGATTATAATAAGTATGAAGGCAGAACACCTTAACTGCATTTCAGGTCACCGCATACGAGGTGCCAACCTTTCTAGACTTGACTTTCGTCTTCTAACATGTATGGGAGTTACATCAGTGGGACATCAGATAGACATTCTCCAGGTAGGTGGCATTCTCTAGCAATGGTCTGCTCATAATTTCTAAGTGTTCATGTGTATTCTTGCTTGGCATAATTATTGTGTCTGTTGTCCACAATAAGGCTATCGACAGGTTGTTGCAGTCATCTTCCACTGACACTACAAGAAATTCCAGGCCATCTGGCAATTTCAGTGGTTTCTCTAGGCCACCGGGACATGTGAGTTTGACTGGTGACCAAACATTCCTGAATTATGGAGACAGTACAGAGACATGTGATCGTTACCCTCAAAACGTCTCACAACACCGAGAAAGACAAGCGTTTGTGTCAGTGAGAGGTCGACCAATACCGCAACCAGCTGTCAAAGACAAACGCTACGCAGAGTCTCTTCCTGGAGAGTGGAATCGTGGATATCACCTTACTCCAAATCCTTATCATTTTGACAGGGAACCATTTAGAAGTGCAGAAGTATCCCGTGGAGCACGTTCTATTGGTTCTCCTGATTCTCCTTGGTTCTATTCTTCGGATGATGATCGAACTTGTAGCCAGTACTATTCACGAGCTGGCAGTGAACTTACGTCTCCTTCATCTTCATACTCAGATGTAAGGACAAGTGGCAGGTATTCCAAATTGTTATTTTGCTAGAATAGCAAGTAATAGTTTACCCAATTGTGTATCTTATTCATGCAGGATGCGAGTTACAAGTCCATTGGCAAATGATCAATGGGAGACTGACGGAAAATGGTATGAAGACAAGCAATGTCGTTCTCCTAGAAGACATAACGGCAGCAAAGTGAAAGACAGGGGAAGCGAAGAGGTTCGTTTAAAGCGTATAGACGGACAAACCAACTCTTGCTACAGTCAAGACAACAGATTTAGCAGAAATAGAGCAAAACCATTTAGGGAGCAAAGCAATAATCAGTCGCATCAAGTCTTTAGAAGTCACCCTGGATACGAGCAAACAGTTGACGTTGATTCTCATTTTGGAGCAGTTATTAATGAAGATCAAAGAGAGAAGACGAGAAATACTTACTACAGGGATGTGGCTGAAACCAGAGAGGCCAATTCACTCAAACAGCAACACCCAGAATACAGAGAAGTGAGTGTAGATGACGCCATTGGCTCTATAGATTACAATAAGCATATGAAGTCAAGACCGGGTAGCCAGCGAGGCACACCACAATCCATGCGCAGCATCAATCCATTTGACAGGTTTAGCAGTCTTAGGGCAGGTGGTGTCAGGACTAGTAAAGACAAGTCTTTACGTCAGGTTGTGTCTCGAAGTCTCACTAATGGGTCAAAACTCTATGCTGATGTGGAGGAAGACAAATGCAAAGTAACTGAAAACGAGTTTGAAGCTGAATGGGCAGTGGCTTCCAATGAGGCAGCAGTAGATTTAGAGTTAGTTCCTATGCCAACCTTGTCAAGTCGATCAAATGTGACAACAGATTCTGGACTGCCTCCTTCTCTACGGCAGAGCCCCGTCAGAACACAACCTGACTCTCAAGACAAAGCAAACGTTTACCTGGCAGGGCATCAACAACATGTCAGAAGAAGTGTAGAAAAGCCGGTCAGACAAAGGAGAATGAGTGAAGGGCAAGAAGAACATACAAGAATCACACAAGCACAAAACCAAGAAGTGAAATCAAGAAACTTGGAAATCCCAATAGAAGGGAACAGCCAGCCCAGTTCTCCAATGGAAGATACCAATGAATCACACACGAGGTAGATTGTTTGATGCTACAGATATTAGAAGTGACTATGAACGGTTTTTGTTCTTAGACATGTGAAGTCAGCATCGCGCCTATTACAAGCTGAATACAACAAAGGTTGCAATTCTCATAAACTAACGAAAGGACTGACTGATCATGTTATAGAAGAAATAACTTACTGAATCCAAACACAACAAGCCTTATGTAATTAAGCGATTGTCATTGATTTTAACTTGTTTAGGGTTGATGAAGCACTCTCATGTGAAGTTTACCCTCAATACTTCGTCCATTGATACTAAAGAATTTGTAGTTCATCGATTGGCTGCTATTCTTCAAGTAAACAAAGATCGCCTGATGTCTAACGTGACCAGTACAGAGTCACCAAGTGGAAAGTGTGTGACACTAGCACTTGAAATGAGTGCAGTGCGTCAGTTAAGACAAATTTTAGAGTCAGATAAGGATCAACTTGCTCCTCTCAATGCAATATCTGTTCAGATTGGCTCTGATCAGGAGATGACTCTTCAAAAGCCCCGATCATTGATGAAAGGTATACAGAGTGTTAGCAAGAGCAGCGGAGCACTCCAGAAAGTGGTGCGGCTTAAACAAACTGATTAGCCCAACACCATTTGCATTATGTGATATGATGCAAAGGTGGTACGGCGCTTGCTGTAATGCTGTACCGGCTCCGCCGCTCTTGGTTAGGCAGTGATGTGCCTTCAGCTGTGTGAAAATGTAGTCATATCAAACCGGCTGTCTGCTTATCATGCAGTTTGTTTACAAGATGTTTTTGTTGGCAGTTTGTATGGTGTGGGGGTTGATGTGTTGTGAAGTCTCTTGGTGTGGTGTGGTGTGGTGTGGTGGTGTGTGGTGGTTGTGTGCGGGCTTGGCAGTGGTTTTGGTGACAGTGATGGCGTATGTTGGTGGTGGTGGTGGTGGTAGTGGTGGCGGTGATGTGTGTGTGTGTGTGTGTGTGTGTGTGTGTGTGTGTGTGTGTGTGTGTGTGTGTGTGTGTGTGTGTGTGTGTGTGTGTGTGTGTGTGTGTGTGTGTGTGTGTGTGTGTGTGTGTGTGTGTGTGTGTGTGTGTGTGTGTGTGTGTGTGTGTGTGTGTGTGTGTGTGTGTGTGTGTGTGTGTGTGTAAGTAAGTGTTCTAATTCTATTGTTATGCATTGCTGCAAGTAGCTGCAACCAGCTTCCAGGTCATCTTGTAGTGATATCAGGGCTCGAAAGTTTACAGCTGACAACTAAAGTTTTAGTCTAAGTCATTAAATGATGACTAGCAGGGCAAGACCAATATTCTAGAAAGGCCGATTTGTAATGGATTTCTCGGAATGCAGCTGTTGAGCATGTGGTTTCTTTCACCATCCAAAATAGACAAGTAGAATAGCCTGGCAGGCCAGGCTCTTCCATGCAGCTGCTTAAGCAATCCCGGCAAAAACTCCTCCTCCCGTGATTCACGTGACTTTAGTTCAGTGACTAGTTGCAATTCAAAGCATTCCTCAAGAGTCATCAGACACTGATTTAAGTTAATTAGCTTGACACTATATATTGTCCTCTGTGCTTACCAACTACTTACCACCCTGCAAAGATTTCTACCCTCACTAACTCTAACTATCGGTTCAACACCTCGTTTCCATTTGGTTAGCAGTACTATTGTTAGATTCTTTCTATTGCAAGTTTCTCGATCCCTGCCATTGTGAGTTACTGAATACTGTGCTGTATGCTTGCACTGCATTGAATTAGAAGCCAGTCAGTCTACTTTTAGTGGTAGAAGCAATGACAATATCATGCAGTATTGTGATACCGTATTTGCCCGTAATATCGCCCATACTGAGTAACGCCCATGCCCGTACATACGCCCATGTGCAGCAGGTCAGATCTTTCTGCCCAAAATGCCCATACTCAAGTATACGCCTAGAATATGCATGTACAGGATAGACAAAACGGTGTCCGCAGAACATCCGTCTCCGTCTCTGTGTGTTTGATGAGTTGGTGTCAGTATTGAGTGAAAGTGCTTATTGCTATAGTCTCATTTCTTTGTTGCAATTACTGATACTGATGTTGTTGACAGGCTTCAGGCCGACGACTCTGGTATGCTTGTGTAGTGTTTAGTTTCTGCGTGTATGATGATGCTGTAGTAAGGATACCAGTACCTTTGATCTTGCAAATGGATAATTGCAGGCATCTGTGGTATTCTGTCTTCGAATGTTCAGATGATGACTGGCCAAACAGCAGCATTTTGTGACCATGTATATGCCTGGGACCAAAATAGCTCTCGTATACGCTCAGGCCCTAGTATACGCCCGGAAAAAGTGTTTCCTTTCTATACGCCCGGAAAAAGTGTTTCCTTTCTATACGCCCGGAAAAAGTGTTTCCTTTCTATACGCCCGGAAAAAGTGTTTCCTTTCTATACGCCCGGAAAAAGTGTTTCCTTTCTATACGCCCAGGACTTTATTATGGGCGATTCGAATACTCTATGTAGCGATATCTATGGCAATATCTGTGTTCTGAACCCTAAACTGCAAAACCTGATTGTTTATAAAAAATTGTAGCGGTAACACTAGTCCCCATGATTGATGTCAACATGACATCTTGGACTAAAATTTGACGACCAAGTTTTTTAAACTTGTCAAATGATGACGAGTAGTTGGATCGATTTTTCGAGCCCTGGATATCAAAAGAGGTGACAGTAGGTAAAAATTGTGGTATAGTCACAACCGTTGTTTTGTTTTAACTCTTTTGTACATAGTCATAATAATATAGATCTTATGAGAGTGGGTAAAAAGTTTTAGTTAGGATTGCTCATAGAGATATGTATATCATATTGTGTTCTGCGTAGTTTTACAGTGTCCATGAGTAGCTTTACTTAAATTAGAATGTGTTAACGTAGCTAATATCCAGAAGAGTACTCTTAATTGGCCTCACTTTGTTGCCCTTTGATGAAGTCTTTTGGAGAGAACGGTGTAGAACGCTGTCGTTTGTCTTTTATTTCATCATATATTTTAGATGTTGATGATAAATTAGTAGACCTTTATGTTAGGCGTACTTGGACCAAACTGTGATTGTGATATATTCTGAGTCAGCCAGTGAATGTGTCAAGTGGTTTTCTTGTTATGATATCATGAGCCTTTGTTTTACACTTTGCGATATCAGATGTCTTCTTTGTATGCATTGCCCGGTTAAAGATTATGGTATATGCAGTATCAATTTGCATGCAGACACTATTGGATTTGTATGTGTATGGTATTAGAGAATTAACACACCAGCAAAAAATTCTAGAAAGCGTGAACGACTTCTAATTCACAATTTGCTCCTGGTAGTCGCAGGCTCTCGTTAACATTGCAGCGATGCTGCTAAATCGATATAGGTAGTAGTTCTATGCATAGTGTGTCATCACGTTACACAGTGGTTGTGCGATGGGAAAATGGGAAACATACGAAATCAGCTGGAATGTTACATTGGGCACTTGCCAAACAAATTATAGGAATCCGGTGTCGTTAATCACTCTCTCTTCCTTATATGGATCGATGTCGGATAGAAGACACTTCGAAGGACTTTTCACTTGCGTGTCGATCACTGAAAGTGGACCCATGCTTTATTGAAACTAACATTGTTACATTACTTTTCATTTGACAAACACAACTGGAGAATTCGGCTAACAATGAGCAAAATGTGAGGAAGTACTAAGTAATAGTCTAAGGCTAAGTAAGCAAACGAATTTGATAAGATCTTGTCTTTATGTATATGCATAGAAGATGTATAGAGTAATCCTGAAATGATACCAACATACCACAGTAGTCTGATTTTTGATTCCTAGGTACAAATTCATATAGAGAGTATGTCTGATCTACAGATGACAATACCACTGAGGGTTAATTAATTAATTAATATAAAATTACACAATAACAGCAGATGTGCATGCAGTCCTAGCTGACAAGAAACCCTACCCTGGAAAATCAGTTTTCGTGACAGCCAGCTTTAGCATTACTTAGTACTGTACCTATGTGTAAACACCATGACTAATGGACATGTACGGCAGTATGTAGAAACTTTGTTGTTTGTCACTTGCTTACGTATGTTATTGTATCATTACAGCCTTGGAGAACAGCAATCTTCGCATTCAAAACTGTCACTTCTTGAAGATCGTGGTCGTTGGTGATGCTGCGTGTGGAAAGACCAGCTTCATTCGGGCGTACGTCAACGACAAGCGTTGCACGGGTGAATATAACCCAACTGTTTCTGACACCTTCGATTGCTGTATCAGCATTGGCAAGGAACCAGTAATGCTGCAGATTCATGACACGGCTGCTTTAGAAGGATATGAAAAGTTGAGACCAGATGCGTATCGAGGCAGTGACTTGATCGTCATTTGCTTCTGCATTGCTCGTCAGTCCTCTCTACACAACGTAGAAGATTACTGGTGTCCTGAAATAAGGTTACATAATCCAACCGCACCTATTGTTGTTGCTGGCTTGCAGAAAGATTTACGAGACGACTATGAAATGTCATCTCAGGTTTATCGCACTAAGTATCAGCCACCAGTTAAGGCGGAGACCGCTAAACGAATAGCTGGAAGTGTACACGCGCTCTGCTACAGGGAGTGTTCTTCTGTAACTATGCAGGGGGTAAAAGAGCTGTTTGACTTGATTGTTTATACGGCTTATGAACATAAAAAACGTCAGTTTAGGAAGACTGACAGCAGAGCAAAATGTAGCGTTTTATAGTTGACTTCCTGGAGTTAGTTGTGTATTATAATGGGTTTGTTTCTCAATTCAAGCTTAATTATTATAATGGCGGTTTACTAGAAGTAAAATGGTGTAAAGTCTAGGTTTGCCAGATAGATTAGGCGAAATTCCTTCTAACGCAGTGTGGCTGACGTAATACTATACACTTGTTTGGTACACAATGGCTACAGAGGAACTAACAAAAATATTTTGACAGCACGTGCACGAATTAAGAAACAGAGCGACCGATTGACACAAACAGACCGTTAGAAGTATTCGTAAAGTCAAAACGTACATACTGAATGCAATATTTATTGGAATAATTGCTAGTTGTGATATCGGTCTCGAACAATTCTAACCCTAACCCTAACCCTAACCATTATAACCATAACCTTAGCCTTGACTCATTACCCGAGGCCCGAATATCCGGGCTAAGAGTATAGTAGTCGTCCGGCCTGCGACCTCGATTAGCGCAGATGCAAAGATATTTCGACCAATAGACGAGAAGTGGTGTCATTACCGACCAATAGACGAACGTGATGTCATCATATGGCTCCACTTCTCTTTGTTTGGTAGCTGCTACCGAGATGCCGACCATCGGTCGTCCGTCCTGTACATGGTGTTTAGTCCTTTGCTTTACATACGTAAGGGTTCAGCACATAGAAACAACGCCTAGTCTACATTTGCACGTGCATGTTTTTCCCACCAACAACCAAGCGTCTAGCTAGAGAGCGAATTCAGGCGCCAATCGGCACGTGTAGCTGTACCTGACTTGTAACATTTTGCTTGTTCCACAGTGTTTCTGCATAGTGGTTCTGCAGTCTGACAGCTTGAATTTTCGGTATTAGTGGTTGAGCGACCGGTGTGTTGTTGCAAAAATCACTATATAATATATATATATATATATATATATATATATATATATATATAATATATGTATATATATATATATATATATATATATATATATATATATAGTGTCGTCTTCAACAGAAATTTGGCCCTACGCGGGAATTTGCGAAGGGGAACGTGCATTGTCCATGGCAGCGCGTCTGTTTGTCCGACGAAGCGACTGACCTGTAAGTACGTAAGTCTGGAAACGCTTTGCACTTTGTTTAGCTAAACGAATGCGTTCGAAACCTGAGCTGAAACGAGTGGTTGGGCTAAAACCTCAGTAAAACATCACGTGACGAGAAATGTGATTACATACACCGGCCGACGGTTTAACACTGTAATGTGTTTCTCTATTCATTTAGAACGTGAGTGTCATGCGTGCATATGCATGCAGGGCCGTACGAGCCGCTCCGCGCTAATTTTTTGGGGCTGCGGTTTGGACTTCATTTTGACATGCCGTATCGCAGTACAGTAGCGACCGGCAAGGCTGCCTCTAACTTGGAATTTACAACTGCGACTGGATCACTGACATCCATGCACGGACATTCTAACATCTAACACAACTTTTCCTCCCAACAAAATATTTGTAAAGTTTGTATTTGTCTATTTTTGTGTTTTTAGTTTAGCAAGTAATATTACAAATCAGAAAAATGGTCAGAACAGAGGACAAGGGGAGTCTATGCTAAGCGCAGAAATTGTAATGATGCTGGTTTTTGTCCGGGTTACGGTGACAGAATCGCTATTTAAAGGCATCCATGTAGACTTCAAGATGCTAGACGACACCTACTGACGTACCAGTCGTCCATTATGTTTCTCGTACGTATCGTGACCGCCATCTCATTCGCGATCTTACGGGCGTCTGCCGTCGACCATGCACTGCGTTCAGTTGGCGACGACAAACTTCCAGACCACAAACGACGCAGCCGGATAATTGCATAGATTGTAAGAATGGAGCAAAACAGAGAGTGACTTTACCGGGGACTGGCAATCCGTATAACGTGTGCAGCAAGCTGCGAAGAGCAATCTGTAAAGATCGCGCCGGAGGGCAACCACCGAACCGATGGTATTGATCCGCTCTACAACAACCGCACACTGGACACGCCGAGGTTAGGAAGATGTTGACGTTCAGGTGTCGGCAGTAGGAGATGCATGAATATAAAATCCATATTTCGTATTTCTCGCGAGTACGCGTGTATACGGAGTGGGGAGGCGAGCAGTGTGAAGAGCCCTCCACGCCGGCTCCCAGTCACCAAATCAAGGAAATGGAGTCGGTAGTCTCCACCGAGCGGCCGCTAAGGGAGCATGCCTCGTCACGAAACTAGGCGAGGAAAGGATGCATCCAGTGGCATTGTGATTCAAGAGTTAATTTGATGGTTATTTCAAGTGGGCGGGATGGGCCTTGCAGAAGGTGAAACCACGTGCTCGGCACCGCCCTGCGTATAGTAAAAACGAGTTGTCGGTTGATAAGGCGCATTTCGTCCAAACGATTCCGCAGAAGGTTTCTCCATCTCCCACCGTTTCTCAGATCGGCTGCTGTTTGTTGTTCCCGCTCTAGCTAAAACGACAGAGTTGAAACGTCTCCCTCCACTCTCAGGCACACAAGAGTTGCCAGAGAGAGGTTGCGCTAAAGCTTTGATGACGGTGATGGGTACTCTCCTGTCCGCTTCGGATCCGTCGTAACTTTGCAAGATATTTGTTGCAAGGATTGCAGAATAGAATGGCGGAAGTCCTGGCGCGATCGGCGAACAGTGTACGTCGACGGACAACATGCACGATAGTCCCGAAACGGCTCCGCCGCACGATCGAGCGGCGAAGTATAGGTTATCGCCCGCGTTCCAGAGCAATATCATATTTATTGCCCGAGCACCGTTTATTGCACGAGCCGTAAACCGACTTTATATAATAGTTACCGGCACGTGGCGCCCTACCCAATGAGCGTTCGAGTAGCTATATAGTTAGCGTGCCTGGTTTGGCGGCAGTTTCAATTAGTCAAAGATGGCTTACTTTCGTCCGATTCACCTGACTGGTTGGAGCAATATTTCTCCATTTCCATTTGACTCGTTAGCAGATCAGGCAGTCCAGATCGAGCAAGGTCAGTCAGTAGGAGAAATGATTCAGATGTACGATCTCTCGTCAGCTTCCATCTATTTCTGCCGACATCGCTATTACTAGTTCAAATGGTCCTACTGCTAGCTCTGCAGGAGAAGTGCTATATGACCTTCCTGATGATCTTCCTGGTGATCTTCTGAGTCAGCTAGCCATGGTTGATCCCACAGATGAGGAAAAGGAAAATTCAAGGTTCTGTTGGACCTCGACTCAATCTATTCAAGAGACAAAAGAGAACAGAATTCCGTTAAATACTAAGAAAGCCACCAAATGGCAAGTAGGGGTTTTAATGAGTGGCGCCAGTGTCGGTCTCGACATACACGCGAACAAGTACCTGCCCTGGCAGAGGTGCAGCTCAACGACGTCAACAAATGGTTCTCTATGTTTGCAGTCGAGGTTCGACGAGACAAAGACAAACAACCGTATCCACTTGGAACCCTTTATCAGATCTTCTGTGGATTGTACAGATATCTTAGAGTGAACGGACGGGGTGAAATAAATTTTCTCGATTCCTCAAATACTGTTTTTCATCACTTTCAGTCCGTCCTTGATGGTCAAATAAAACGACTCACAGCAGAAGGATATGATCGACTACCAAATCAAGCCAGGGGTCTAACGTTGGATGACGAAGACAAGATCTGGCAGATGAATATCGTTGGGAAGAGCTCAGCATCAGGCTTTCAAACAAACCATCTACTACTACACCGCTAAACGTTTTGGTCGTCGGCCAAGTGAGCAGCGCGAATTGAAATCCGGTATGTTTACTTTTTCGGCTGACCAAATTGGTGAGTACGTGCAGTTCAATGAGCGTTCTGCTAAAAAATTATCAAGGTAGGCTCAAGCAGAAAAACCTTGTTTCGAAAGTACAACGTCACTATGCTCGATCTGGTGATCCTCGATGCTACGTACAACTATTAATTAAAGTACTAAATTTCCCTTATTCCAAGTGACAGTGAATGTCTTTACATGAGACCTCTTGCTGGATTCGATATGGAAGGCAAGTTGTTGGACGAAATACCCTTGCTCAGATAGTGCCAAATGTTTGCACAGCAGTGGGGCTAAACGGTCACTTCACTGGACGCTTCCCAAAGGTCAGTTTAGCTACTCAGAGGTATGAAGCTGGTTTTGATGAGCAGCTGATACAAGAACGTACAAGTCATCGTAGTATCGGTTTAAGAAGGTACAAAGGGCTTCAGCGGAGCAGCAAAAGGGTGGATCGGAATTCCTAGAGACAATTTGAAAAGCCCGTCGGCCTGCGTCTACCAAAAAATTTGGACGCCATTCAAGGTTCAACTTTGTCATTGTCGTCACCAGAAGAGCGTGATCAAGGTTCCACTCTTCCGGTGTCATCTTTTTCCCTGTCGTTTCCGTCAAAGTCTGGTACACTACACGCTGACTCGAGCACCCAGCCATTTGGTGATGAAAACAAGTCAATACCTCAAGGACTCGGCTCTGCGTTGTTTACAAACTGTTCTATTGCTTTCAGTTTTATAAGTAGGTTGTTGTGATGTTGCAGTTTGCGTTAGGTTTCAGTATCAGGGACAGTCCAATGCAGTAGGAGCATGCTATAATTGTATCATTGTGAGAGCGGGCAATAACTACGGTATGTGTGCAATAACTACGGTATGTGTGCGATAACTAAACTATGCGGGCACTTGATCGAATACAGGTATTATTGCACCGTTTTCGAGAACGATCATTGGGTAGGGTCACGTGCCGGTAACTAAGTATTCCCACTTAGCTGGAACATCGTTGAGAAGACGAGCAATCCACTTCAGTTGGAACGCGTCGACCTTTTCCTCGACAATTATGCCCCCGAGGCTTCCCCCTGCCACCGGGCGGTAACAGGTCCGGCGTTTAACATATTCTGTCTGTCCGTCCCAAACGAACCTCCAGATCGCGGTGTTCAACCGATCAAGAAGTCGCCGAGGCGGAGGGACAACTTGTGCAACATACCACCGTATGGATAATACAAGCGTTTTGGCGGCAGTGGTCTTGCCGACGAGTGAGACACTCCGATTCTTCCAAGCACGAAGGGCGGCGTTCATCCCATCAACAGCTGCCTGCCAGTTGTCTTCACAGTTCTGGATTCGTTCCGTCGCGGATACCTAAAAGATGAAGATCACCACACGTGTATTATAGTCCTATACATAATGGGCGGTTCACACCGGTTTCCAAGAACCGAGAAAGAGTCCGCGAGATTTATTAGCAACGTTGAGTCGAGCACCGCTGCCGAGCTAGTACGCACCAATGCACTCTCTATGGACATCGACGTTCTCGTCCGATGTGACGACGACAGTGGCGTCGTTGGCATACTGACTGACTTTGAGATGGTCATCTTTCTCCGGCTGGGCGAGTCCGTCGATCCGAGATGACCGAATCAAGCAAGGAAACGTCTCCGACACGAGGACATACAGAATAGATGACAGCGGACATCCCTGACGCACTCCACGACTAGGATGGATACGTCGCGAGAGCCAGCCATACATAATAACGTGGGTGGACTGGAGATGTCCGTGTAAAGGCATTTGAATTAAGCGTCGACGAAAGTAAGGTCCAAAATAGAATCGCTGTAAAACGCGGTCCACGAGCGACCACGACACGCGATCGAAAGCCTTCTCTTGACCGAGACTAACCAAGGCTGCCGGCTTTTCGGCTGCGTCGCAGTAATCGACCACGTCCTGCAACAGACGACAGTTGTCTCGGATGCTGCGACTGGGTACGCTGCACGTCTGATACAAATGGACTACGGACGGGACGCCAGCATCGATGTATAATCCTGTTGGCCAAAACTCTGGTCAAGATCTTGTAGTCCACGGTCAGCAGCGATATGGGACGTCAATTTCGAAAATCGCGGTGGTCATTCTTCTTATAGAAGACGTATAATGCCCGTTTTCTTACTGAGACTGTCACAATCCACGTGCTAACAGAGTTGTGTACGGGTACTGTCGCTGGAAGGAGCTACACCGGCGTTTTGCGACGATTGAACTCATGTCAGTAAGACTGAGTAGGGCGTAGTTTTTACCGGTAGTATAAAATGATGATGATGAGAGAAAGTTGAGTTAGTCTGTGTGAGTTGAGTGGAGAGACGGCTAGATTTGCTGCTGAAGTTATTAGTTATTCCTTAATCGACTATTGAGTTCTCAGTATCTCTCAGGTCGCGTCACGATTCTAAAGAGCAATCTGAAACCGACACGCTGTGCGCTAACTTACTCTCGCGCAGCCAGCCCCTTCCCTCTTTGACTTTAGTTGGCGGGGAGAGGTCTGGTAAGGTTTCTTTGATGTCTTGGTTCTGCCGACCCCAGCATTCCATGGGGTATAACTGATGGGAATGCACTACTAATCGCTTACCATGCCTATAGCAGGCAGCCACGCAGCCTGTGAGAGCAAATGTACTCGCCTAGAACAAGAACAAAGTCCAGCAGCACCTGCAGCAGAAACAGAAGCAAAAACTTCGCTGTACACGCGGATACTAATTAGTAGTGCGTTCCCATCAGTTGCTCGCTTATCTCAATTAACAGATTATTATGTCTTTATGCCTCATGGAATGCTGGGGTCAGTAGAACCTAGACATCAAAAGAACCTTACCAGACCCTCTCCTCGCCAACGGAAGTCAAAAAGGGGGAGGGGCTGGCTGCGCGAGACTAGCCCTAACTTCCCATTTGCGCGTAACATCTGGTGGCTCAGGCGGGAATGTTAGAAGTACAGATCGAAGCAAGACGGTTGATTGTAAGTAATAGATGATGGAGCGACTGATTGAACTAGGAGAGAAGATGAACTTGGAAGGTGAGAAATTGCATGCATGAGTTTGTCCGTGAGCAGCAAGCCATTGAACGAGAAGATCGAGAAAGACCAGGAGAGAAAGATGAGAAGATTGCAGTTAGAGGCAGAAGAAAGAAGAGACAAAGATGAGCTGAAGTTCAGAAAAATGGAGCTAGAGATGAAGAACGGCGTGAAAGTAACAATAGCACATGCCGAAGTGAAGCCGGAATTGGTCGCTAGAGCAAAGCTACCAAAGCTGCCGCCATTTAAAGACGGAAAGACGATTTGGATAGTTATTTGCAGCGGTTTGAACGATTTGCCAGGACCAGTGTTGCGGAGAAGAGCAATTAATGGGCGCCAGCGCTCAGCACATAATCGACAGGTAAGGCTCTCAAAGTTTATTCGCGCCGATGCTGTGACCACTGACTATAGACAGCTCCGAGAAGCCATATTTAGACGGTACGACTTGACTGAAGACGGGTACCGATTGTGATTTAGACACAGCCGTCTTGAGCCGGGAGAGTGTTCGGAGCAGTTAATTCACCGATTACGAAGTTATACATCGGTATGGATGACCATTTTCCGGACAGCGAATACGACCGAGTCCATTAGAGAGGGAGGAGGGAGGGAGGGAGGGAGGGAGGGGAGGGAGGGAGGGAGGCAGGGAGGGAGGGAGGCAGGGAGGGAGGGAGGGAGGGAGGGAGGCAGGGAGGCAGGGAGGCAGGGAGGGAGGGAGGGAGGGAGGCAGGGAGGCAGGGAGGCAGGGAGGGAGGGAGGGAGGGAGGCAGGGAGAGAAGTTAGCTAACCTTGACGACTAGCAGGGTAAGATTCATGACGGCGCACAACAGACTCTTCAACGTAACTGATTAGTTATGATTCGAACTCAAGACACGTTTCTTGATGTTCCCAAGAATGAGCTTCCATCCGATAGTAATGTTCGGTGCCTGATATGCAAGCGTTTGGGCCATCGCGCTGTCGACTAGCTGCAGGCTTCGGGGTAAAAGATGCTTTCGATGCAACAAACTTGGCCTTAAGGAAAGCGATGTTGGGAGCGCAGCGACTTCCAGCCCAGACGATGGTGTCTTGTGTGCGTCGTCTATAGTAACGCCAATATAGACGATCCACGCCCTCGTTTCCTCTCTTGCGATAGGGAGAAATAAGACGATTTTTTGCCCTCCTTAAACCATTGTATATACGCGAATTAAGGTAAAGTATACGTGCACCCGCGACTGATATCAACTGCGGCTTTGGTCTGTGGTGTAGGCTCGAGTCGAGTATCCATGCAGCCGGTCATCTCCACCCAGGAGGATAAAGACCGGCCGGAGACATTCGCTACTCAAACAAATCGTGTGTGCGCGCGCGCGCGTGTGTGTGTTTCTCTCTCTCTCTCTGGTGTTTTCTCCGCCCGATAGCTGAATTGTAATTGTAATTTCTGATAATTACCTTAATTAATTTTCCGGGCCTAGAACGGGCTAATTAGCCAGATACTCATATGCATTCTGCAACAAATTGCAATTCCTTGCCTTAGGAAATAGAACCTATACTGTAGTCTTAGGCTCTATATCTATGCCTAGACACCAGCTATCACTCTATCATTTTCAAGCGAAGATATTGCTCAAAAGGTTCTTCTTTGTTGCTGCATCATTTATTTCTCTGATGGAGCACTGAAAGAATCACTGGCATAGGTATATCGAATTTCCTGTTAAACAAGTGTTAAGAAATGCACAAGTGGAATTTGTTCATGAAGCGCCAGCTATTCTAATTAGCTGCAAAATTTGTCTTCCAACATAGTTGGCGGCCATCTGTTAGTAGTAGTATAGTGTGATGTGTGAGTTTGTGTGCTTGGTGGAATGTGTGGCATACTCATTTGGTGTTGGTGAGTGGCATACCAGTACAGTGGAGTCTCAAACAGAAATACTACGCAATTGATCCATGTGGTTAGACGTAGTGGCTGTTGGTCTTGTAATCGTTATTAATTAATAACAACTCTCACAAACACAAAATGTTTAGCATCAATTTATTGCAGTTCTCTATATGCTGTTGAACCACCATCGGAAGATGCCACCAAGATACACGAAATAGGTACTACATATTGCTGTCCGTGTGAGGAATTTGTGTACCAGATTCAGAAACGAAAGTATCTGCAAGTTCATGAAGACGTTTAATAATTGTGTCAAGGAATCTCCGTCTGTCTCTCTCCCCTCGCTTGAAGGTGAAAATTGACTTTTTCTGCTCACTTTCCTTAAATCTACATAACAGTTCTTAATCTTAATTTACATATAATCACTTTCACATAACAGCATAAACAAGGTCCTTGTCTGCATATCCTGTATGTTTGAATTCACACGCGCACACACACACACGCGCGCGCACACACACACACACACACACACACACACGCACACACACACAAAATAAAAATTGACAAATGTTAAGCCCTCCACATCATTTGACGTCAACCTTAAGTCAGTTGCTGAGATAGCTCCCCTGCCTCTAGAGACAGGGCCTCCATGCGCTACGTGGAGGCTTAGGGCCAACGTTACAATCCACCTGGAGCTTGGCTGGAGTCATCTAGGTGCACTGACAGTGCTGCAGCTCTGGGACTGGACATCAAGGTCCTCAAGTACCCGTCTGCTGCATGATGCTACTGCCAAGCCAGCAGTCATGTCCATCCCAGTCAATGACCAGGTACTCATTCATACTCCTGAGTTGAGAGAAGCACTAGTCTGTAAGTTTCTTGCTTAAAGAAAATGCCATAGCTCGCCACTGTGACCTGAACCTGCAACCCTGCAAGGTCCCAGATGTTTCATTCTCCAAATCCACTCTCTAACCAATTGAGCTACAGCACCACACAAACACACACACACACACACACACACACACACACACACACACACACACCTCAAACCAGTTGACAGAAAAGAGACAATACAACAGTATAATCCTTCATTCCTCTCCCTTTGGAGTTTACACAGTCACCAAGTAAAAAACTGGGAACAGGGTGATTCTATCACAATTTCTCAGATAAACAGGAACTAGCAAAAGTATGACTAGACTTACTTTTCAAGGACAGCTGCAATGGTTTTCGGTTTGACTCTTGGATATTTTGATCTGTACTGGTTTCGATAGTCAGCTACATAGCTTGACCAATCCATATTCATAAACAGATTCACCAACTAAACAAACAAGCCTTTAGATTTGACATTTTCATTTGAACTAAACACAACATACCTGTCGAATTTCTTCAAATGCACTTTGCAGCATGTTAGGATCACTGCATTGTACAGGACAAGTTTTTGCAAACTCTAGTAGAATCAACCATTTACATGGATTTGCAAATCACAAATTCTAAGAGAACTACCTTCACACTTTATGATGTCCCAATTAAAGCTTTTTATACCATTCATGTTGATTTGAGAGCTTTCCTATGATAAATAAGACAAAGATGTTGATGCAAATTTGATAAAAATGCCCAAATTTGAGCATTTAACAACCAAATAGAATTTATTTATAACAAAATTAATATCAAAAACACATTGATGTAATAAAATTGTCACAATGCAACAAGGATCGTCATTTCAATGTTTGGTGATAGCAAAGTGGTAACATGTGTACAGCCATGAGACAATCAATTTAGTAAAGTGAATATGCCATGATAAGATCCAAGAACACAACATGGGAAATTGAAGAGAGAATACAGAAAAGGGCAAAGTAAAAGAGAAGAGGGAGATAAGAATGAAGAATCAGAGAGATGGCAACTAAAAACATTACAGTGTGACATGAAAAAACCGAACAAATAGAAGCACACAAACAAGAGAATAGAGAAACAGGACAAAGAAATCAAGATAAGAGTGAATAAAAAGAAATTATAGAATGGGGAAAGAAGATAAGAGAAAAAGTAAAAGAGAATAGTAAAGAATAACAAGCGTTGGAAAATAGAAGAGTAGAAAGAAAGAAGAAAGGAAGGAAACAGAAAGCAACAATGGGTACAACACAGATATAAAGATCCCTCAGAGAAGTACAGCACTGAGATAAAAAAGTGAAACAAGGGAAGGAAGGTGGGAAGCTGAAAAGCACATGTGAAAAAGGTGGTGAGCAAAATGTAGAATAAAAGTACAAAGTCAAAAGTAAAACATGGAAATAGATGTAAGGAATGTAGAAGTAGGAGAAGAGAGAGACATGGGAAGAGTACTAGAATAAGTGAGACAAGAATGGGTTAACTGAATAAAAGTACAAAGTCAAAAGTAAAACATGGAAATAGATGTAAGGAATGTAGAAGTAGGAGAAGAGAGAGACATGGGAAGAGTACTAGAATAAGTGAGACAAGAATGGGTTAACTGTCATGTTTACAAGTCTGTTATCAGTTGTAGTGTTGACAGGTAACTAATCAGTATCCTGTCTCCTGTTAAAAGTCTAGGTATGAAGTGTTGACATACAACTTTCTGCAGTGTCTATAAAAGGCTGCAGATCTATGCTCACAAACTGCACACCACTTAAGCATCACAGCAATGACTTCTACCAATGTATTTTCTTATTAAAATGTCAAAAGCTTATGCAGAACACTGAAGTACACTAGGATTTACTCCTTGATGTAGAAATCAAATCAGCATATAGTGGATATGTTGCACATAATGACAAATACAAAACAGTCCTTACTTCAGGACTTGCCAGAAAGCCAACAAGGGTCTTCCCGATGTGTTTACACGCATCTAGGCAACAAGTCTCAGCCACATCTTCCTGCACAAACACAGGTGACATCTTTAGTAGCATGAAAAATTACAACAAGCATGTAAAATTAAGCATGAGAGCATGCCTGCAACACACACACACACACACACACACACACACACACACACACACACACACACACACACACCACACACCACACACCGGCAAAGCTTTGAAAACAGTTTGAAAGGAGCTGTCAAGAAATGTCACCATGTCTGTAATATAACTAGATGGTCCACTTGCAATCTCACTGGGTGTCCACTGGTAGTTGGCTACAAGACGAGTTCATGTTATAAACTATAATAGTCAAATCAGAGCACAGCTTGTCCTCACCAAGACCAAAAAACTGATTGAGCTGTCCCTTCAGCTGATCTCGTAACTCTGTTTCAGCATCTTTTCTTGCATCCTTAAATATTGAAGATCCGTACAACCGAGCAGAATGAAGCTGTTCTAATGCAGTCCTGCAGCCACAATAACACATCAGCACATTAGTCAAATTCCCAATGCAACACATGACAGAGACAAACCTGCATGTGCGCGTGTGCGCGTGCACACACACACACACACACTCACACACACACACCTTTCATGAACAAATTCACCCATTCCGCATGCAGCCATACCCCACGATATTTTTAAGAGATTACACCCACCTGCGCATGCACACATGCACACATGCACAGACAGACAGACAGACAGACAGACAGACAGACAGACAGACATAATGGAATTATGTCTGTGTGGTCTGAGTATTTGGCAAGCCTTAAAATACACCACAGGAAAGAACCAACAGGCATCTGAAAGCCATCCAGACATCTCTGTGTTCAACACCGGAGCTGGCTCCAATGTAGAGTTGGACATGGCCTTAGCCCACTCGTGGAGTTCGGACATATTCCCTCTATCTGCTACAATTGATGGAGCTGTGGCATCAAGCTGAGAAGACAGAAAAAAGGCAAAATACGGAAAAGAAACATATCCAGGAGGTATGTCTGTACAGGTGATTCCCCTAGTATTAGAACATTATGGGAGATGGAGGAAAAATGCAGAGAGCTATCTAAACACCTTGTCAAAAAGATCAAGAGGTGACAAAGGCCGACAAAATGCAAGTAAATTCAAAGACTACTGGAGGAAGCGAATTGCCATCAAACTGCGGCAGTGCAATGCTCGTGTGTTCCAGAAGAAGGCATCTGACATAAATAGCATTCTAGCTTAAACAAGGACTTTATGTCCTTATAATCTTATAGAACTTGAAGTCTGTATGGACTCGTAATCAGCCTTTATTTGCTATTGTACCATAGTTCATGTTTGAAAATATACTACCATTGACAGACAGACAGACAGACAGACAGACAGACAGACAGACAGACAGGCAGACAGACAGACAGACAGACAGACAGACAGACAGACAGACAGACAATATAGTCTACTCCTCTATATCAACATTGTCATCATGGATTGCACGCAACTTTACCTGGCGTCAGCACTAAGCGTCTTCTATGGTGACCATGCATGTCGTGATGTCCATCCATCCATCCATCCATCCATGTTATCAAGAAGACAGACAGACATTTTTCAGTTTTTTGTTCTTTAGTTGTCATTGGTAAAGACAGTTGAAAATTATTAAATTATTGTATGTGTAGAGCCTAAGGTTCCTTTTTGTTTGTGTAGTTTTAGTCATTTAGTTTAGATCATCATATAGCTTGTAATAGTACTGATTTATGAAAATATATGTATTTGACAAAAAGACAGACAGACAGACAAACAGACAGATACACACACACACACACACACACACACACACACACACACACACACACACACACACACACACACACACACACACACACTCACACACAAAATGGATAATGTTAAGCCCTTCGTGTTGTTCGATGTCGACCATAAGGTCATTTGCAAAAGTAGCTCCCCCTGCCTCTAGAAACAGTGAATCCATGCACTACGTGGAGGCTTAGGGCCAGCGCCACAAGCCACTTGGAGCTTAGTCAGAGTCATCCAAGGGCACTGGCTATGGTGCAGCTTTGGGACTGGACACCAAGGCCCACAAGTACTCGTCTGTGCATGATGTTACTGCCAAGTCAGCGGTCATGTCCATCACAGTCAATGACAAAGTACCTATTTAAATTCCTGAGTTAAGAAAAGCAATTGTGTGCAAGTTTCTTGCTTAAGGAATTATGCCATAGCTCACCATCACTGTGACTTGAACTTGCAACCCTACAAGGTCCAGGATGTTTCCATTCTCCAAATGCACTCTCTAACCAATTAAGCTACAACACCACACACACACACACACACACACACACACACACACACACACACACGCACACGCACAAGCAACTTCTGTTCAAGTCTCAACTAAAGAACATGTATGGCTACATGCATATTGATAAAAACCAAGAAAAACAACACAAAGACAACTACAACATGCTAGAGTTAGACACATTTACGCATACTCTCTACCCAGTCACAGCTGAGATGGCTTCCTCCCAGTGAGGACAAGCTTCTTCTAAATGAGTCATGTTAGTCCAAATCTGAATCAGCTAAAAACAGCAAGCATCCTGTTAAGTACTGACAGACATGTTGCAAAACAGTCGCACATGCCTGTGGTAAACGAAGTCTCTCTTGTTTGATCATAGCAGCCAAGCAGCTATTTAATGTCCTGGTCAGAAGAAGGTTTACTGACTTCCTCACCATATTGTCAATATCAGTTTGGCTGTCAACCAAAGTACAGACATAAACATAAAATTCCAAATCGTAACATAGAATGCAAATGTCTACTAGGACAACTTCAAATGTGCTATTAACACACCTGTAGGCAACTCGGAAAGCAAACTATTCATACAGATACATTCAAAGACTTAAAAGTTAGTTTCATAAATCTCACTAATCAGATATATTTCTACCAAAATCTCCTACATACACCAAACCAATAAATTGGTCACTGTGGTCAGCCTTACTAGACTAAATGTCGCCATCTAGTGCAACACTGTAACTATTACACTAACCTACTATATAGTAGTCAAAGATACAGATGTGGCTCATTAGCATACAGTTAAGTGGTAACAATGTGGTAAATTAGTGCTCTGTGGAAATATACCTAAATTTTAGTCCACCGTACTACGTTAATAAATAAACAATCACATACTTGCACTGAAAGAGGAGTGCAAGACAATGACAAACTGTGCAGTAGAGATTAGCAGCTAGAGCAGTGAATGGAAATTAGAAGACAGCAAATGAAAAGCCTCAAGCAGCAAAATGTTCAAAGAGGCATTATCGTTAATGCCACCCCACCTATATATATATATATATATATATATATATATATATATATATATATATATATTGTCTTACATGTTACATTAGAAACTGTCTACAGAGGGTGCATTCGAATACTAATTCCAGTTCTAGAACTGGAACTGCCAGAACTGTCAGAACTGTTGCTAGCAAACGAACGCTTAGAACTGTCAGCAAGTTGAGCATGCGCAAATGCTCATACTTCTGGTAAGCGTCAATACGAAGTAGCATGACGTTTCTACTCCACTTGTTGTAGCCTGTTTGAACATCAGCAGTGCTTTCACTTTCAGTTTTTGGAGTTGCTCGCGCCAAGAAGGTCACTGTAATCAGTCCCAAATGTCGTTCTTCTGGTGTTTGGCAAGCCGATGATCGCCACAAGTGTTCACTATAACTAACAAGAAGGTCCACAACGGCCTCAGCATCTATACCCATCAATTTGTCAACCTCCGGGAATTTTGCATTTAGGGCGTGACAGTTCCAACAATTTCAGCTCGCTAGGCAGAACTGTCAGAACTACCAATCAAATGCTATAAAACTTTGTTCCCCCTGCCCATTCCAGTTCTAGAACTAGTATTCGAACGCACCCAGAGTTACCTGTCTATTACTTATTTAATACTGCTAGTTATTCCTTCCCACACTTAGCTGATATTACCTACTGCTAATAATGTTTAAGAAAGGTGGATACCAGCAAGCATATCTTCAAGACTTAATTGCTGTCAAAGCGTATATAATGATCATGATTGTTCATGTGTTATCATCCTTTAAGATAACTGTGTTGAATGTTCACATTTAGCTGGTAAGCATCATGCATATTGGCATCCCATCGCAGCAGTTCAGTAACATTGCATGTAGGCAAGGTGCACCACTACTCAAACTAACCAAGCGACCAAAAAATTATAATCAATAATGCTAAGCACACATTTAGTGTGGCTGTTTTCGTACCACAGATGTAGATACCCTAAATGCAATGTACACATGCAAATACATCATCACATAGTCAAACACAAATGAAACATTTAGTACAGCAACTCATGTAAATAAACAAAATCAGAAAGGATTATTAAGTTTACTCAAATAAAAACCACCTGTAAATTACATGTCCTGCTTCCTTTATAAGCTGATCCAAGTTACCAGTACCACTATACAAGCAATAAACATTGGATCTGACACACAGACCAGTTGCTGGGGGTAACCATGGCAATGGAATTCACTCACGGAGATAAACAGCAGTTGCAGCTGAGATTGTGTGACAGTATGGCCCAGCAGCAAAAAAGGAGCTACGACACTATCTTTAAGCTAAAAGAATCAAATTTGCCGAGCAAACATCCAAAGAAGCAGCTACTCCACAGTCAAGCATTGATGCTTGGAGGATGATTGATATGGTCAGAAGGAGAATTTAATTGTACTGAATGAAGAAAAAAGTAAGCAAAGGTGATTGGGTGGAGGAGGGAGGAAAGCAATGGAAATACATTATTCAGCTAGGTTCAAGATTTACATGGCAAGAACTTTCAAGTGTCGTGTAAAATGCTGTGATTGCAAGCTAGGAAGCTGTCTACTAACGACCATTTTAGTAGGGCACAGTTGGTTTGAGCAATTCAGGTTGAGTCTTCCTTACATCATAAAACAATTGTTTGTCAAAGTGTCCCAGCTGATTGCATTCCAAAGTTGATGTCCAACAACTCTTAACTCCATTAATTAAGTTTTGCAGAAATGCCCCTTTGTGATTATTGGATAAAACAGCATGCTGGATGGACATGCTTCGAATACACTGTTGACTTGACTGGCAGCCGTTTCAATCTGTCTGAAGTTAACAAGACATGAGAAAGACCACTTTGCTATCGTGATCACAGCAAGATCTAATGGAACAACTGAAGCCTTATGTTCTTCCAAAGGCAAGGGTACGTGCCTAATCAAAGATCTAGATCTACTACATTACAAGTATTGTTGTATGTTTTAGTTCAAATACACTAACCATTGATTAACTGCATACCATTATTGGTTAAATTTCCTATCACAAATGTGTGCTAGTTTTGGACAAGCGAATCCATGCTGGCTGAGGCTTACACGTTTACGTCTCCACATATTAATAATACCAGGTGCACCAACCTGGCAGACGGTGTGTGGAATGCATGTTTTAAGAGCCACAAGCACGGTCGTGTTTATCATGAGTGGCTGGCAGAAAAAAGAGCGCAATGAGTGTACTCATGGTGGTAACCTGAAACTACCTACCATCATGTTCTGTGAGTGGGTGACGGCTTGTTGGGAAGGAAACCCTATTGATATGATGAAAGAATCATTTCTGTCTTGTCAATCACTGCTTCAAGCCTGGACAATAATGTAAAAAACTATAAGGTGTGCTTGAAACAGAGACTCAGAAACATTTAACTAGCACTACTGATGCTGAACAAGTTGCTCATGGTAATTCCTTGGCCACTGACACAGATGATGAAGAGTTGTATAAAACTAAACCTCTGGTTGATGGTGATAATGAATGGTATTGGAAGACTCAGAATCTGATGGCCATACTTGATAAGATACCTGCATTGTTGACTGTAAGTGGTATGCTGTTAAGTAGACTTTGAGAACATTACTGTAATTCTAATGACCCTTATTCAAAGAGATAGGGACAGTCTTAATGTAAGTGGTTTCATCACCAGACTCTGATAGTATAGCCTCTGTACATTTGTAATTTGTAGCAGAGCCACAGTATATGTATACACAGCATACCTCTAGGCAGGCTGACTTTCATCTTCTACTTCCTGTAACCCAGTATATGCTCTCCACAGTTTAACCCACAGGAAACTTAACCGACAACACAGCTGTTGTTCATCAAAACAACAGCGTGCTGATCATGTTCATTGCCATCTTGCTTGAAGTAGTTCAGCGCCAAGACTAGAAGTCCAGACACAATTGTGCCCTCGAATAATGCTGGATTTCCTGTACCTCTCATCGTTGCCTCAGCTAACGCAAAAAGTATATTATAAAAGCTGGCATCAACTAAACACCGTCCATGTATTGACGTCGGGTCCTCCATATGCATTAGTAAATAAATGCCTGGGTGTTTATTCAATAAAATGCATTACACAAACTTTACATACACACATACATGTGCGCACACAAGTGCACGTGCGCACAAACGCGCGCACACACACACACACACACACACACACACACACACACACACACACACACACACAAACACACACACACACACACACACACAAACACACACACACACACACACACACACACACACACACACAAACAAACAACAACACACTCTAACATGCACATAATTATGTTCATACCTACAAGCTTAGACCTTAGATCATAGAAGACTGCATAGAAGTCAGGTAACTTGCAAGAGCACATATGAAAACAAAGTATGGCTGCTTAAATATTTATTTATGTCACTCTATAGAAATTGAGATGTGCAGCAAATGTCCAATCACAAAGTGAGATCCAGACCACATGAGCTTTCATCAATCATCAAGTGATTCACCAACCCAATGCTACAAAATGGCAGTAGCCTAGATTTTGCACTCCGAAATGAGTTTGGTCGTCTACTAATCACTGCTGACTACATTGTATCATTCTATAAACACAGCATTTGCCAGAAGACAAAGCAGCAGGTGACTCTCCCTTTAATAGACAGATAAAATTATAGCATATATTGTTAAATGATAGATTTGGTAAACCAGCAACTAGCTGCACCTGTACATGTGCAATGTATACTTGAATCAGAGTGGCAAAAAGTCATCATAACCCTTTGTGAAGTGACATGTCAAAACAATGTACATGCATAAATGCAAAGCTTCTAAAAGACTGACATAATTTAAAAATTTTAAACCTACAACCAATTCAAAGTAATATTTTGCAAATAATGGTACCATAATTTTACAATGTTATGATACCTGAGATTGAGATTTTCAGCAAATTTAGCACTCTCATCAATGAAGTGTGTCACCTAAACAGAAAACACTACTCATACCAATACTCTACTGACAAAAGATAAATCACAAAGAGAACGCAAATGCGCAAGCAGACACACAAATTCTAAAGACACAATAGCTCAAAGAGAACACACTTCTTTCTTTACCTGTTCATACACACGAGGTACAAATCCTGAAAATGGAAATGTCTTGGGGTAATCCAACTGCACAACAAACATACTGGTAAGCACATTTATGACATCTCCACTCAAATGCTAGAACCTGATGCAAGTTCAAGTCCTGATATGGAAATTGTTTCATCATTCGAGAATAATCTTCCTCGTTGTGTACAGTGACCGGTGTGTAATCATCAGTTTGGAAGATATCTCTATCACAAAGTCTATGATATAAACCTCAGCACAATATATCCAATTTGGCTAAATTTACTTGAAAATGTAGGCCCATGACCTCATCAACATTTCATTGTATAGATCCCTATATTATCAAATAAGCATCAAAAAGCATCACACAAAGGAAGCTGAAACACGATGAAATATCATGCAAAAGGAAGCTGAAAAAATTGATGTCGTGTAAAGAGATAGCTCTAGATTTATATAGCTCCAGATTTATATAGCTCCAAAAAATAGATATAAACTTGGACAAGCTGCTTGAAGACTGTTGTTCTGGTTTACAATTGCCAGAATGCTGAAAAATGCACCCTTCTTGCTTTATTTGCTAAATTGCTTATTTATCCAGGCTACTCACTGCTGCCAGCCATTCACACACATTGCTAATGTAGATTAATAATTACTACCATTCTGGTTAATTAATACCTATGACCACTTAAGTTCATGCTAAGTGGTGATAAAAAACTTAAAACATGCTTGGTTGGTTATGTCTCATTGTTTATACACTTCTTCCATTGAGAGTCTTTCTTAGTAGTTTGTCATTGAGATAGGCAATAACAATCACACCTGTGTTCAAATGCATAACATGCTCTTTTCACGAGTAATGCATTCTCATAAATTTTGCAGTCAATCACAATAGGCCAGCTACTTGTAGTTTATAAATAAAATTTGTAACTTCTTTGGTCACCAAAGCATCAGTCACAAATACTAAACAAACACACAACCACCCAGAAATCCATAACAACATTACAAGCAAAGATTTACAAATTTACAGCTATGTGAAAATATATGCAAGATCATGCAAACAGCAGTTCAATTCTCACAGTCCTAGCTAAATACAACAACATGCTTTGCTACAAAACAGTATGTGGCATGTAAAACAGCTCCTTCCCATACTTCTGGAATTTATGGTCCTTGTGTGATTATGCTACTAATACCGTGTTCACACTGGCACACTTACAAACCCTGCCCAAAGGTGTGAGATTTGACCGAGCCAGCACGCAACATGAAAACTGTGCCCCCTTCACATCACATGTACCAATCACAATTCAGTGGGTAGTTTTTCGTTAACGCACACTACCTCAGCAAACATGAATCACATCCACACTCTTGCTGTCGTGCTTTTTCCTATATTCTAATTTTGTTATCTTTTCTATTTTCTATTCTTCTATATTCTAATTTTAATTTTTTTCATTTTCTCTCTGCGCTGTTGACCAGTTCGACTGCATCCAACTTCTCGCATTTGAGAAGCCAACTTCTCCTAGATTTCTTGGTTGAGGCAGCAACCTTTGATTTGAGCTTGCACTGTATCCTCCCTCCGTAAATCTATTAGGTACAATGTTTCTTCTTCATGTGCCAGCACGCTTGCAGCTCGGTAAGTGGTCACACTATGCAACACATCCATGCCGAAGCGTGCCAAGCCATGCCAGAGCGGCAAATTGAAGCGTGCTGGCCCGGCAACACTTTCAGCCCTCTCGGTATGGTATAGAAAGTGTTCATGCTAAGCAACACATCTGAGTCGAATTATGCCAAACCATGCTGGCACGGTAAAATCCGCTAGTGTAAACGGGAGAAAACACCAAAAAACTTAATATATTTTAACAGAATGCCTATGGTGATCATGTCGGGATACAGTTTGGAGCCACTGCATAGTAATTAATTATAATATAAATGACATGACTCTCTTTGTGAGGTGCCTTTTCACAACCTCTTGATTGACAACCCAGGAGTTCATCATGAAACACCCTTGCTCTACTACTACATGTAGAGGAGACTGCCCAAGATATGTGTATCATCTTGACTTCATTCATGGAAAACCTGCATATTCTGACGTTACAGTCAATTCCTTTGCAAACACTTATGTGAACAAAGGCGCTGCGGAGGCTGGGGAAATATCGTCATGATGCCAATGACATTGCAACTGGAGATGTCTTCTACCCATGGCAGTGAAATCATTTGGAACAAGCAGCACACACAGTCAGGATATTTTAAAGTCTCATTGTTACAAAAGACATTAATTTTACAGACACTGTCACTTACTGTAAAAACAAAGCAGTGTATAAATTGACATTGCAAACAATTTTAGATAGACTATATTTAGTTTAAAAGGATAGCTTCTTAGATTAGACATTTTCACTTAGGTGGAAGTTTAGAAAAAGATCTGTCTCTCTTCCCTCTACTCCTCCCTCCTTCCTCCCAATTATACATATATCCTGTAAGTATAATCATTCTGACTGCGTGTTCTACTGTCCAGTTTGCAGCTGCCAGATGAAAGAGGAGCACAAATCAAATCTCGGAGAGGCCATTGATACCTTCGGCAACAATGGTAGTTTGTTTCAATCCTTTTTGTGGTCATGGTCTCCCATCTTGGAACGAATGAATTGTTGTGTTTTGGGTGTTTTCCCTTTTTGATTGTGGCTTGTAATTAACAATTCTGCGACATTCCTTTTGAGCGATGGTGCTTTGTCCACATTGGCAGCACCTGCTGGAAATTCTGCTCACCGTGTCATAATCTTCTTTCTGCCTTTCTACTGTGAACATTCTTTGGATGTGTCGATCTTCACTTCACCAGTCAACTTGTCTCGGAAGTTGTCAAGGATTTCTGCAATATCCCTTCCAAGCAGGGGTGTCTTGTCAATGTTGGTGTCAACTGCTGGTAACTCTTCTCATCATGTTTTCTCTCTTCCTTTCTACCATCAACCTTCTTCAACTACAGTCAGCCTGTCTCTGACATCATCAAGGATTTCTGCAATATCCCAAGTGGCGGTGCCTTGTCAGCTTTGGTGACACCTGCTGGTGATTCTTCTCATGATGTTGCTGTTTCTTTACCTTTCGACTATCTACATTCCAAATTTTTGTTACTGTTTGCACTTCTCTTATCTCATCTTAGACATAAGTGGAACTTTAAAATATGGTGGTCACAAACTAGCTTTTGGGAGAATGTTCTATGTATGTTGTATATTGTGCAGTGCTCCGTCCATAGAGCAGTTATAAATAAATGAATAAATAGATAAATACACATACACGCACGCGTGCAGACACACACACACACACACACACACACACACACACACACACACACACACACACACACAATAAAGCAATAAAGCACAAACAAGAATTTTCCCGAAGCTGCAATAACTTGAAATTACCTCATTTCTAGAAGAATGTCATACATCTGACTCACATTAAATCCATAGTCCTAGAGTTACATTCAAAACCAGTGAAGTGAGAACAACTGAGCAATAGACAATTGAAAAGAACCTGCATTGTCTGATTAAACCACACGATCAGTTCCTTCACGTGACGAAGGAGCAAAGCTTCTTGACTGTAAGCCTAAACATACATAGTCTTGTAATCTTACAAGAAGCTGTACTCTAATAAACATCTACCTCTTTAATAACTCAATAAACAAAAGATACAGTGACCCTTGTATTAAGCCAAGTGTTCAAGTAAAGCTGGGATAACTTGAATCTCTGGAAACAACTAGAAGCATTTACTTACTGATCTCTACACTTGTAGTAGGGCAGTGAAATACAGTTATGCATGCACAGTCACACACCAGATCAGAAACAAGCAAACGTTTAAAGTAGAGACACAGTGACTTAAGTCCACTAAACGGTCACTTGCAAAAAAAGCCACTTTAATAAAAAAAATCTGCCAAGTCATCATTTAACTATCAGTGTTCTCACATACCTGTACTGTACTAACTCTTTGCACTCAATATCAAAATAATTGACAAACAAGCATCAAATTTTGCAGATGCACAGCATCACTAATGATTTGCTATTTCCTAGAGGTTGAATTCTATAAGAAATCTTCTAAAGCGTTTCTATGGTTAACTGTCTTTCCAACATATAGTATAACAAACTAAAAATAAAGTGTTATCAACAAGAGGTGATAACCTTCACCCTCCATTGGTAAAAATGACTCAAGAATGTAACTGAATCAATTCCAGACAACAAGAGACGTTGCAGGTCAAGTTCAAAACAGACCAATGATAACTATTCAAAGTAGCTTCAAACAGTTATGTTCTGACCTCATGTGCTCGAAGCACAGCAGCTACTTTTGAAACTGCCATGTCCCAAAGATCATCCATAGTCTCTCTAAAAAGTATATTGCACTGCTAAGAGCTATTGAACCTCAATATCATCACACACACACACACACACACACACACACACACACACACACACACACACACACACACACACACACACTCACACACACACACACACACACACACACACACACACACACACACAAACACACAAACACACAAACAAACAAAAAACAAACAGTGTAATTGTTGTTTTGCTGACCTTGTAATTAGTCCATCTGTGGTGTGTAGCACTTGATCTTCCACCACAAAAAATCTGTACAAGCAATACTTGAGTTCTTATAGTGTTAACATGTACTGCCTGCTAAGAAAAACGTTTACATAATTGTAGTACTTAGAGTCTCTGCAACTCCACATTAATTGTGCTTATTCGGTGCATTAGCTTAGAATATACCATATCCTTCAAATGTATTAACCCGTTGCCATTATTTTTCAAATCTTTAAAATGATTGAATCTATGTGCTTGTGTTTGAGAAGGTTTACTATTAGAGCATGAGGTACAGTAGTACTTCCTAGCAATGTTGTCTATCATGGTTGAAGTTCATGCAAAGCCATTAAGTCCTTAAAACACAGTAGCGATGTATCAGCGAAATGAAACCAAGTCTGTGTAACAGTACTCACGAGAGTGCCATTCTTTCTCATTTAACCTCCCTGGTTTAAAATGGAACAAAATTCTCTGGTCTTATGAGCATCACACCTTGTCTAGCTACCAGCCTAAAAATAAGAAATCAGTTGGCACCTTCTAGAAGTCTAATACTGCTATTCAGTTAGCTGATTCACTCAGTTTTAATCTTCGTTCTGCATATAGGCTGTGTGTGTGTGTGTGTGTGTGTGTGTGTGTGTGTGTGTGTGTGTGTGTGTGTGTGTGTGTGTGCACGCTCACATGCACACGCGACACTACAGCAACAAACTGGTACATCAATTGGCATGAAACACAGACCACTGTCAACCTTAGAACAATGCTTGAATCAGTTTTTGCCTGCATGGCTTTCTCGAATCCACCATTCTTGGGGTTTAGACCCATATGAGTGTGCACGCAAGATAACTTCTCATCAATAGATTGAAATGACTGCCTTATGATGAATTTTTGTCTGGCATCAGCAAAAGTGCAAACTCTTGCAGAGCCACATAACTGTAGAAATAAAAGATGCATCATAATCAGGACATTGGCATAATATGCCTGAACAGGATACTCGGTAATATGCTGAAAATGAAATACTTACCAACACAATTAATAATCTAATTCGCCCAGTGAAGAACAAGCTGCCCAGTTAGTCTCACTAAATAACTCTAGTGTCCTCAACATTACAAACTTGTTTCATGTTTTCTGACTCTGACCATTTTGTCAGACCTGTTCAAAGGTAATTTATATAGGTTACATTTGGCACAGAATCTGCCCTATTTTCTAAGCAACACAGGAAATATTGTTTTTCACATGAATTGACGGTGATGTGAAGACATTATGTACCATTATTACTGGATGGCAAATTAGAGCAAACTCTCACTATACACTCAATACACATGTGCAATGACAACATCATAGCACAAGTAATAAATCAGATCATGTATAAATACTACAATGAGTAGTAAGGTACTATGTGAAGTAACAATCAGTAGTTCTGTAGTGTTATTATAGATTGCCATGGAGCTACAGCTATGTACACTTACCCAGCTATCTGATAAAAATAGGACTGATAAGCTGCAAGTGTTCGAGACTAAATACATAAGACAAGGCATTATAAATCACACAAATCATAATCTCTAAGATAAGGAGCTGTCCATAATTATCATATTTTTATCAATCTGGATTTGGCACAAAAGTGGGCAGATGGGTAAGCCCTCCATCAAATTAAAATTATAAATTTCAACGATGTCATTATATCATTGCGACCTTCAGACAAATATTTGCGTCAGTGTCATTCATTCAGTCCATGAGATTTGAATGATACGTTGCCATGTTCATAGCCGCAATTCAATTAAGTTAAATTAAATCTAACAATTAACTGTTCTCAAATTGTTCGCATTTGCAGGAGGAACCATCAAGTCGCAGCTAACTCATCAATTGGGATCAGAGCCAATGGAAAGATAAAAATGATGCTCGGCATCAACAGTTTGTCGAAGAGTTACCAGCAAGGCAGCAGTATGGCTTCCAGAGGTCTTAGTCAACCACAACCTGAGAATTAAGAGACTTGAATTTTTACACACAATGAAGTAGCCAAGCAATGGCCAATAAGGATGATTAAAAATGGCATTAAAACCTATTTGCAAATCCAAAAGCAGGGGCAACCTCCTCTGTGTCCAATCTGGAGTAATGGGTAGTGAGTCTCTTGAATCAGGTAATGACAGCTGACAGAAGAACTGGCGTAGGGGAATGTCCCAGCATATGGGTGTGTCACATGTACCATATTATTATAAGGACAGAATTCGTGGTGGGTGGGTAAGTTAACATTTCATTCTGAATCCGAATTGATAAAAATACAAAATTACTGACAGCCCCTAACATGAAAACATCAGACTTACTGCATTGCCTTGCCGTTCAGAAACAAGCCTTGCTTGATGCTTTCTTTGAGTCCGGTAATATAACTCAAATGTGTCTCTTTCTCCCTATGGTATAATACACCAATATAGTTGACTACCAAAAAATATTTCAATTCTAAGCCATGCTATGTTACAAAGTAACGCATGTTCACTGACAAATACATACGTGTATAACCTAAACACATATGATGTTTCTTACATCAATATATACACTTTTTTATGTGTTCAAAGAGTCCATATGACTCAGTTGCAATGAGATGTTAGTGCTAGTACTGTATTACAGTTTACAAATATCTGCTCATAGAACACTGTCTCTTCAGTTCCATGTCAATGCCAATTGTAAATGATGCTGATGTTTACTTAAGAGAAGTGTTTATTTGTATCCACTACGTATGTCATTAAAGCAAGCTAAAGTAAGCCTGTGCTCTTTGACATTCAGCTTGGAAACTATGCTTGAGAATTTGTACAAAAATAGTCTGGCAAATGCCATGTCTGCAAAAAAGTGTACACAATGCATAATGTAACGATAGAATCCATTTGAAACAGTCAGTAAACATTATCAAACAACTTGTGTTTCACTAGTTTAGCTTAAGCGACTTCATAAACTAAACTAGTCCCAGTAAGCAACTGTTTCCACTAGGGACTTGTGTATCTGGGATATGCAAATATCAAGAAAATCTGTTTCAATGGTGCAGTATTCCTGGAACGATGCTTGCTGTCATCATTGTGTTGCTCTGTCACCGAGTTAGACCACCAGTAGTTGTCACTGAGACTCAAATTCAGCATCTACTGCAAATACATGCAGTAGCTGCTGATTTCTCTCTTTTAATTATATGATGCAGCCACTGCAACTGGCAGAAAAAAAAGAAAATTGGGTTTTGTTTAGGGCACATTTTCTAGACTCCTCCTCAAGTGAGGACTATCACTACATAGTGCTGCCCAGTCATACTAGCAAAGATGAGTGTCAACATCACCCAATTCTTTAGCCCACAAACAACCATCTTCCTAGCACTATGCACACACGTGCAGATTTATGGCCAGCAGCTCCCAGTACAATTCTGTATCTCTAAAGAACATAAAACAGATTCAGAAAGAAACATAACAGAGCACAACAGAAACCCTCCAATCGCAGAAGCTTACAGTGGCTAAGGGATGTGCATACCCAGACCACTATCTCATGCCAATATGCATGATGCATCTATTGGGACCAAGATGACAATGCATAAAATAAGAAATATCAGACGGAGTGGCTTGCAAGATGTACTCACCAAATTCGTATAACTGCTAGAAAAAGTATGCCATAAGACTTTGCTGAGGAGCATGAGTAACAACCATGGGTTATATCAGTTGTGTACAAGTAACAACAGACTTCGTAATAGCACAGACGTTATAATGGCGGCCTGTAGTCATCATGTCGTAATGTCATCCTAAGAGCAATGTGACTCTTTAAAACGAGATGCACCACCCTCAATCTTACCAGTTTACCCAATTAGTTCATACCTAGTGGCGGTTTCAGGAGTTTGCTGAGGTGGACGCACAGTGTAGTGTCTATTGATTGTCCAAGTGCCTTCATAGACGACAGGATAATCAATGTACATTATGCCATATATGAGTCTAAAACATGCACCATTCCTTTGAAGGTATGTAGATCGAGAAATTTTTCTTACCAAAGAAACCAAACAAGAAATTCACCATTTAGAGTGACTAGAAAAAATATTGATATCAAGAAGAGATAGCATCTGAGCGACTACTTGTGCTTTCAAAGATGTTTCTAACCTAGGTTAACTCTAATGGATTTAGTTCCAGAGCTTTTTAACTAATTGGGCTTAATTAATGGCTTTGGCTAACCTAATCCACTTGCAAGCTAGGTTAGAAATCGGTCACTTTGCATACAACTAAGTCACTCTGCCTTCTATTAAACGTGCATGCACAGCAAAGAATGGCATGTTTTTAGACAGTGCTACAAATGCTTCAAAGCTGAAAACCTACAGTTATTGATAATGTCATAATAGTTATTGGTCATAAATTAGGGCACAGTATCTACTACTTGGTAAAAGCTAGTGTTTGACGCTTAGTCTGCAGCATATTTGTCTTAAATAAACACCATTGCCTAAGCTTTTTTAAAACTATAAATTGTAACAAATAATTTATTAAAGTAGTAACATATTAAAAAATGCAACTTCTTTAGTAGTAAATTACTTAATTATTAAGAGCCAACACTTTGGTCTTCCAACACTACATATATGGGATACACATATCATATATGTATATGGTGTAATATCAGTCGTCATCACTGTCACTTGGAGGCACTTCTATGTGTCTTGCCCTAATGTCATGACCATCATTGCCAGCAAAAAAATTTTCTTGCCTTCTTTCAATTCTTTCCTCTCTTTCTGCTCTCTTTTTCTATTTCCTGCTGACTCATCATAAAGTGTTATAATCTGCTATGTTATTGAACATCTTATCTATTTCACTCCATTCAGTTTTTCTTTCTTTGACTACTTTCAGTTGAGCAGACTTCTTAGTATTGCCCCTCTTTTCAGAAAGTTTCTGACTGCCATTTAAGCTACTACTACTTGAGAGGTGCCTTCATCATCGTTGTCGTCGTCGCCATTGTCGCCGTCATCATCAAGAATACTGGTTGATGGTGGCTCTACTTGCGATGATGAGTCATCAATGCTAATAGGATCAACTGTCAGTCATCTGCCCATGACTTCATCAAAAATATCATACCAGGGATGTCATCCCTGCTGTTGCCTTCTCCACTCCTTTTCATTTTTGCCTTTAAGGATTCTAAATTCTTTTTGCAGATTCATAATTTTTTGCTTGCACTGCTTCTCCAGACCTGTTGAATTTTCTCTTGCATTCTTTCTGCAATCTCTGACCAGATGTGCTTCTTCCTGTGAGAGGTATGTAAGAGACGTTGCCTTTCTGGTCACTCCAAAGTGGACAAGCGCTTCAGTTTCTTTATAAGAAAAGATGTTACCTCTTCATTTTTTTGGTACTGTTGAGATTTAAGAATTTGTGTTCTGGTATGCTGAGACTGCAGCATCTGGTGTAATTATAAATGTACATTGCTACAATGTTAGCAACTACAAATACCTTCCTTGTCAGTTGATTGCAAAGTTTCACCGCAAGGACACCACGCTTCAGGCAAAGAAAAAATTGGGACACCACATTTCAGGTAATGCACTGCTGTTACTGGTAGCAGGAGTAGTGTGCTGCATTTGATCCCTCCAAACCTTCTAGACATTGACGAGACAATAGATGACAAGATATACATAATCATTATCAAGATTGGTTATTGGGTCACCGCTGTGCTGTGTAAACGCTGCTCAGTGTTAACCTACGTCAATTACGCAGTAATTACATGTCTATATGGTAGTGTTTACTCAGCTGGCTTAACATAGGCTAACCCAAGGTCAGTGTGAATCACCCATCAATACTAAGATCTACCTCAGATTCAACTCGAGGTTCAGAACAGCAGACCTGACTGGGACTTTGGAAATTTCATACAGACAACAGTGTTACCGTCAGACTTGTCAGAGGACACATCACTGTCCGCCACACAAGTTCACTTTGCAAAAAATCTATCAATTTTCTGCTGCGCAGGGTGCTTGGGTTAGCTCTTCAACATTTGGACAACTTGAGTCTTTAGCGAGTTGATTGGCCTCGAACTTCCAGACATCTTCTGTCGTACATCTGGGCAGGAAAATTGGTGTGTGGAAATTGGTACGCACGTTCTGAAGAAGCAGACGACCTCTTGAACAAGAAATCAAGGTCAATAATATTTGAGATGGGAGAGCGCACCTCGCACCCCCATCCAAACACACGCCTAGTAACTGCTTATTTTAAAAAAGAACCCCCGCTCATATCACAACTAGCCTTCATATGTAAAGGTTGTTCCATTATCTGCCACCTGGTGGATGCTGCCTTTCAAAATATTCTTGCCCGTTGTCATGCCTTGCAAATGCATACTAACATTAATCATTGACAGCAAATTCCTTTAAAAATATACCCTAGTCTATACAGGCATTTCCAACTTAACTGTCCTGCCAGTTAGTTTAAGTCTGCCAGTTTAGTTGCAAGGTTGCTGGGTTGCTTTTTCTGCTACGTACCCCCGACTATAATGGCATGCTGTAAAATGAGAGGTAATATGGTATACACATGTATGCACACTTGCACACACACACACACACACACACACACACACACACACACACACACACACACACACACACACACACACATGCACAAACAAACAAACAAATAAACAAACAAACAAACAAATGCACACAAAAACCAACAAACAACAAACAGGAAATTTGCAACTGGGCAACAAGGTAGCTAACACAAACTAAACTCTACAGACAACTAACACAACAATAAACAAGGTCAAACAAATCGAAGCAGATACTAGTAAACGTTGGACTACAACAACATACTTAATGAATATCTAGAAATTTACCTACCAGCACTGTATAAATGTGTAGACACCGATACACTGGTGAGAAATCAACCAGGTCTTGAACGCTTTTATCAAGATCCTTCCACAGAAGTATCCATAACAGCTGTTATGTCAACAAAGAAAATTCATACCTCATTGCTGATTTTCACTAAGTTAAACTCAGTAGCCAAAACAATATTGCTCCTTTGTCTTGTCTAAATAGTAACCCAAGGTACTACCAAGAAAGTGTGTGTGTGTGTGTGTGTGTGTGTGTGTGTGTGTGTGTGTGTGTGTGTGTGTGTGTGTGTGTGTGTGTGTGTGTGTGTGTGTGTGTGTGTGTGTGTGTGTGTGTGTGAGTGAGTGAGCGCTTAAACATAAAGAACCTGTTCCATTGCCAGTAATCCAATTTTTTCTGACTCATCTCTCACATTTTCCAAAAAATCCTAAACACATCTGTTTTCTAGGTGCAGTGTTTCACAATAGTAACAAATGACCGTCAGCTCTTGCTTAGAAGCCTGTTTAATGCTGTCTCTTAGTTTTGGTATTCGACTTCGCATCATACCAGCAAACCCATAACTTTAACCAAGAGCACGAAGCAAAACAGTTGCAATACTTGTTTCTGCACTTGTTTATAATTGTACCTTGCCACTCGAGGCAGTTGAGTGTGCTCCAATTGTTCTAAACTTTTTAGAGCTGGATAGTACCTAACAGAACAAAGGCTCATTTATTTATATACTAGCTCACCGGCCCGTTCTCTGCACAGGCAGACTAGATTAGCTGTTAGTTAATTAATTATTATATTGTTGTATGCATTCAGAAGTATCTTATTCACAGAATTAGCAGCCGTGGACAGAATTCTCATAAAGTTAATTAATTTAACGTAGTATGCAAATTTATGTTGTTGCATGAGTATCTGTTCTGGGAATTTATCATTAAGTATATCTCTTTCACATGAATGCATTTTTACTCCGTTCCGAAAAATTTGCAACCACACAGAATTCTCGTGAAGAATTTCGTTCATAGTTATATCCAGTTCAATGATATCCCATTCTGAGACATTAGCAGGGATAAAGCATCCAAAGTCTAGATGCCATTACATGCAGATCCTGTTCTTTGGTCCGGGCTGATTATTGCAGCAGATGCCTGGTGGTTCCTTCTTCCATGTCAGTGCTTTGCAATGTTTGCATTGATGTCCATTTTCCCATGTTGTTAGGAGTAGGCTTCAGTACAGGATACCTAAGAAAGACGGCTAAGAAAGTGAAGGAAACATCAAGACCTAGAATGATGGTATGCTTTGCCTGCGCAGACACAGTTTGAAAAAAGGAAACAACATAGTTAGAAAGTACAAGTAGATATTATAGAAGTATGTGATTGTTCGGCTAAACTTCTTCAGACTGCTTCAGGTCCAATTCAAAAGTGAGAAGAGGCCGCGTGCGACACCCTATGATGACATCAAGAACGCCAGCAACACGTATGTGTATCCCTGCCATTTCCTGTATGTTACTCTGAAGCGGATATCTAAGTGTAGGTACCATAGACAAGGAGATAAAACTCCCGGATAATTTGTAGCCCAGAATATAGAATACATAAGTCTTATTGACGTTGCCGACAATAAATGATACTGTCCGTGCGTACCATCCAAAGACAAAAATAGGCTATTTAAATTTGGTGGAGATACACTGTGCCATTCTAGAGAAATTTCCGTGCGAGTGGAGGTGGGTTCGATCAGCAAAAATGCGTCATTCCAACACAGCCCTGAAATATGATAACACCTCCACTGTCCACCTTGATCGAATTGGTGTGTGCGAAGTCACAATAGGTGATGCCACAGCAAACAACCTTACGATGACATCACAACAGAGAATGCCAGCGGCGCATAGCTACAAAGCACAGAGCACCACAAGTAGCAGCAGTTGCTCTTCTACAGTGACAAAATGCTAAGAAGAAAATATCATCTATGATCAAGACAGCTTCCTGCTTGAGGGATGCAGCAAGGCTAAGGTCCACACAGGGCAAAAGTGCTGGGGCATAGCTTAATACCTACTTCAAACAAGCTCACATTAGTTTCTCGTGATTTTCACTTGGCGGCTTGCTTGAGGATGGGGTTAGCAATGCCATTTAATGAATGCATTTCCCAGTGTAATTGTGTTCTAGTTTGGATGGCTCTGGGTACCATCTATTGTCATGCAAATGGAGTGGGTCCAGTTTGGACCCATGAGTCTATTGCTAATGTACGGTCAAATACATCACAAACAAGAACCTCGCCATCAATACACGACATCTGATAACCGTCCAGGCATAACAGTATGCAACATTGGAGCAGGATCAAGCACAGATTTAGATATTTCTTTAGGGCACCCCTGAAGCAGTGAAGTAATAGTCTCATCAGTGTCAACAGAGGGTTTTGCTGCGTGTCATGGAGAGAGCAAACAAAATCTGAGAAATACAGTATGGAACGTCTTCCCGGTAAAGAGGCTGTAACTTTGGTTCCACTTGTTCTTTAGTATATTAGACATTGGGGTCATCAACAAGCAGAAAAATAATTACATCAGTTGTCAATGAGGTCAATAGACGAGCACAGCAAGAACAATAGTTCTCAGTTCAAGACTTACTGGAGAGAGTGCTTATCAATTCAATTGCAGAAGTGCAATGCAAAGGTTACATACCAGAAAGTAGAGAAACTTGCACGTTAGACTGTCGAATATAGTCTTCCAGGTCCTTTGGGCCTTGGAAATATGTTGAGAAAATGTATTTGACTTTCGAGAACAGTATTAGTGATCAGTAGTTTGCGTTTCATTGTAATAGCTGTGATTTATGAAAATAACTACCATTGACAGACAGACAGACAGACAGACAGACAGACAGACCAAATGCATGCAACCTAAGTTCATAATTTTTAGAGACCCGTGTGGGTCTAATTGATACATAACGGATTTTCGTATCTATAGCTTGTAATAGTTCATATGTATGAAATATAAAGATTTGACAGACAGACAGACCGACAGACAGACAGACAGACAGAATCACAAACAGAAAGACAAACAGACAGACAGAAACAGACACACGAACAGACAGACATATTGTTATATTGAAAGCTTACTTTATCAATAGCAATCGCTAACTTTATAAAAAATTAAACAAAACAGTCAGTGAATGAATCTTGAACATCTCTATCATGTACAAAAGTCGTCAAAGTTGCACTTAGACAATTTGGACAACTTTTCAAAAATCACGTGGATGTTGCAAGACTGTACAGCAACAGACAGCTGTTCCTCCATCTGTCTCTAAAATCCGCTTCACTGTTTCTCCTGTTTTCATCTTTTGACTTCTTTGAGATTCTGTTGAGATATTCTTCAGCCATAGGGCCCCAGAAGCCAAAGTGCTCAAAGATCAATGGAATGCATGGTCTATTGGACCCTGATTGAGACTGCTTTTGTTCGTATTTGTCAGTTTCATTTGTTCCCGCAACTTGGCTGGGTAGCCTGATTGCTCTTCAGTAAGTTGTAGAGTGTCACAAAAAAAGTGGATAAGCCATTGAAATGTCCAGATCTGTAGTAAAATGTCTAGTAGGATTGTAAGCTGCTATATCCAGATGGTTTTCTGAGTCTACATGCCTATTCCTAGGCTCAACTTGATAATGCTTAACTCATCTAACCATGTAACCCAAGTGAATACAATTGTATTGTGCTGCCATAATGGGCCTCCACAGTCACATTTGGTAATGACAGACAGACAGACAGACAGTGTTTTTTGGAAGGTTTCGTTGCGTTGGTAGTGTCTGCCACTATTGCTTTGTGCGTCATACCAAGTTTGATGTTGGGGTCCCCTTATCTGGAATGAACGCTCTTGTTTTTTTGTTGTTGTTGTTTCTTCAAAGTGTATTCAAACTTTGCTGCCACCGACTCTGTGCACATGTCTACGTCTGTATTTCTCTTCGATGGCTTCAGATTCTGTTGGATGGATCGCAGCCTTACCATGGTCACGTGCATGTGGTCTAGTGCGTCTTCCGGGAATTCTGCTGTCATCATGTCTGTCTTCATCTGATTTCTCTTGCATGGCTTCAGTTTTTCGTGGATGGATCGCAGCCTTACCTTGCCCGCGTTTATGTGGCCTAGTGCGTCTTTCACGAGTAGTGTTGTCATCCCCTTCATCTTCAATTGCTTTCCTCCGTCTTCAACCTTTTGTCTCCGATGGCTTCAGTCTCCATTGGATTATCACAGCCTTACCTTGTCCAACTTGTGGTCTAGTGCGTCTTCTGTGGAGATTGTAATCATCATGTTTCTAACTGTTTCTCACTGTTGAACTCTTAAACTCTACTTTCGAATTCTATCTAGCTAGTATTATTTCTTGTGAGTGTAGCTGCAGTTTGAAGACTTTAGGAGCTTGTAATTGCTGTGTATTTTCATGTAGCTTGCGAACCTTACTTTTTGCCTTTTGCTGATACGTATTATAGTTTGATGTTTGAAATATATGTCAGACAGACAGACAGACATCCAACGCAAGATGTCATCCTTGGGTTGCAGAATCCTTGAAAAACAAGCTGCATTCATCTCCAATAATGAATGTTGTAGTAACTGAAACCCTCTTTGGATTCTTTGTAATTATAAAATGTAGTTTTAGTTCTAAGCTTGTTCAGTAGTTGATCTCTTTAGTCTCTACGTGATCCTGCATATTTTGACTAGTAGTTACAATTGTATGTTGCTAGATTCTTGTTTCAAATATATGTGTTGACATACACACACACACACACACACACACATACATGTTTTTATTATTGAGAGTTGTTATGCCTTCTAAAACAATAACAATCTAATTAAATCATTTACACTAAAACATCCAGCTAAATGTAGTTGAGAAAAAACCTGGTCAATACTGCTCACAAAAGCTTCCAAAACGTTTCAAAACGTGCATCAGAACTTCTTACGAACCAACTGGTTTTAATATGACGTCGTAGATGGTACTGAAACTGGCCATTATTGCAAGGGGAGGCAGAGTTTTCCTTTTTACCCAGCATGTTGTTATCAGAATAGTGAAGAATGGTTTGAGATTTCCGGTTGCCTGCATTAGATCCAAAGGGTGGTGGCTCGTAGGTGTTTCCATAGAGGGCAGTCATTGCAAGCATGGCTGATAATGTCGTGTGGTTGGTGACAGGCTGGACAAACATGTGTTGTGTTGTGGCAAGTTTTTGCATTGGTCGGGAGAACACGATAAAGATTTCCAGGCTATGTCCCATTGCAGAGGAGTCATGTATCCACAATGAAAGCAATTCTTCTTGACATGGTGGATGTTTGCTGTGCTTGGATAAGAGACATCGATACAGTAAACAACAATTCGCATCTGACAGTAACAGTAGTTTATCTGCTGTTCTGAAGAATCAGAGACATGCCTGCCAGTGTGTCATTCTATGTTCGAAAAGAGGGCTCTTAATTTAATTAACTTAATTTAATAGAGGTCAGTATAAAATGTTTGAGTAAGATGAAGACAGGCGTTTTTGCCTGTGGCTCTCTTGCCTTGATAGTTTAGTTCAGTGATACAGTCTCAAGCTCCCTTGATGTTCTCTCTTGAGGTGGAAGAACTTACCCAAAGTTTCTCCACTCTCTGGCAACAAACCTGTTTACCTTGAATATACTCTTTCTCATATTCTTGTAAGCATTTCAAAAGAAGTCTGCTCTTGAGACTGTTGTGATTTGTCCGTTTTGACTAGCACACTGTGCTTTTGGTAGCGACTGTTCAAGTCTGGTCCTAATGGCCCAATTTTATTTCGTTTTCTCTGGCATCGAATTCCATACCGTAAAGACAAAGATTTGATATAAGCCTTTCCAGTGTCCCTCCATTCAAGGAGTGACGAAAACAGTGGTTCTGATATTGCCAGTTTAGCCAAAAGGTGATGACTTTCTGTCAGTAGCAGCCTCAGACGAAAGATTCTTACTAAGTTTCCAATATCCCCGTCCTCTAGCACAAATTGACGAAGCCAGAAGTTTGAGAAGTGTACACAAGTGGTCACTGAATGCTGTCAGAAGAACAAAAATCCATAAACTTTGGTTTCCAACAAACATGAGGCTAGGAACATGTCTAGTTGGACGGCTACTGGTGGATGAGGTCTGTTTCAAGTGTAACCCGATATATCTGGATGGCATTTTTGGTATCTATCGGTCAAGTTGAGGGTTGAGAGAAGCGTGTCGAGTGCAGCAGTGTCGCTGCTCCTGGGTCCTAGTTTTGCTTGGGACAGTTTGTCTATACTGGGTGGGGTTAAGGAAGCAATTGAAATCTCCACAGACAACCAGTCTTGGAAAATTCTGCAGTCATGAAGCCACAATTTGATAGGAATCTTTGCGATCGGCCAAGGACATTGGTGTGTAGAGATTGATGAGGTCAAAGGTGAGGAAAAGGTAGTTGACTTTCAGATAGGTAACGTCCATTGGAATATTGTAAGACCTTAATGCATTGTGTTGGGACATATTTTCGCAATGATAGATACTCCTTTCGAATGATTTGTACCAATTTGTAGCATAAGCATAAAAATAGAATGTTTAGGAAACTGTAATTGCACCTGTTGCTTGCATATGTTTCTTGTAAACACTAAATATCAATATTCTTTCTGATCATCCAGTCTGCAATTTGTTGTCGCTTCATCCTGTTAGTCATTCCTTGAGCACTGAGAGTAGCAATTTGTAGAGTCATTTAGAGAGGAAGAGAAGACAAAATAGAGCACAAAAAACCCATTTCCACTAAGTCTAGATTGGAGCTGAAGACCTCCCCACATGAGTCCTGGTTTTCGTCCAAATCCACATGTGGGTGTTCCGTAGCTGTAACTGTGACTGATTTCTCTTGTGGTTTTGTCTTTTCCTTCTTTCTTTGTTTTAGCTGCATATTTCTGTCAGGTGTTGGTGAGAATGTTTCTTTTTCATTTCTCCTCTTTATGCATTCTTTTCTCTTTTGCATCACTCTGTGAGCTATCTTTCATGTCATTTTCACTTGTTCTTTCTTGATTTGACTCTGCTTCACACCAGTTTGTTATCTTACCACTTTCCCATTCACTGTGTTGGGTGTCGTCATTGTCATCTGATATGGTGTCCTCATAACCACAAGGTAGTGGTGGTGTAGTCTCTTTCACTGAGTCAGACTGTTCTGTTGTTGAAAAATTGAAGAGAATAACAGGAGATCGGGAAGATAGGGTTATGGGTGAAGAATTGAATGTACAATCTAGTGTTCACTAGTTCGTTAATTACATACAGTTTAGTTGTAGTTTAAGGTAGTTAATTAAGACTCTTTGTGGTTTGATGTATATGGCATAAGTGGATTAGTCTTTTTTAAGTTTGAGACAGAGACTTGTCCCAAGGATTATCGTATATTAAGTATTTGTAACTGTGCTTAATATGCATTGAAATAAATGAAGACAGACAGACAGACAGACAGACAGACAGACACACAGCCAGACAGACCGACAGACTGGATCATGGGGAGAAGAAGCGAGAAAATTATTGCAGAAACTGGCAGCCTTTTCAACAGATGAAGCAAGAAAACCTAATGCTGCGGAGTTTTTAGACTTTGGAGAAAAGATTCTCTGTACAATTACAGAAGTGTAATGTTCAAGTTATATCAAAGAAACTTAGCATGTTGTGCGGTGGGCCTGAGAGAGCTGACTCTCTCAGCACCCAATTTTTCCTCATTAGTCTTAATTATATATAAGTGTTTTAGTTTGCTGTAATGTTAGCTTTCAATTAACATTAGTCTAGTTGTATTACTTTAGTTCTTTGAAGAATTGTATCATAGTTTGATGTAAGAAATAAAAGACAGACAGACAGACAAACAGACAGACAGACAGACAGACAGTCTAGATGTGTCTAGAGACAGCTGGTGATGCCAAGGACAAGGCTTGTTTAAGATCAGTTCAAGGAAAAGGTAGTGGATCATGGCTTGAAGCGGTTCCCTCCTCAGAAAAGCTTGCACTTAACCCCAGCGAGTTTTGCTTAGCAGCTCTATTGAGGATAGGTTGCAAATGCCATTTGGAGGTTGGCTGTCACACTGTGAATGTGGGAAAGTTCTCGACAAAGACAGATCCCATCTTCTTAGTTGTAAACATGGAGGAGGCCCTATATGGCAGCATGATTCTGTTGTGAGTGGATGGTCTGAATGCTTGCGTGAAGTAGGTCTGCACCACAAAAAAGAACCAAGAGACAGATATACAAAGATTGCAGACCCGATATTGTCGTGTTTGACACTGATGAGGGATCAAACGTTGACTTAGATGTTGCCTTTGCTCATCCGTGGAGCTCTGGTCTTATCAAAATCGACAGAAGATGGATTCGCAGCTTCATCAAGGGAGGAGTGAAAGAGGAAGAAATATGCTAAGCTAGCCCTGTCCGGTGAGGGTACTACTAGCCCAACACTCGTCCCATTAGTCTTTGAACATTTTGGGAGATGGGGGCAATAAGCAAAAAGATATTTGAATACTCTTGCGTCCAGAGCAACGGACTGTGAAGGGAAGAAAAACCATTCTGAGTTTGTCTGCTACTGGAGGAAACGTATAGCTGTAATTATGCAGAAAGCTAATGCTGGAGTGATACTAGGAAAATTGAAGAGGATAACAGGAGGTCGGGGAGAACAACAGGAGGTCAGGGAGATGGGGTCATGGGTGAAGATTTGGATGTACCATGTAGTGTGCACTAGTTAGTTAATTACATACAGTTTAGATGCAGTTTATGGTAGTTAATTAAGACTCTTTGCGTTTGATGTAAATGGCATACGTGGTTTTAGCCTTTTAAGTTTGAGGCAGAGACAAGGATTAGTGTACATTTAGTGTTGCAATTGTGCTTAAAATGTATTGAAATAATGAAGACAGACAGACAGATAGAGACCCCAGATGAAGAGTGTTGGACACACATTTCTAGTCTGTTTGTCTCAAAGATCAAAGAGACGAGTTTTCGAGTCGTCATCCAAGTCATTGATGTGTTCACGTCTTCAGCAGATTTATGACTCTGTTGACCATTGGGTCCCCTTTCGTTCTTGATCGTCTGTTTGCTTGCCTTTTCATTTGCACAGTCTGCTGTCTACAAGTCACTGTTTGGTACTTCCCTCTTCGTGTCTTTGTGCCACTATTTTCTTTCTTTGAGCGTCGTCATCATGGACTGTACGCAACTTTATCTCACGTCGACGTCAGCACTAGGCATCTTCTATGGTGGCTCTGAACGTCGAGATGTCTTCCTCTACTGTGTTATCTACTCTTTCGTATCAACATTGTCGTCATGGAAGAGAAAAGCAGGGGCTCTTGGCAATCCATCATCTGAGAAGTTAGCCCTCAACCCTAGCAGATACTGCTTAGTGGCTTGATGAGGCTGGGCTGCCCAATGTCATTTGGAAGCTGGATACCTACTTGTGAGTGTGGGATGAAGAATCTAGTTGGATCGATGACAAAGACATTCAACAGTTGTTCACTAAATAGAGTAGTTTATAATCATAGTGGTAGTTAATAGTTCATTGAGATTTAATTGTTCTGTGGTTTAGCGTTATAGGTTGGTATCGTAGAAGTTGCGACACGTCTGAGTTATTTGCATTGCATAGCTGTTGTATTACCTAAAAGATTTATTGAATAAAACAAACAGACATACAGCAGACATACAGGCATACAGACAGACATACAGGCATACAGACAGACAGACAGACAGACAGACAGACAGACAGACAGACAGACACACGACTATACAAAATAAAAGGCAAAGAACCGTGCACACTCATAACAAGTAATACCTTCGACTCTTCAGCTGATCCTGCAATTTTGCATATAGTTCAAGCACTATTATAAACAATTCTCCCTTAAAAATTATTTGATTTAGCAGACTGGCACAACAATGAGAAACCTGGTAAGCAAGCCAACAGAGCTTCATTTGTCTGTACTATGTTTCTCTCAATAGTCCTCAGGCCAGTCAGCTCATCACCTTTCTGCAATAACTAAATAAACATCAAGATGACAACAAGAACAGTATAAGATATACATATACTGGTAGTATATTTGTCTAGAAATTTACAAATATAAGTCTACTGCCAATTTAGTCAATACAAAAGTCTGCATAACCTAGGTTGATCCTGTACCAAATTCCTGTTTATTCCCTGTAAATTTACTCCTAAAAGTGCTCTTTCTACCACCTAACAAGTGCTTTCAGCATTTCAAAAGCAATTTTAATCAGAGAATCAATGTAAAGAATAGACAAATAACCTGCAAGTGTTAAGAACCTTTACAAGAACACATTCAAAACTTGCCATGTTTGCAGAACACAAGCTTTTTACTGTAAATTGTATAAATCATTGCATAGCCCTGAAACGCCAGCAGTGTTCCTCTTAATGGTTTCAGAATTACACAATACCGTATAAAATAAAACGTTGACGGGGAGTTATTTTGGTTTGCTAACAAATTGACAGAAAAAGCATATTAACAGATTTTCTGTTGGTTGGACATCATCATTAGATTGATATATGTTAGAGACCACTTACTAATATTGCAGACGGTATTAAACTGGCTAACAGCTTTAAAACTGTCTGGACGACTTTGACATGGGTGCTGTTTTCTGCAGCTGAAGCAAATTTAAAGGGTAACTGCAACTCAAAAATCAAATTATTTTATGCTGAAAATCGATACTTCTAGTTGCATAAATGACATGAAATATTAAGTTAAGTCTTCTCTGAGAAATAGCAGATCAAAGTTGCTTCCGGTTCTTCAAGCTCCAGTAACAGGCATGGTGTAGTGTACACGTCACTAAGGGGAGACTCCACGCTAGTGTGTTCTGTAAACAAAGGAATCTGTGGCAAAAAAATGGTTCAGTGTTCCATGGCTGCAAGATGCACCAATTCGTGCAAGTCATATAGGTCTATTCAAGAGCTTGGTCAGAATTATAGAAGAGCAAAATTGAGACTACCATTTCCCATTTACCTGCCTCGACACTTCAAGATACCGTAGCACTCTGGAACCTTTGCAAAAAAGGAGAGCCGCATTTGAGAAGCGGGAAAAATGAGGGAAGGAAGAGTCTTGTGCAGAACTAAAACTGCTGCAAACGGCTAGGAGAGGTCCGACTCTTATACCGGCTTTACACTAGACAATTTGACTCCAGCCGAATTGGCTCGAGCTTGGCCCGTGTTAATTTGGCATGATTGGTGGTGTGTTTAGATTATCTGGGCTATCTGGGCTAACTGGGTGTGGTGGTGTGTTTGGCATGCTTTGCGCAAGCGCATGAACAAGACGTCACTGTTTTTACTTTTAATCTTATTTTGTCGATTCTGGTGCAAAACCTTTCTAAAGATTTTTGACATGTTCAACAAAGTCTTCAAGGTTGCAAATATGGAACGAGAAATACGGGAATATGCAGAAGGAAATATACTATATGTATTGTTGCCCCGGAACACGAAAATATGTAACACATGGTTAGGGTTAGCTCAAGCCTGGCCATATGGTTTAGCTCAGACTAATTTAGCACAGGTTAAATGCACTTAGCTCGAGCCAACATCGTTTACATGGGGCCAAACTAGCACGGGCCAGTTTGGCTCGAGTCAAATCATCTAGTGTAAAGCCGATATTAGTGACTATAGACTTGTGTATAGGTGCTCATCATGTGTAGAGATGACCGCAGTCGTGTGCATTACAGTACTGTACAGTAAAGTCAAACATTGTGTCAACGTTCGTCAACATGAATTCAATGCACAAACATCAACTTGTTTGTTCTCTTTCTCACAGCATTACCTAATTTTACATGAACTCACCAGTACACTGTCCATTATTGTTGCTAGTATTCGACATTATTATTGATAGTGATGCATAGTCATTATCTAAGAATGGCTGGGGGTGTCAATACATAAGCTCATTTATGCCCCTTTTCTGTCTTGGCTCAGAAGCACTACTGCAAAAACGAATAGCGTTACTGAAGTCTCCTGCTTTTCTTCTCTGTGTGTGCCAAGTTTCAACCTCTAAAACCGTTTGGTTTATGTTTAAATGTATTTACAATATACTATAATTTCGTTTGACTAACTAACTTTCTTCAGATGGATTTTCTCACTCTGCAAGCTTTCTCCGACTGAACTGGTTGTGTTTCTTTGTTGCAGACTACCCTGGGCAGAAGCGTTTTTCTTTGTTTTGTGATTGGTTCAAAAATACAACTATCACAATTCTATGTGAGTGGTGCTGTGCGTCCTTCGCCATTTTGGAAGCGGCGCTGCGCGTATCTGGTATTTGGAAATAGCAGATGCGTGTGCTGATACTCGCAGCCACTTCTGTTGTTCTCAGAGATCCCCAAAATGTTTATGATGAGACATGTGAGGAGTTGACAAACTTGTCTACAGATGCTGCAACCGGCTAACGAAGGAAGAGCGACTAATCTCTCTGCTGTCTGCACAGTAGGCATATCTAGAAAAATGCGCTCATCGGCTACAAATTAGGAGGCTAAACTTAAAACTGAATGCAACCAACGAAAGTGCAATTCATAAGCTCTCAAAATATGTAAGTTGGAAAGTGTTAGGAGCAATGTCACCACACTGGTCTCACTCAACTAATGATGAAAATGCCCATTCTTGTAGTTTCGGTTCATTCTGAGGCATCCTGTAAGCTGTATGCAAAAAGTGAATGAACAAGATACAAAAACATTATAACTATATTCTAGTAGGAATGGCTACACAAATCAGCAAAAAGCAAACAAACCAGTGTGGATGGTTCAATACTGTACCAAATTGAGAGTGCCAAGACTACCTCACAATTACAGAAAATTGTAACACGTGTGAGTTAGTTATGGCACCCTCAATTTGGTACAGTATTGAACCATCCACACTTGCTTGTTCGCTTTTTGCTGATTTGTGTAGCCATTCCGACTAAAGTACATTTATAATGTTTTTGTATCTTGTCGTGTCATTATTTGAGACAACCTCAGATAAGTTTGACAACAAATGCACTCCACTCCACATCAGTATGTATCCATCATCTCACAACAGCCGCAGCTACACCGGTGATGGTTGTTTACTTACCCGAATGTGCATTGATTACGCTTGCTACTTCTACTTCTATTTACGATGGTGACGGGCTATCGGGTGGCCTGCCCTCTTTCTCGTCGACTTGCAAGGCAGGCAATCTCTCAGCTTCAGAGGCACTGTCACTGAGCTCAAACTTGTATTGGGGATTGCACTAATTGCCGAGCGCATCGCCGAGCACATAGCGAGGCTTCTAATCCAGGCCGCACAACAGAAAGGAGCGTGGTCCTATATAAGCTATCCATCGAGCTCTTAGTATATATATATATATATATAATATATACATATATATATATATATATATATATATATATATATATATATATATATATATATATATATATATATATATATATATATATATATATATATATATATATATATATATATATGTACAGACATGTTTTCTGGATAATGTGTGTTAGATACCCACGTAGGTGGGTTTATAATATATATATATATATATATATATATATATATATATATATATATATATATATATATTATATAATTATATTACAAATATAATACTATCTTATATTAGTTAAATTATTATAAATATATATATATAATTATAATTAAATATTTATTTATTTATGATGTGATATGGAGTTGTACGGCATTTAGACATAATGTGTTGGTTTGTCATTATTGTAAACGTTTTTTGGTTGATAACAACCTACGGATCGAAACGTCCCAAGTATATCTTGATCTATTTAGGGTAAACATCTCTCGTAAACCAACACACACACACACACACGTGTGTGTGTGTGTGTGTGTGTGTGTGTGTGTGTGTGTGTGTGTGTGTGTGTGTGTGTGTGTGTGTGTGTGTGTGTACACATGAACCTCAAATTTCTCCTTCCCACGACCACGTTTCATTACAAGACCTACTTCAAAAATCGTTTACGACTACAGACCAGTAAAGGAACGATTTGTGCAAGTGACCAAACGGCGACAAAAAAGACTCACGTTCCATTGCCCATCCTTTTTCGTATTGTAGCTAGAGATTCTATGTACTTGACACAACCAAGAAACACCTTCAGATGGTGAATGCCACCTACAGTCAACTATTCACACGTTCTGTACTACAATTTGATCATCCTTACTACACTGTGCTGCATCTAACACTGTAGATAGTCAATGTTTGCCAATATAACTTCTAGGTCAGCCACTATACCACTGTCTTTACAACGGAACTGAGTGCATACTTACACTGCACATTTCAATTGTCTTGATCAAGATTGCAAAACGACGACTGCCTATCAGGTCTAGATACGTAATCTAAATTACTAGAAACTTTTCATGTTTACTTCCATGACAGGGTTTCACAAATACGTATTGTCTAGCTAGGGCGTGGCGTTTCAGTAGACAGTCAGAAATCTTCCTTGCAACGTGTTACTCAGCAATGCGAGGCGCCACCTACAGATACCATACAACTAGTATTAACCCAATTTTCACATAGCTCTGAAATGCTCCATAAAATGCCACAATTTTATATCATCTTTCGTGGCTACGCAGGAGCCATGATCTTTGACTATCACTTTGGCACTAGCACGTTCGGACAACGTTGGGATGACGTTCTTGCTGTGAAATTTAACATGCCATTCACCATGCCTTTCTCTGAGTGTGACATGCACGTGCCAACTTGCCAGTATCGTGGGATCTTCTCAGTTCTCAAAGCCGCTTACAGGATCTTCGCTTCTCCATTCATTCCTTATGTGTTATTATAAGTAAGTGAAACACTCGCCAATTTAGCCTACTCATGAGACCTGAGTGCCGATTGACATTTGATTGACGTTGTATCTGTTTAGGGAAACGTCTTAGTACGTATATGTGTATATAGAACACAACACCAACAACAACTACAACCGGGCATACGCACTACATCATATCACTTATAACCCTACATCCCCTTTTTCTAAAAAATAACAAGTTCTACCAGCTATACTACGGCATATAATCCTTCAAATATGTTGGCTTCACAACAACTCTTCCACTTCTTGTGGTTCTGGCATCTGATTTGTCAGTGACTGGTAGTGGTTTGTCCATAAAAATGTTCCGTTGGGGAGGTGTAGATTTGTCTTGTGTCAACCCTGTTGTAACTTCTTGATCCGGAGCACTCCTAGAGATTGAATTTCCAGTTGACTTTGGATGTGTGTGTATTTTGTCTTTGGCTGTTCTCCTAGTGTCTACAGATGTTTTCGATGATTGCCCTGGTGCCACAGATAACGTTTCAGTTAAATGTTGTTTTCTTTGACTGCATCTGTCTGATGGTTCTGTAGATGTTTCTTCAATGTCCTGCTTTCCTGAGTTGACACAAGTGTTGCCGGTTTCTGCGGTAAATATTCAGAGCACCAACATTGACTTCGTAGGATCTATGTGGTAGAACTCCTACAACAACTTCCACCTTCCGTTCCAATTCTACTCTTGTAGGTTGTACTCGTACTTTATCTCCGATGTGTAATAGTGGTAGGTCACAAACATGTTGATTGTACTGTTCTGCTTGTTTCTTCTTAGCAGTGTATAGCCCTTCCATAGCATTAGGCAAAACCGATGGTTCAGCAAGTTTCCTGTTGTTGGCATCAAGGTTTGCATCTTCGACAAAATAATAACTGAGCTGGACTACCATTTCGACCTTCCATTGGTGTATTTCTCAGTGCCAGAAGAGCCAGCATGACATCTGTTCCTGCTTTCTTTACCTTTTTGAACAGATTTTTTACCTGTTTGACAGCACTTTCAGCTTTTCCGTTTGCTTGGTCATAGCCTGGGCTGCTGGTAATATGTTTGAAATCCCATTCTGCTGCAAAACACTTGTACTCCTCTGCAGTAAACTGAGGGCCGTTGTCCGTAACTACAACAGCAGGTATGCCATGGCAAGCAAAATGACTCTTCAGATGATTAATAACAGCACCTGATGTAGTGGACTACAGATGATCCACCTCTATGAAATAGCTACAATAATCAGTTGTTACCATGTATTCTTTCTCGTAATGATGAAAAGATCAACAACAACACATGGTAGAGCATATTGACTAATTGATTCTTTCTGCAGTTTTATCTTCAAGGAACAACAAATTTCACATTGTGCAATCTGATTCTGCAATTCTATAATCATTCCCAGCCAAAATACACTTTTTCTAGCTCTGGACAGACAAGCATTAACAGCCAAGTGAGCAGAGTGTATTTTCTGTCTAGTCATTGAGTATAGTGCTTCTGGAATGATGATCCGGTTGCCTCAATGCAGCAAACCATCTTGCACTGTGATTTCGTCTGCAAGTCTCAAATACGGCCTAATAGCACTTGGCACTTTCAACTGGGTATCTGGCCAACCAGCTGGGACAATTCTACCCAGATGTTGCATGTTTGCATCTTGTGCTGTTGCCTGTCTGATCTCCTTGATTTTCGTATCCGATATTGGTAGCATCTCTACTATATGAATCAACGCTACTTCCTCGTAGAATTATTGAGTAGTTGAATCTTCTTCATTATTTTCAACTGACACATGCGACAAAGCATCTGCTATGTAGAACTCTGCACCCTTCTTGTATGTGAACGTAGGGTGGTAGGGGTTGACGCATAGTGCTAGTTGTTCAAGATGTTTGGAGCTAAGTATAGTGGCTTGTGTGCTATAGACTCCAAAGTTTTGTAATCCGTTTCCATAGTTATGTTTCCACCGTAAGTGAACTGATGACATCTTTCCAGTCCAAACACAATTCCAAGCAATTCCTTCTCAATTTGTGCATATTTCAGTTCATTGGGTTTCAGTAAGTGACTGGCATATGCCACAGGCCGCTTTTCCTGCATTAAGACTACTCCCAAACCTGTTGATGAAGCATCTGTCTGTACTGTGATAGGTAAACTAGGATTAAAATATCGCAAAATAGGCAATTTGAAGAGAGCTGCTTTAACATGCTAAAATGCTTGCTCTTCCTTTTCCGTTCACTTCCATGATGCATCCTTGGCAGTTAGCCGATGAAGCGGATAGCATATATCTGACAGTTTCGGCAAAAATCTAGACAAATAGTTGACAACCCCCAGAACACGTCATACTCCTGGACTGTCGATTGGTGCTGGCATCTGTTGTATAGCGACAACTTTCCTTGGATCCAGATGCAATCCTTCTGATGCTAAGACATGTCCTACATAAGGTAGAAACAGTACTTTCAAACAAAATTTACTTTTGTTCAGTCAAATGTTTAGTTCTTTGCATCTCTGGAGAAATTTTCTCATTCATGCATCATAGTTGATGATAGCTTCTGCTTGTGCAGAACCTTCCCCGACAACAAGAATGTCGTCAGCTTTCGGAAAAACACCATTGAGTCCTTCCAATAACTGGTGTAGCTTCATCTGAAAGATTTCCGGTGCTGGGGAAATCCCAAATGGCATGCATGTATCTTCCGTATAGGGTACCAAAGGTAGTTAGTTAATTTGCATGACTCTTCATCAAGTTTGATATGCCAAAATCCATTTTGCACATCCGCCAAACTGAAAACACGAGATCGGGATAACTCTGGTAGCACATCATCCAACGTTGGCATTGGATACCTGCTGCGTTTCAGTGCTCTGTTCAGTGGTTGTGGATCCAGGCATACACAAATTTCTCCATTTGATGTTAGAGTAATTACTAAACTTGACCCCAATCCGTTGACTCCTCAATAGGTGAGATAACACCCAGTTTTTCCAAACAATTCAGCTCACTCTGTAGCTTCTCCTTATAAGTTCCATCTTCCATCTTCCATCTTCCAACAATACCATGTGTAAATGCAGTGTGCAGCATGTGGCTGTGACTGAGCAAATGAAGAAAGCTTTTCAATTTGAATTGTCCACTCCTTGATCTTGGCTTGCAAAAAGTCACGACAAAATTTGTGATTTCCTAGTGGAGTGCCAAGATACTTTATCCCTCTTGTAGTGATGTTTACATTCGTGCCAAGAAATTTTTTTTGCTTCTTCGAAACTTTCAGGTTTGACTATAAACCAAGATTTACAGCCATTATGTAAATAACCAAATTTGGGTCCAAGACAACTCACATTATTCCACCACTGCTTGAGTGATGCCAGCTTTCTGCCACCAGCAGCATCATCCGTGTCCCATACTTGACAGAGACCATTTGTTTTGACTTTGTTGATCAATGGCACAGTGGCCAGAGCATACATTGCCAGTATTCTCCCCAGGCATCTCAAGGCGTGGCGGGCCGCCACGCCTTGACTGATGCCCGCCACACCTTGACTTATGTCTGTCACGCCTTACTATCTATCTGTTAGACAACAAATGTGAGACCGGTTCTTGTTTATACGAATAAAACACCTGTTGTTGTTGTAGAAAGTCCAAACGCAACGTCATAGAGATCGCTATGTCCAAAATATACTTATGACGTTGTTTTGAATCCGATTTGGTGGCGTATTCGCCCACATTCCAATCCGTAAGTGAGTCAAGCCCTCGGCAGCCGTTTGTGCCGTGGAGTTGTTATTGGTGCGTTAAGAGAATACAAAGTCGCAAGACAAAGTACATCAATGCGTCGAATTGTGTTGTTGAAGTGATACTTGTAGATCTCGGCGAGCATGCCGATACGCTGTGCACATCTCTATCGGCATGGAAAATTGCCACCGACTGCTTAGTGAACTTGTCTACTAGTGCTACGTTACTAACTAAAGCTATTACAATCGATTTTGTGATTTGCATTGGCTTGGAATAAATTGGGAGGCGCAGGTTTTCGACATGTATGCAGATTCAAAAGTAGCCCGGATGGTAAGTGGGGCGCTACAGGGCTGTAGTGATAACTTGCTTGTGTTGTACTCTGTCCACGCATAGAAATGTTGTACAGCTAACATTTTAGACCAAACAAGCACCCTATGTTGCTCTAGCACTGTACCGCAAAGGCCAGGAACGCCACTCAAATGGCCACGCCCACATTGAAAACAACCACGCCCACATTGAAAACAACCACGCCCACAAGTGCATTCCATTTTGTCACGCCTACACCACCACACCTTTGAGATATTCTGGGGAGAACACTGATTGCTATTGCTAGCAAATCACCCTGTGTGTAAACTTCTTGAGACAATAAAGTTTCTCCTCTCACGAATAAGTAAGAAGGTCTTCGATAAGAATTAACTAGAATTGGGTGAATAGCTGGATACAGAAGGGAACTATTTGTGAGACCAACCTGGCAGTTTAAGCTGTTGAACACATTGGTTGCATCAACTAGTAAAACACCATCTGTGTCAGGGTTTACAAAGATGGAATGCATGGAGTGAATAGCAGCCTCACACCAGCCTTTTGCCCGGCACAGAGTTGCATGGCTCCTGAAACTGTTTGGATCTCAAATTCAAGTGTAGATATAACAGCCTTTCCACTAATTCTGCGTACTGTCTCACATACTCCTACAGGATGGATCCCAGGATTCCTGTTTAGCGGTATGAGATGACAAGCAAACAATGCAGCTGTACTGCTGGGATCTATAAATTCAGTGCATAAGCGATGTGTCACAGCGGCTAAGGCATTACAGTGATCTTTAGAAAAACTCTTGAACTACTACTACGAGATAGTCAGTAGGGTTACCCAAATTCCCCTTGATTTTTAGTGTGGTCCTAATCTAAGCACACTTATGCGTACTGTACCATCCAACAGCCATTGTGTAAACACAAGCAGATGCTAACAAGAAAAACTGTTGCGATCGAGACTACCACATAAACTCGATTTCTCAATGTTTTCATTGATACTAGACGAATCAGAGTTATAACGATGGAAGACCAGCTAATAGCTGAACAGCTCTCTTTGTGTAAAGTATACGTAGTGAATATACCTGCATTCCAGAACAATATCACATTTCTTGCCCTCACCATGTTTATTGACTCACAGCAAACCGTTTTAGTTAACAGCACGTGGTCCCTACCCAATAAGTGTTTTGAGTAGACTGTCATGTACTCACCTTTCCTGGATTGGCAACAGTTTCAATTATTTAGTCAAAGATGGCTTATTTTTGTCTGCTGCACTTGACTGATTGAGACATTCACCTTTCTCATTTGACTTGATAGCTTGTTTGTGAAGTTACCGTTTGCATAAGATGCCCAATATCACGATCAGTTCCATGCAGTGCAAGCATGCAAACTGTGGGAGTCAGCACTAACTACAGTATGTATGTGTGCAATAACTATGACATGCGTGCACTAACTAAACAATGCGGGTACTGGCCAAATACTGAAATTATTGCACGATCTATGAAAGCTCTCACTGGGACCACTGCCGGTAGCTAATAATCATTTTGTTTGTTTATTCGCCTTTTTCATTCCCGGACAAGCGTTGTCACCAGTGGAAAAGGAAGAAACTCCATGAAAAAGACATGATTCTCTTTTCAAGCTAAGAAAATCCAGAGGTGAGAGAATCTTGTCTCAGACATGAGCTTGAGCAGGCAAGATGACAGAAACAAAATTCTGAAAATGCATTTCCTGATTAAATATATAAAGCACCTCAAATTTAATGACACAGGTTTGCAGATATTATGGTGTTGCTAAATCCGATGTTCACTGTAGTTGAAATGGTTCTCGTAATGGAAAGACAGCTGTTTGCCTGTTTCTTACATCGTGCCCTTCTTTCTTTTGGTATGCATTATTATACAGGAGCAGCTACAACAGCTACACTTTTGACATAAATGGCTGTTTGCAGATTAAAAGTCGATATTATAACCTATTACGGTAGGCTCGAGTATCCAGCCGGTCATCTCCCCAGGAGGAGAAAGTAGTATTCAGCCGGTTGTCTCCCCCAGGAGGAAAATGTTCTCCTCCTGGAGAGAGATGACCGGCTAGACACTCGAGCCTACTATTACAGAAGCTGCCAGATAATCACCTATGTTACTAGCCCAACCATGTCAATTGTTACAAGAACTAGCATATAATGCATAATATATACATCTATTTTCTGTGTGTCTGCAAACATTGGTTTAGAGCCATTAGCCCATACTCTTCATGTAACTTTGATCTTACAACAGCATCGCTCATGCCAAGGAGTAAATTTGAAAACAATTTAGCCACCTTTGCCCCAGTCTTACTCTAACAACTGCCATGCACTTGCTGTCATAGATTTAATTATTGCAGCACTCGACATGTCGATTGAACTCTATTTGGAAGTGTACAAATTGCACTACTATATTTTGTCATGTTTTAATATCATTTGACTGCTACTAGTGTATTGAATTAATGCCCATTGTCACCCCATAAAAATTTCATTGATAGGTTTGAAACATTAATTAAATGCCAGAGGAGGTAGAAAGCTAGTGCAGTGCTACCTGGGTGGTCTTACTATTCAGCCAACAAGTACCTTCTAAGCCCGGTATTTGAACCACGTGCCTACTTCAGTCTGCCTTGAGCCATTGTGAGTGCAACATCCGGATACCCTCTGAGTGTTCGTGACTCTTTTTACTATAAACTTTCTTGCTTTGCCATGGTAAAAGCAATGCTTACGTGCATTTGTGTGGCGTAAATCAGCTGAAGTGGTAAAGTAGAGGCGCCATTCGACGGATTCGTTCGACCATGCCTACTTGATGGATTGTGTTGCCACATTTCGTAACTCCAACGATTTCGCTCGATATCAGATCAAGCAGAATACGTGAAAGTCGTACTATCTTGTACCATAGGTGACTGCTTTGCAGGCAGGAAGTGTGAACATTAGTTGCTGTCAGAAACCTAATAGGGTTAGAGTAAGGTGTACTCAGAGTAAGGTGTACTCAGAGTAAGGTTTATTACCAGTTGGAGATGTCGGACTAGTTACCATTACGTTTTGACTGCTTTGCTAGCTAAACGCCAAATTCCCCCGTGGGCGTTCCTTTAATGCACGCTAACTTCTACATTGCACAGAGTTGTGGTCGCTAGTCACCGTAAACAACGGGATAACTTGGGATAACTCACAAAACACTATTCTATAATGACTCATCTTGTCTCACACAAACAACTGAGAAAATGGTCGTGAAACTACGGAAAGACAAAATATTCTAGACCACTGACAGTGAAACAATGTGAAATCCAGACTTAAACATCAATTCACAAAAGCAGCTCTTATCAGTCATCGTTTAGAGTACATCCAGACATATAGCAGCACAGAAACAAAGCAAAGAAGGTCTACAGAAGACCAAATTTCACCTATGGGGCGTGCCTTTAATGCACGCTAGCTTCTACCTCTTCTCGTTAAATGCTATAACTTTAATTGAAAGACAAAAGTACAACAAAGCCTCCGTTGCTGTACTTATGGACTTCAACCCAGCAATAATTCCAATAACAAACCTCCTTGCTGTTCTTATGCATTTGAATCCAGTCGTACTTCCAGTGACCCTCAGTTACGTTCCTTTAGCCAAAACTTCTCTTGGTTGAACAGACAATTATAATGGCTGCCTAACTACTGTGCATTGCTAGTCACATGCAGTAAAACAAGGAAGCTGCACTATTGTTTGACAACACACTTTCCTACATTGTGACAACCATGCATGCATGTACACAAGCACGCACACATGCCAAGCTGAATGTGTCAAGCCCATATACAATGGCACTTAAGCAAAACTCAAATGTGCCTGCCTGCCTGTCCCTTGCTAAAGTCTGACACCTGTTGAAACTTGTATCTTTGAGATAGCTGATTAAAGACAAGAGTTGATCTCGCTGTATGAACATGTACTGCTTGAGCAGTTCATGTTGTTGGAATGAACCTCGCACGTGACCTTGATGCTCTCAGCCAGTAAGCATTAGTGTCTATGGTAAGCCTTCCCATTGGTTTCACAGTAACAAAACAAGCCACTCAGTAAAAAGAAGTTTTAGCACAATCAAATAATTGGATGGTAACAAAAAACCAGAACCACAGCATCATTCGTACCATTGTATATAAACAAAGCAAGAAAAAACCCGCACCCAAACAGATAGATTGAAAATGCGGCTGAAGACTGATAAAGACAAAAGTGGCATGTTCTGTAAATTCTACATATGCAATGGCTCCTAACTCGAGAAAACTATGTTTTGCCACCAAAATTACATTAGTCAATTTTCTTGACTGTTGTCCTCTAATAAATGACAATGCAAAATGACACCACTTTAAGTATTGAAAGAATTGCATATCCTTTGTATGGGCATGACTCAAATCATCGTCAGTTTGTAGCAGCAGTAATGATAATGATACAGGTTTTCCAATGCAATTTGAACCCTGTTTTGCATATGATCATTGCAGATTTGCATGGCTTCTGCAAAGTCCTCTAAGGTCACAATGTTGAATACAAAAACTATATTACATATTGCATTCTACTGGTTTGAACAACATGCTCGCAGAAATGACATGTTCCAATAAAATGACAGCTAATCTGATACCTTAAAAAGTTTAATAAGATGCTAAGTTCCAACGGCAATCTGGATCCAGTATACAGGAACACATCCGTGTACCAAAACTGCGCATGTGGTAGCTTAATAATTAATGATGGCAAACCTGAAATGAGTAAGAATACCAATAGTAAACAAATTCTTGGATTAGTAGTTTACAGTATGGCTTCCACTAGGCATGGCTTCCACTGTTCTCGCCAGTACAGGTCATGCCTGCATTTTGCCCATTGGGGTAGTGAGATAGCTGGTGGAGAAGCAAAAAGTAGCCATTATAGTCAATTGGGAGCAGAGATGGTAGGCATCGTGAACAAACCTCAGTAGTAGAACAGAAATGCAAACCAAACATTCAAATTCTCCATGTCATACAATGGTCTGGATGTTGAGGTTTGTATGAGTTGTTTCCAAGCTTTTAGTACAACTTGCACATTAGCTTATCTGTTGCAGAAATAAAGTTCTCTTTCCTAGCAGCTCACTCCAGGCTTTTTGCGTCCTCCTCTGCTTGTCATTGGCTAATTACTGATCTTGGCATGTGTACACCTGTACACCTGTGCGTGTCTCACAGTCGGAATGGTGTTACAGATCACGCCCATGCTTTGACACACCCCTACTTTCTACAAAGACAAGCCACCCTAGATCCTAGGGTTAAGCCCTCTAAAGAGCTGCAGATCATAAAGGTGATATTTTGGTTGTAGTAAACAGTAGTAAGTACACATGACAGGAGTTGTTTATGAAGACCTACATCCTATCTTGAAGTTTGCAAATAGGAAGTGATGTCACCTTTTATGTGTGATGTCATAAGTTAATTAGCATTGCTGGTTGAGACAAAATCCTGGCAACAACACTGCCTTGGCATAAATTGTAATTTGACAATGCACACCAACAGTTTGTTATGCAGTGCCTGTACCCGCAATATATGTGCATTTGAAGATTTCTCAGGCTTTTGGTAATTGTAAACTAGACCGACATGCTCACTTTAAACAACATCCTTATACATAACAACAGGTTGTCAGTACTACGAAACAATAGAACAACATGTCGCTAAAACCGGTGAAATACGATTACTAAGACTGATAGACTGCATAGAGTACAGTATATCAATATAGTATACTAGTAATTGAAGCCGTGTTTACACCGTCACTTCTACAGCTATGAGCCTTCAAAGTCCTGAACACCATGTACACTAGGAGGAGTAATTGTCGCGAAGAGTTATCAATATACATGCTATTTTCTTTCTAGACGTGCTACCTGTAAAATGTATTTAAAATCCTACATAGCCACTGTTGTTTCGCATGACCGCAAAGTCTGTAGTCGTAAGTAGAGTAATCGTACATGGGACATAAAATCTCTCATGGTTACGTAATGTTAAATTCCCGTATAATTATCGTAAAACCAAGAAAGCAATCGATTTCGGGTCAGCAGTTGCAAACAGAACAGTTCTGTTGTTTATTTCCGACAGATCCTAGCAATCACAAAAATGAATTACAATGTTCTGGTAATAAAACTCTCTCATGAAAGTTTCGCGCGTACGATTGGCTGTTCGTCCATTGTCTCTGGTTGCCACGTACGACATAAAGGAATTAATGTTTCGTGATTGGGCCACACAAAGGAGGTGTGGCACATTTCTGCAGCGTGACAGACATAGCCAGCCAGCCAGCCACATAGTCCCCAGACCGGAAGTCAGTTCAGCCCTAGACGTTTAGAGTACGTTACTCGCCAAGTCTCGTAACTTTTACAAAGTCCCTTTTCTTATAGGCTCATAGCTGAATTATATATATGCATAGTACTTTACCTGTTTCGCAGTATCAGTAATCTCATCATTCGCCTCTTTCACACGAACCTGTAAAATCAAATAAGTCATTATGCAAAAAATGCAATAGAAATTTAATACAAGACAAAAGGTTTCACACTAACAATGAATGCATTACCTATGTAAATATGCTACTCGAGTTACCATATTTCTTTAATTACATTCTGTCCTCAAATAAATGTCGCCCTCATTTAAAATTGCAAGAAAACATTAAAACTAAACGCTGCTCTCAGCTACATACCGCATTCTATTTAGATAGACATTTGTTGTAATTGCTTGAATACAGTAACCTAAGTATTGTCCACCTAACATTGACTGGCTTAGGCTCGAGTGTCCAGTTGGTCATCTCCCCTCAAGAAGAGAAATGACTGGCTTGAAACTGGGTCATTATTTTACTAGTTTCGTGTATGCAAATAACTAATGTCAGAATAATAACTACAGCCAAAATGTGCTTGACTGACGTCAGACCAGCGCAAAACTTAGCCAAAGCATAGTTCAGGTACATTCAGACACATTCGCTGTTTCAAAGAGTGTGCACAAAAAACAACATGCAGCAACTAGACTTAGCAGCTAATTCATTATCATGAAGCACCTGTGTTTGTTTAGAAACAACTAACTTAGTAGGTGCTGCTATTCCAAATATATAGATTTACACTGCTATGAAATAACAAGCCAACATTCTTAACAAATGATTTTTCTTCTTAGCAAGATTGACACATTACTTTGGTAAAAACTCAATGCAGAAAGAACATTGGAATGCAATTACAACCTTTGACATAAGTGATGGCATCCCTCTCATGACAATTTAGCACATACAACCATATGTAAAGATAACAATAAAGGCAAGCTATGCCAATCTGTAGCTTCTTGGTTCAGTTGTTGGTCCACCAAAACACTACTGTAACCCCAACGCATGCGTGCATAGGTATATTTGTAAAACTACTTGAAGACAGATTTTCTGAACAAGTTTCCTGATTAGCTGTTTTGCAGAATGACGCCTCAACATGCTGAGGGCCTACTATTAAATAAACAAATAAACGTCACCCTAGTTTAAAAGCTGCATCTGTAAATGCTAACAGAAATAAATGCCAAGACATGTATTAGAAGAAATACGACCTGCCAATCCTGAGACAGTCAAGCAAAATGTATAATATCAAGTTGCCCTGCATTTCCTTCAGTGTACAGAGAACAGTGCATGCACCCATGCACACACACACACACACACACACACACACACACACACACACACACACACACAGACAAACAGACAGAATAGCATAGAGACAAGGAAACCTTCTACTCAGACTAGGCTAGTTTGAGATGACATCTGCTGCATCAACTTCAGCAGCAAATACATTCATTGCTTCACTGACTCATTCCTTCTTAGAGCTACCATTATGTTATCCGTACTTTCATGATGTGTGTCAATCACTGATCAAGTTTCATATGGATCTATCAGCGATGCTCTTGCAAAGGTCCTCTTTCGTTACAAGAGCCTGTCAGATTTCATATTAAAACAGAAGAAAATTCATGACAGTTGAATTTCTCACAGGCAAAATCCAATTCACTGCTTTTGGAAGAAGCCCACACTGTTCGCAATTCAACTTGACTCGAATCATTACAAGGTAGAGGGGCTGGAACACAAATCAGTGCAGTTCCCACTCACAAACTTTTGCACTCAACTTTTACAAATTTCACTTGATGAGCTTTGTGAGGCTGGGTCTGCCCATCTTCCCTAATTTTACCCAGAAATGAGATTGCAAAGCAACTGACAACAATAGATACCACGTAATTACATGTAAAACAGCTGGTGGTCCTGTCCGGTCACATGAGTAAATAGCCACGATATGGTCTGAATGCCTCACAGATCTTCAATAATATACCTCACTGCAGAGAGCCACAAAATCTCTACTCAAATACCAATAACGGACCAGACATTAATGCTATTAATGCACATTCTGGATCCAGCTTTGATTTACAGTCTGCGTCAAAACTATTGACACATTTACGTTTGGAGGTGTGGCCATGGCTAGCGTGAGCAGAAACGCATTCGTTTCCAGGTCAGGTACGTCTTTTTAGATAGAAGAGAACTATTGTGGCGCTCGTAGGTTTGCTAGACTTTGGAAAGTCACAAGCATGCATCAATAGTTGGTGTCCTCCTTTCATTTTTGATAGCATTTCCCTCGCTAGCGTACCTCTAGACAAAGGCACATTCAGCTAGATGTGTGTTCAGTGTCCAGCAACAGATCACAAAGTGTGAGCAAGTGCCATTCCGCCTGGATTGCGTTTTCCAGTTCATGAACGTTTGAGGCCTACGAAGCTCAACACGCCACTTGATGACCGCCCAGAAGTTTTCTATTTTGTGCAAGATCTGGTGAGCTATCAGGCCAATCGAGAAACCATGGTGCCCGGAGTCTCATTTTTCTAGCTTCACTAGCAGCGGAATATTAATTCTAAGGCATCGTGTAGCAATACTTGCGTCATGAAGTTCTCTTCTGCTGGTGGAAAAACTGCATGATGACAACTTCCTGCGCTGCAAGCTGATGTGCAAGTTTGTTTGCTGATTTGTTGTTCCTTGTTGCATCATGTTCACTAATTGAAGCTGTTCAATGGTTTTCAGCTAGTTTTTTGGTCCACAACGGCAAGCTTTGCGTTGAATTCTTTCTCCAGCATCCAGTCTTTGAAAAGTTCAGTAAAAAGCAGAGCGAGAAACACGTAAAAGTTGGCAGATCTCAGATGGTTTCCTAGTACTGGAGCGGTATAGTAGCAGACTATCACGGCGTTGTCCTTCATGACTTGTTTCATGATGGATAAGCTCTCCATGAGGAGGCACATACTATGGAATAGCTTTTGTGACCACTTTCAGCTGTTTGAGAAAAAAATTGGCATGGTATTTTAATAAATAGCAAAACTAGAAAACTTTCCAAAAGTAAACCGGAAATGTGTCAATAGTTTTAATGCGGACTGTACACATTGACTTGGCACACTCATGAAGTTTAGACGTGTTCCCAAGGTCTGCTCATACAGATGGTGCTGCTGCTTTATGGGAAGACAGAATTTGACAAAATCAAATACAGCTCTGAAATGAGAATAGAGGGTGCCTCTGTCACAATTATACCTGTCGTCATGAAGAATTTTGGTAGATGTGGTCTGGATAGTCTCAAATACTTACAACATCTCTCTAAATCTTCAGTCAACACGTCAGGAAGACTAAACCCTAGCAAATTCTTGGCTCACTGGAAATAGAAATTCTCAGATCAGCTCCAGTAAACTGAAAATGCAATAGCAACAGCATCATGAAGGTCTCCTCACTGTCAGGCAAAAGAGAAGGCCTCAACAAACTAGACCAAACATTTGTTCAATGAATGACTGCTAGCGTGGGCCCTTTTGAGGACCAGACTATCTTTTAAGGCTTTTCCATGCAGTAAATTTTCTAATCGCAAGTGATTATTCTCAGCTTGCTGATAATGTTCCTTGTGTCATTGTTAAAATATAGCATTGATAGAAAGGCAGACAGACAAACAGACAGACAGACAGACAGACAGACAGACAGACAGACAGACAGACAGACAGACAGACGCAATCCCGACTTCAGAAGTGCTCGCACTAAATTCTTACAAGTATCGTTTAGCGTCCTTGCTGAGGTTGGGCTTGCCCATTCCACTTTCTGACTGGATGACAACATGCAACTGTGGTGCCTCCCTGGACAGCAGTGGGTACCATCTGCTAACATGCAAAACCGGTGGAGGGCCAGTTTGGTCGCACGAATCGCTTGCATCAGTCTGGTCTGATTGCCTGCGGGAGCTGCACATCCATCATCGAAGGGAACCGAGGCATCGGTATGCCAATTCCAATGACCGGCCAGACATTGTAGCCTTCGACTCAGACTCTGGGTGCAATGTGGATCTGGACATAGCTCTAGCACACCCATGGAGCTCTGACATCTTCCCTAGATCTTCGGAAACAGATGGCGCCGCTGCTGAGAGAAGAGAGGAGAGAAAAAAGTCAAAATACGAGAAGGAATGTCTACCAGGTGGAACTGCTGTCAGTCTCATTCCTCTGGTTATGGAGCATTTTGGACGCTGGGGTGTCATGGGAAGAAACTTCCTGCAGAAACTAGCAAAGAAATCATGTGACGAAATTGGTAGACCAAACGCTGCAGAGTTCCTTGACTTTTGGCGAAAAAGATTCTCCCTTCAGCTGCAAAAATGCAATGCCAAAGTCATACTGAGGAAGATGGCAAGCTTGTCAAGTGACACAAGTAGCGCTAAGTACTCAACCCAGTTCTTTAGCCACTAGGCTGACCTGGGTTATCTTTTAAGTTAAGTTGTTACTGTTTTTAGTGCTTTTTCCTGTGTACTGTAGCACCTAAAACATTATGTCATTGCCTAGCACTCTTTGTATGATAGATGAATGTTTGAAAATATATGTGATTGACAGACAGACAGACAGACAGAATAGGGCTTGGGTAGAATTTAGTTGCTTTGCTTAGATGGTTTATAATAGTTTAATGTTTGAAAATATATGTATTGACAGACAAACAGACAGACAGACAGATAGACAGACAGACAGGCAGACAGACAGACAAACAGACACGTACACAACACACACACACACACACACACACACACACACACACACACACACACACACAAACAAACACACACACACACACACACACACACACACACACACACACACACACACACACACACACACACACACTTTCAGTTTCCTGGCATCAGCCCGCACTTTCAAAAGTTCATTGACTGACTCTATGAATCCCTGGTAATGATGATTACACATTCTTTCTATATCCTTGTCGTGCGTGCGTATGCGACTATCGAGTCTTGCCATAAAGTCAGTCTGCTGACCGCTCTCATAAACAGCTCTACATCAACAAACATAGTGTTGATAGGATGGTGTTAAGTTAGTTCGAAATTTACCTCAACGTAGGCCCCAGTTGCCCTTCACTTGACTCAAGATCATTGAGAAGATGATCATGATGAGAAGAGACGGTCGATAGGCCGTCTACACCATCAGGTTCGCTCATTGATGAATTCGAAAGTAGCAGAACCCTTTCTAGTCTGGGCTCGAGAACCCGACCTTCGTCTCTCGTCAAACTCTAGCCGCGTAGATATGAATGAGCCACGAAATTCACCAAGATCTCGCCTGTATAGACGTAAGTCAAAATGAGTTACAATGTCACATGTCCATAACGTTGTTTTAGTTTTAAAGCGGGAAGTTAGGGAAGATGGTCTTTTGGACCCTAGAGAAGAAAATGAGCGGAGAGCTCCATCTGACCCGTACTCTAGGATGATGGCCAGTCTAGAGACGGTTTTCTGGGTAGCAATGGCTGCAGTTGCCATCTACTACACTGACTTTTTTCGAACAGCTTTGACAAACCCGGCAGTAAACGTCTATTGGTTTCGAGGAGGACTGTTGCTAGTTGCTATTAACATGACAATTGGAGTTTATTTAGTATGTTTTGTTGGCTATTGGAAGCAAATTGATGTCAGTGAGTGGGAAGAACTGATTCCTTGGGCAGTTCCAGTAGCAACTGCTTCAGGAAGTCTAAGTGCAGTCAGGTAAAATTATTGATTATTAATTTTAATTGAGTATTTTAAATAATTGAGATATTGAATGTCTGGGTTTAGCTTGACTGTTGGCTTGTGGCCTGTTTGGGGTTTTCTAACACCACTGTTACTGTTTGTCATTATCATGGGTGGAATGTTCGTGTTGTCAGCAATACCATTGAAAGTACTAAACAGAAAGGATGGCAAAGGAAGCAAAGCAGACTGAGGTACTACTTACATTTAACTCAGTCATTAACTGTGCTAATACCGGTAAAAGATAATGTCATTGGCTTAATTAATGCTAATGCCTTACCTTTTGGACTTACATCTTGTTGCTTGTGGGTTGGTGTCTACATCCCATCAAATACATTATGTTTTTTATGTATTTTAATCATCAGGGCTTCAATGTATGCAGAAAAGTTTTAACTTCTAAACAATGACAGCTTTCTGCTGAAAAGCAAATTTTGTGACAAATTTATGAATCAAAGTTTGTTATGCTCAGAAGCAAAAACAAACCTGTGATATCTCATGGTTCGCTATTGAAAGATCTACGACCAGACTAAACGCCCAGATGACCAGCACCCGGATACTAACCTTCCCACTACCTTTAGCTAAACTAACGCAACACAACAACAATTCTGTCAAGTACAGTCACAAGTCTAAACGGTCCGGTTCCTTTCGAATCCTTGTCGATCGTCTCAATGCTACCGATTCCGGCTTTGACGTTGGCTCGGGTGACAGTCCCCTTTCACTTGCTGTAGGTGGACTTGGCATCGGTGCCCGGATAACTGGCTCTTCTAGTGTAACTAGCGAATCCTCTAGGGTTAGGTTGAAAGGACCACCAGCAACCACAGGGTCTGCTGTCTTCTGAAACCTGTCCACCATCTCTGGTAGTCCTTCACCACAACTCAGTCTTTTCCTAACTATTGGAGGTGTTACCTCTAGCTCCCTCTTCCGCAGCTGATCTTGATGTCGGCGTACTCAACGTCCATCGACTAATTGACACTCATAAGACAGTGGACCCGTGACGGCTAATATCACCCCAGGTACCCAAAATGGGCCATTTGCTTAGTTCCTGATAAATACTCTGTCTTGCACCTGAAATGGACGGTATTTAACATGCTGGTCATGGTAATTCTTCTGTTGTAACTGTGTTTGGACCAATTTCCTAGACACATCCGGGAACAGCCTGTCTATGGAAGTTGTCAGCCTTCGTCCCATCAGCTAATGGCGGTGCTCTCGCTTGCTGCTGGCATGTAAGACACTTCCAAACAGTTCCTTCTATTTTCAGAATCAATACCTGGCCACCAAACTATGGTTCTTGCGATCCCTTTTATTCTTGAACAGCCTGGATGCCCATCATGCAGTTGTGTGAGCACTGCCTGCCTCCCTTTCTTAGGCAATAACACGCAGGCACCCCACAGGACACAACCATCTTGCACTGACAATTCGTTGTCTCTAGATTTGTAAGGCTTTGTCATGTCTGCAAAATCACTTAGTAGACTAGCGGGCCATCCTTGCAGCACGTATTTCAAACACTCTTGCTAGTACAGGATCTTCACGTGTCCACCGTTTGATATCATCTGCGGATACAGGACTTTCGAGAACTTCCAACCGATCAAGAGACTAACAACTTTGGGTGGTGGCAACTTCTCCAAAACGTCTGGCTGTCCTCTTAATGGCAATCTGCTCAATCCATCGGCGTTACCATTCATGATTCCTGGTTTATGCCTGAAAGTAATGGTAGCCTGATAACTTGAAGGCCCATCTTTGAATCCTTCCTGATGCCATTTCGGACACTCCAGTTGTTTTATTAAACAGGGTTAGAAGTGGTCTATGGTCTGAGGCTAATGTAAAATGTCTCCCATAGATGTATTCGTGACGTCTAACTCTAAACACTACCGCCAAACCTTCCCGTTCTATCTGGGCATATTTTTGTTCTGCAGTTGTCAACGTCCTCGAAACGAATGCTATGGGACGTTTGCTGCCATCTCCTCCTAGTGAGACAATGCAGCCCAATACCTACTGGGGATGCATCATAAGCCAGAATCAGAGGCTTTTGTGCATTGTAATGAATCAAAATTTTTGAAAAGTCAACAATCTTTTAGATTCCTTGAATGCCCTTTCCTGTTTTGTTTCCCATTGCCACTTCACTCCCTTCTTCAGTAATTTGTATAGTGATGCCAATACACTTGAAGTATGTGGAGGAACTTACTGTAATAGTTTAGTAACCCAAGAAAGCCATGAGTTTTTCACAGATGTTGGTGCGGGAGGTTCCTGGATAGCTCTAACTTTGTCTTTATTCGGATGAGTACCTTCTGCATCGATGCTTACTCCCAAATACTGCACTGATGCAACCATGAACTGGCATTTTGCTGTCTTGAGTCGCAGCCCTGCCGCAGACAACCTCTGGGGGACTTCCTCTAACTGCTGTAAATGCTGCTCCTGACACTTCCCGGTCACTATGATATCGTCAAGATATACTACCACCCCATCTGCAACAGATTCTCCAGTGTGCGTTGAAATATGGCTAGAGCCGCAGACACACCAAAAGGTAATCAATTATATTGAAATAACCCCTTGTGAATGTTTATAGTGACAAAGGTTTTGATTGCTCGTCCAGTGCCAGCTGTTGGTACTCTTGTGACATGTCAAGTTTGCTAAAAAAAACCTTTGCTCCACCTAATCGTGCAATAAGGTTGTTTATCCGTGGCAGGGTATAGCTATCAGGTTTGGCTACTTGATTGACTGTCATTTTATAATCCCTGCAAACTCTAATAGAGCCATCTGCCTTCAAAATTGGGACTATTGGTGCTGCCCATTCAGAGTGCCGTACAGGTTCGACAATTCCAGCGTCAACCAATTTGCAAAGAGCCTCTTCCTCTTGTTCTCTGATTGTGTGGGTACGTTTCTTGCACAATAGAAACGGGGAGTTGCTTGGGCGTCTACGTGGATCTTGACTTCCACACCCTTAGTTAAGGAGCCCTAGTTCATCTCTAAATACCTCCTCATACTGCTTCAGGATACCATCCAGCTCCTCTCTATCCAGTCGCAAATCCTGGTAGGATGCCTGCCAGTTCATTTTCAGTTTGCTCAGCCAGTCACGCCCACACAAACTAGGGCCACTTCCTTTCACGACTAGTAATGGTAGCTCCATCCCCGTTCTGGCCTGAGGGGTACTTGCCTTGACAATGATCTTCCTTAGCAAGGGAATTTTCTCTCTTGTATAGGTCTTCAGGACAATGGCTGTATTACACACTGCAGGGCGCTGCTTTTTCCACAGCTTCACTAATCAGCAACACTGATGCACCAGTGTCAATTTCCATGTTGAGCTTTTGCCTTTCTATTATCACTGGAGTGAACCAGGGCTTCTGGTTGGACTCCAAAGAATTTACTATCTCCTCTTTACTCACTTTGTGAGTCATATAGTGATGATACAGTTGTGATTGTTCATCATCCTAAGGTAATTCCCATTCCTGTTCCACTACAGCTGCTCGCTGTTCTTGCTTGCCACCCTTCTCTTTGGCCTTGCATGCTGTAAGTCTATGCCCCATCTTTTTGCACCCATGACAAGTTGCTGACTTAAAAAGGCAGCTTGATGGAATGTGGTCTTTATAGCCGCATCGATAGCAGCTTGTCAGAATGGGTTTTTGGCTGGTTACATTTTTAGACAATCTCTGGTGTTGTCTCAGGCTTGACATCCACACTTGCAGTAGCACTTAACTGTTCAGCATTCTTAGCTGCCAACTCCATTGCTTGAGCCACCTTGTACGCTTTCTGGAATTTCAGATCTCTCTCTCTGACAGCAACCGTCTCTGGATCCTCTCATCTTGAACCCCCACTACCAGTCTATCTCGCAGCAAATCACTCAACGAATCCCCAAACTCACAATATCCGGCCAGTCTACGTAATTCCGTTACGTAATTTGCCACTGACTCACCTGGCTGGTGGCTTCTGCTGTTGAATTTGAAACGTTGTATCGTAGTCGAAGGCTTTGGGTGGAAATGGGCCTCCAATGTGACACAGATGTCTGCAAATGGCTTCTCCTGGCTTGTCCAGATGTAACAAGCTTCTCAACAGTGTATACGTACAAGTGCCCATGCTACTCAAAGAAATGGCATGCTTTCTGGCGGCATCTTCTATCCCGTTAGCCACGAACAACTGCTGCACCCTTTCGGTGTTCTGTCGCCAGTTGTCTTTGGCTTCATCGAATTCTGCCAAGTGCCTAAACGTCGCCAGTGTGGTATCTCGTAGTTTGCTATTGACAGATCTACTACCAGACTAAACCCTCAGATGACTAGCACCCGGATGCTACAAAAACCTGCTATAGTACAATAGATCATAGAACTGTATTTTGTAATATGTAGTTCTAAAGCAGTTTTCATTCATTAAACTGTGTGTGTGTGTGTGTCATTTTTTGCTTGTTTCTGCTTGAGCTGTTTAGGTGCTGGGGGCAACTGCCCCCCAAATCTGATCACAACTTTTGTAAGCAAACAGTACAGTCAAGTAACAAAAATTTCAATAGTTGATGTACTCCATGCAGGGTCCTTTGGTGATCCATCGATATCCCCAACTTGCGAGTTGCTTTGCCACCGCTACTTTAACATGAATTGTCTCTTTTATTTGAAAATGTGTACAGTACTGCTGAGATTGCTCTTGATGTTCATTTTCCTTCCTTCTAATAACTTGTCAGTTGCAATGTGTGCCAGTAGTTTGATACGTTTGAGTGTAGAATTAGGTCTAGACAAAACATGGCCGGTGTTGCTTGTAACTCTTGTTTTTTGTTGTTTCCATAGGACATTTTCTGCTAAATGCCATTGTTGCACATTTCCTAAAAAGATGAAAGAGTTCTTCTCAAATAACATTCAGTACATACTGCATTGTCTAATGTAATTGCAAATTTGTAGCTGGACATGGCGCAAAGTTTATAGAATGTCTCTGTGTTGTAAACCTTAATTATACACAGCTGGTTACCAAACGGCACCCTCGTGAGCGTGCGCAGTAGCTCATATGCCTCAGCACAGCAGCATGCAGCAAGCGGGGCAACATGAGCCAGTCATTCTCGAAATAGACTTGAGTTAGCAGCAAGACCGGCTGAGCACTTGATAAGGACGCAGTTGTGACATCTGTCGACGAGGATGATGGTACTAATCGGACAAATAGCAGAGTTTGACGAATGGAAGGAAGATTGGCCGCTGTTGGCAGTCTGGGAAGTGTGGGACATTTTCGATTTAACGTATACCACTATTGAAAGTTGTAGGTTTGGCCTCATGTATCCAGACTGTATTTGTAGTGTTGCTGTACAGGCAACTGCAGGCGACTTCACAACAACTGATCTGAAAGTGTCTTGTCATGGGGTTTCGACTGATGTAATTATCAACTTGCTAGCTTCACGTTTTGGAGATATCTGGGTTTCTTTCACAGCGTAGCGCGCATAGTCTAGTAGAAATGTGCACCACTAACCATCAGCCGGACTTAGATGACTCAGTGTAAATGACTGAACCAGCGAATGACTCAACCTGCTGCTCCTGCATGCGTGGATGCGCGTGACACTGAAGTAGAATGCTGATGTAGTGAAGTAGTGGTTTCACAACAGCAGTTGACAGTAGTATTTAGTAGCATTTATTACTACTGACACATGGTATATGTTGGTTGTGAGTTTACTACTACTAATACAGTTAAATAAATGGCATCATTTGATCCCATTATTTAACTAAACAATTTTTGCATCCCAGTTGGAAAACTACGCGAAGTATCCCGTGTAAGAGGAGATGGCAATCCCATGTACGAATTTTTGTTTGGATGCTTTATAGTTCTTCAGATGATCTTCCTAGAGGAGGCTACCACCGTCGGAGTACCATTGTATTGCGCCTTCTGCGTCTCCCAGCGACCAGACGGATGTGGGCGGTACTATCTAGTTAGCGCACACATAGGTTCACTGTTCTACTAAAAAAGTTACAAGACAAAGTAGTTTCATTGATATATGCATCGTTGTGAGTGTCATGGTCCATTTCTTCCTAGCTAGAGTGCTGATTGCAATACGAGCCGAATCTAGTAGGTGTGTTTATACTGTCGTAGAGCATTGTTGTATAGGTTAAGTGAATGCACGGGTGTGCTAAGAAAAGATCGTCTTTGTGGTATATTTAGGCTTCTACTCAGTACTATCCAGACTAACGTTACTGGCTCGCGCCAAAACCCAAGGTCCTGGAGTATCGGGTCTATGACAACACACTATGACATCCCTCTCCCTCTAGATAAAACACAACTGTTGTTTAGCAATCAATTTCCCCACAAAACTCAACTTAATCTAATCATTCTTTTATTTTAAAGATCTAGTCGCTGGGGTGCCTTCCTGATATGAGAGGACCGCTGCAACGATGTCTCGTTTGCTGGATTCGAATTATTGCCCAGTCCAACTTCATCTCTCTCCCCAGGTCCTCGTTTGTTCTGAGTCTCTGGTGATCTCAATAGTAAAGGTTCGTTTTGCTCAGTCGTTCCTTCTTCTTCGGGCCTTTCGGTAAGGGTATTCTCATAGTCAAGACCCGATATCGCTCCTTTCGTTGTCCCTCGTCAAACCCAGCTCTTCCGTGAATTGCTTGTCCTCTCTCCCTTCTATGCTCTTTCTTTTCTTTCGTGTGCTCGTGTGATCCTTCTGATAACTCGATCCGATGTGTGCTGGCACAGTCTGAGATGATCTATATGCCTTTGTATGATACGACCATCTTCCATTTTGCACTAGTATGATACTGATCCCGTCTTTTCCGTCACCCGGGCTGGAATCCAGCGAGGTCCCGTTCCCAAGTTTTGGACAAAAACCCGTTGCCCCGTTGCATTTCCCGGCTTTGGCATCTATTATCGTGATTTCTTTTTGAACCTCCTATTTCCTTCGAACTGTTCTACTATCATGGGGGGTCTGATGACGGTGAGTCTGATGCATGGTCTCCTTCCCAAAAGTAGCTCTGCTGGCGTTGAGCCTGTGGTGGCGTGCGGCGTATTGCGGTATGCCAACAAAAATGTCTGCACTTTTCATTCAAGCTTCCTGTTGCCAGCTTCCTTAGTCCATCCTTGAGGGTTCGTGCTACCCGTTTGGCTAGTCCGTTAGATGACGGATGATAAGGTGCTGATTTTGTATGGATTATTTCTTGACTCTTGCAAAACGTACGAAATTCACTACTCATAAAGCACGTGCCATTGGCCAATACCAAATGCAACCTTTCGGGAATCCCATGAATTGCAAATGACGTCGTTAGTTTCTCGATCACAACTTCTGTGGTAGCAGACTGGGTTGCATATACGTCCAACCACTTCGAAAACGCATCAGCAATGACAAGAAGCGTTCTCCGATGAACGGTCCTGCATAGACTGCGCGACTATGGTTGTTCCAGCCATAACCATAGGTGTAGCGGAGCCCGGGGTGGTGCCTTTACGTGTTGTTGACATCTTTCACATGCTCGCACAGTTTCTTCCAGATTGTTGTCCATTCCTGGCCACCACAGGTAACTTCTCGCAACAGCCTTCATCTTGGTCGTGCCAGGGTGCCCCGTATGCAGTTAGGCAATGATTGCTGGACACTCAGCTATAGGAGTGATCACTCGATTGCCCCACAATACACGACCCTCTCTGACGGAAAGTTCATCGCGTCTTCTCCAGTATGGTAGCAATTGATTATCCACTGCTCTCGGCCACCCAGGGTATAGTGTAGCACTCTGCTCATCCATGGGTCTTTTCTTGTCTTGAGCTTTATGTCTTTGGCTGTCACCGGGATTGTAGCCAAGTAATCTATTGCTAGAATTTTCTCTTTCTCCATCTGATCGTTTTTGTCTGCAGTGGCTTCCATTGGGAGTCTACTCACAGCATCTGCACAGAAGTTATCTTTCCCGGGTCTATATTTGATTGTATATTGATATTTTGCCAATGTCAAGGCCCATTGTTGAATCCTGCTAGATGCAAAAGCAGGTACCAATCTGTTTTCATCAAACAAGCTTATTAATGGTTTATGATCGGTCATTACTGTGAAAAATCGACCAAAAATATAGTTATGAAACTTCTTTACCACGAAGATCAACGCCAAACCTTCCTTATCTATCTGTGCGTAGTTCATCTCTGCTTCGGTTAGCGTACAAGAGACGAACGCAATCTGTCTTTCCTCTCTACTTGGCATTCTGTGGGCTAATACCACACCTACTCCATACGGCGATGCGCCACAGATGACTACAGTCGGCTTCCTTGGGTCAAGGTGTACTAAGACCCTTGACGTTGAAAGTGCCCTTTTTGCTCGATTGAATGCTCCGTCCTGTCGCTCCATCCACCTCCAAGGTTGGTGTTTTTAACAGCTCATAAAGAGGTGCTAACATGCTGGCTAGCCGTGGAACAAACTTGCCATAGTAATTAAGAAGGCCCAAGAAACTCTTCAGCTCTGTCACATTGGTTGGTGTAGGCGCTTTCTCAACGCTTGCAGTTTGTCACCAGGAGGGTGTAGTCCTTGGGCATCGATTTTGTGACCTAAGCAGACAACCGATGGTGCTGCTACCATGCACTTTTCTCTCTTTAGTTGTAGGCCTGCTTTTTTCAGCCTCTTCAGAACATTCTGAAGATTATCATAATGTTCCTTTGTCTCCCTGTGATTAAAATATCATCTAGGTAGACTACGACAGCTTTCCATCATCCTTTGAAATATCACGGGCGGTGACGAGATGTCAAACGGCAACTGGTTGAATTCATATAATCCCTTTGGCGTATTAATCACGGTAATTTCTTGACCGGTGGGTCTAGAGGAATCTGTGTGTACGCCTGACTCGAATCTAATTTTGTAAATGTTTCTTCTTCCGCCAAAGCGATGAACAGATCTTCAATCCTGGGTAATGGGTATTGCTCAACTTTGATGGCTTGGTTGACAGTCCTCTTGTAGTCACTACAGATCCTCACTGACTCTTTGTTGGATTTCAGCACGGGTACGATAGGTGCGGCCCAATCAGCATACTTGATGGGACTAATGATGCCCTCCTTCTCCATTGTATCCAGCTGTTGCACTACGAGGTGCCTCAGTGCATACGGTACAGTCCTGGCTTTGCTAAAATGTGGTCTCACTGAAGGGTCAACCTGAAAAGTTGCTGGTTGTCCACGGTACATCTGGAGACCCTGTGTGAAGACCTCCTTGTACTGTTCTAACAGGTCTTCCAGTCGAGTATTGACACAATGTATTTCTCTCCAATCCAATCGTAACTTTAGCAACACATCTCTGCCCAACAGGTTTGGCCCATTGCCTTGCACTACCAGTATAGGTAGTGTCTGTGCTGGATGTCCAGCTTTCACGCTTCCTCTGACCTGGATGGCCATTAGAACTTGCATAGAGTGTCCCCGTACGCTCGCAGCTTAATTGGTAGAACTTGTATAGCATGTGCCTCGTATGCTTGCAGCTTAAATGGTGTCGCCCGCAAAATCAGCCTATCTCGCCCGAGTCCATAGTTCCTTGAACTTCTGATGAAAAATAATCGTACTGGATGCCCATGTGTCCAGCTTCATTTGTAATTAAATTGCTCTTTTGTAATGATGAACTTTCTGTCAGAGAGGGTTGTGTGTTCTCCAATAACCGTCAGGAAGACTGCCTTCTTCCACGCCTCGTCTTCGCTGTTACCTGTCACCACTAGAAACTGCTCCCGGCGTTCCTCATACGCTTCCCAAGATGACGGCGACGGGTTGTAGCTACCCATTCTTCCGAACAACTTGAATGTGTCGTTCGCCGCCATCCTCGTCACCAGTGTGGTATATTTAGTCTTCTACTCAGTACTATCCAGACTAACACGTTACTGGCTCGCCCCAAAACCCAAGGTCCCGGAGTATCCGGGTCTATGACAACACGCTATGACAGCCCTCATTGTCACATTTTGCAAATAATAACTGCATGGCTTGGAAGCAAGAGCCAAAGCTTAGAAGAAGTGAAAACCGTTCACTAGTTTCCAACTAGACATGCAGCCTAAGCTAACAGATGGCTCGCTATGCCTATCTTTCAGAGACCAATGACACAAAGTAATTATTAATTAAGCACAAGGAGAAGACCCTGACCCTTTGGCAAAGTTAATGGATGTGCATTTGATCTGACATAGTTCAACTTATAGGTGCTCGCTCATGATTCACCGCGCGTGTGCAGGTACACCCACGGAAACTTGAAAACATGCCACGATTTCAAGTTGTGTCATAACGAAGCATAACAAGGGAACATCTTAGGGTGCACCACGTTCTATGACATACAGTCTTTATTCCTAAAGTAGAGAGAAATGCGAATCGCCTTCTTGTCTGCCGTGGCAGTTTTGCTCCTCTTACTTGACATTTCGGGAAAGCTAACGACAAGTGTGTTACGTTCTTTATCCACACATTTACCATTTACCATCTTGAGATAGCTTGCTGTTGAACAACAAAAGCGCTTTCTCGATCGTTTCTAGTTGCACGTGACCCGGAAATGGGTGGAGCACAGAGTATCACGTGATGGCATTCGAAACTCGGAGCATGAACTAAGCCATGGAGTGGCCGGATGCCGCCGGTGTAATGGATTGGTCTCCCATCCAAAGTGTCTCCCCTCCGACCAAATTGGCTGGCCTATCCTGTCTGGGCGGAAAGAATAGTCCAAGCCCATCCTGTCCCCCCTCTTGGCCCATTTGGTCTGAGCTGAAGGTTCTCAACTAAACAAACACTTTGACCACCAAACTGATTTCTACGTTTAGTACAGGTCCTTGTGGAGCCAAAGATAGCGTGAAATTACGTCAATCACTCACGTAATAGTGAAATAGACAAACCTGTAGCTTCTTGCACATCAGACGCAGACAGATGGAACCAGTAGTGTCCAGTTGACGGCTACGATTCGTTCTGTGGCCAAAAGCTCGCTGTACAATCTCCCAGCCAGATTTCGTGTGAAGCAGTAGCGCACGCTATAAAGTTTGTTGGGTAGTTAATAGCATGACAAAACAGCATGGGGACACTTTGGGCCAAATGGGGACTAAATAGACTGTCAGGTGGGACACTATAGGCTGGCCCATTTGGTCCGGAGGGACAGTTTGTTCTGTTACAGTGGGAACGAACACTTTGTTGTTACAAATGACCTTAGAGTAGACCTAGTTCCTGGAGCAGCTCTTTCATATCTTCGTATCTGACAGTGTAATTATTCCGGACATCATCGTTTTCAAGGTAGCTACAGGAAAAAAGGTACCTATACTTCTCATTGAGATGGACTCTGGTAAGTACCAGGATACTCTTTCAAGAATGGGACTGGTTGTCACAGAGCACCTCAGATGGCTGAGGCATTGTAGAGAAGACATTGACACCTGGTTTGGGTTTGGGTTTCCTAACAGTATTATCCCAAATTGTGTATGTCAAGTAAAGGTCGTGTGGGACCAAACCCATCTTTTCTTTCCACCTTGCCTTTGTACCTCTCAAGAAAGAAGTCAACAACACAATCAAAGAGACGCTAGAAATACTTTTGAGCCAAATTGAAGAAGTAGGAGATTTCAAGCCGGACGTGCATCAACAAGGTACTCCGTTGTTCTCAAAGTCTTTGATCAAATTTGGGCAAGGGCAACAAAACTACCATCCAGTCAATCGACTGTGGTACGTGTGGACAGTGAGAGGCTGATATATAAGGGTCAAGATAGATGACCTTCTTCATAAATTGAATTGTCATGAAGACAAACCGTTCTTACTTCCAGAATGTTGCAAAGAAGTATGCAGCAAGAGGTTTTTGGGATACTCACTCTTAGATACTGAACCTCCACTAAATAAGTCTTTTGTTGAAATTGTTAAAAGCATTGCTGTGGCCATATACTCTGTACACGAGGAGCTTCTCATAGCACATTTGGACGTTCGGCGGGAGAACATTTGTTGGAGAAATGGTAAATAGCATGATGTCATACTATGTGGGTGGGCTATGACCTGTGACTTAAATTTTGTTTGGAATGCCCTAGGAGAAGCAGTATTGATTGATTTTGATCGATCAGAACCTCTTGACAGATTAAAGGTAGAGGTGTGTGGACATATGATACAGTGTTTTGTAGTGTCAGGAGTGAAGAGTTTGTTAGTCAGTGTAACTGTCGAGACATGGCATGTGTAGTTGTGTCACGGTGTTTTCATTTTAATTTTGAATTGGCCAATCTAGAAATACATGGCTGCTACAAGCACATACAAAACTTGTCTGTTTACTGGCTATTGTGGTGTATGAGTTGTGTCAAGTCGTTTGATCGATTTGACTACTTTATAACGCACTATATCGGGCGATATAGGAAAATGCAACTATCATTTTCTGCACGAATTGCCCATGTCTATACAAAGCATTTGCATGCGTCAGATAGCACCATAAACTAGCACTAAACCTTTATATATAACATGAAGTCTTTGCCGAATGGTCTGATCAATTTGACTACTTTATAACGCACTATATCGGGTGATATAGGAAAATGCAACTAACATAACCTACATTTTGACTATCATTTTCTGCACGAATTGCCGATGTCTAGACAGAGCATCTGCATGCGTCAAGTATATAAACTAGTAATTGTTTCATTTATATGTACCATGAAATCTTTGCACAATCATCAGATCAATTTGACTACTTTATAATGCACTATATCGGGCAATTTACATTGTGTAGTAGAGTGTTAATTTGTACAGAATTTTTGGTGAAACGAAACATCTTGTTGCCAAGATACACGCCACACCTGATTTCATCAGGTAATTAGCTCCTTGATCTTTGCACTGAAATGAGCATTTCAATTTTCATTGTCTACTTATATTTCTAATTTGTGATGGAAATTCCATAATTTGGATGATACAGACTGACTGTTTACACGATCAATAGTCTTCTTAGCAGAGAATCTATTACAGTTACAAGCCAGGCAGCTAGGTTGCTTGTCAGTAGATGTTACTTAAAAGCTGCATGACTGGTGGGACGTTAGGACTTCTTATATATCTATATATCTATATATAAATGTAATGGCCAGACATTGCAGGCCAAAGCAATCATGTCGCAGATACAACATACTACCGGTAGTAGATGTAGCAGAACAGCATGCAAGTCTAGATCACCTTGCAATAAGAATTCTAACATGTACCGAGACCAAATTGCCTCTTCTAACAAATTTCTACAGAATTCACTGATATCATTACACCACATTTCAGAATAAAGCAGTGATGAACAGTAGCCTACTAATTGGATGTCCAATTGAAATTTTTCATGTTTTATTATTACAAATTTATTTTATGTAAACATGTAAACATAATGGTATTGAAATCAAATCTTACAATATACAAAAATCCAGTGCATGCATTTATATAATCTACTCTGTTACAATACCCATCCAGTGACTATTCACTTGGTGTACAAATTAGGCACAGTAGCATTGTGATATTGGGTGAGTTCCATGCATCGACATGTTGCACCACTTCCAGTTAAAGTAACTGTCAGCTCATATGGACATCATTACAATATGAGGTCACTATTAAAGACATCAAGGGACATTAAACATACATGGAATATTATCATAATGTTGTGACATGGTTATCATCAGCTAAATGAAGTGTTGTAGCTTCCGAAACTGGTTCTTTGGTTGCAAACCGTTTGTCTGCTGTTGTTTTCAACTGGGTATTGTATGATGAAGTGTTGTCGTCACTGATATCTCCAGAGTAGTGATCGTCAGTTGCTATACTAGACACATCACTGTCACAGTCTTCTGTCTGACTATCAATGGCAAAATGTTCCTTGTTGTTCTCATCAATGACAGTAACATTGATACTCAAATTCTCATTGTCAGAGCAAACATGCAAGAAGGATGAAAGATACGGGTTACTGCCATGTTGAATGGAAATCCCTGACTCTTTACGGTTCTTCTGATTGTGGTCTGCATCTGTAGGTGTGGCATTATTCTGGTTCTTGCCTTCATCTCCTCTTCTTTGATACCTCCACAAAAGAACCAACAGAACCAGTAGAAGAGCAACAACCAGAGGAATGATGATTCCTAGTGTAGCAGCTAAAGCGATAGAATCCTTCCCAGGCCCCCTTCCTTTGCTTGCAGCTGCAGGTACTATTTTCGTAGATTCCACAACCACTTCTGTATTACTACTATTTTCATCTGAACCATAAAGCAGTGAAATTTGCTGTATTGCAGTGCCCAAACCTGTGAATTGTTGTGTGTTGTCTGACATTAGTGTTGGGCTTTCTCTTTGACTTCGAGACATTGTGCTATCACCACTGCCTTTAATGCTGTAGACAACTTGTAGGTACCAGCTGTAGCCAGAACTGACTTTGTAGAGAGGTGCAACTTTCAGTGTGAAGCCATCGTCATCATGCTGCTGGGTCAGTTGGTTATAGGATGGATTGTCAGATGCAAATTCTGCTTCAAATGGGATTGACTGGAATGTTAAGTCAGCCCTATCTGGGTGTTCACGATCCTGACAAAACATAACATTGATAAGTACATGGATAAGAAAAATGTGCTTGGTTAATTAATTGCTTGTTCATAAGCAAATCACAACAAGGAACAGTTAACTCAATTAAGGAACAAATAACTACAAACGTGTACACTTACATTTACAAAAACAACAGGGAGGTACAGCATCAGTAGCATACATGCAAGCTGAGCAAACTGCTGGAATGACCAAGGACGAGCGCTACTGTGTTATGTGTATCATACAGTGCTATTAAGTGCAACTTACCAAAATCTTGAAATGATACGCGAGCTCAATAGATGGCTCCAGACAACCATAGTGATTATTAGATGGATCATATGATGGAACATACCCATCACGACCAGCACATAAGTGGACTTTCTCAATTAACAGATAGAAACCTTCGCGAAGTTCTTGAGATGGGTCAACCATTGCTCGTCCATAAATGGTGTCACCTAAAGAGGAAATTACAGAACACAATAATACCTACAATGTAACATCTATTAAAGCCAGTAATGCACTCAAACGCTAATACAGTAGAACCTAGCTAATCCGAATAGCTCTGTACCACTGTCAGCACAAACGAGTTCGGATTAGTGAATTGTTCGGACTAACGAACAATGCCGTTTCTAGGTCTTCGACAGGACAAGACTTCATAGTTTTTTATCGTTTTGCCCCCAATTCAGTGATCTTTTTCTTGAACTGGTGTAGCTCGGGCTCTTTTTTTTTTAAAATCAGAAATAGTGCTACGTCCGACGCCATAGCACTCGCACAGAACAGAATAGGAACAAGTCGGCAGGTCGTCCAGTAGAGAAATCTTATCTTCTATTGTCAATGTTTTGTGACGACGCTTGGGTTTCTTGGTGTCGTGTTGACTAGTCGACATTGATTCTCTCTATTACATGCCAGTAATGACCTGGATCTGCTTCCCTCGGAATTCCGAACCTCATCTGGACCCGCAAGGCAAGGCGCCAAGACCATTCGGATTAGTGAGGGTTCGGATTAGCGAGGTCCGGATTAGCGAGGTCTGGATTAGCGAGGTTCTACTGTAGTTACAAATTGGCCCCTGATCAAGACCTGTGTAAATCTGTATGGCTCTGGTGCAAATACATGGTACTTCTCCCTGGTTATTGCATTAAATTTTCCTACAACTCACATACCTGTATCAGTAACTGTCTATTTCTAAGTCATTCATTCTTTCTAGATCTGTCTGCTCAACGTATGTCTGCCTATCTAGCACTTTCACATTGCAACCAAAATTCTACTACGAATAATTTATGCACTACTTCATGAGTCCAATCTACATGTGTGAGCTTGACCTAACTTCATGACAACATAAACTACCATACTTACCTAATCAGCTTTGAGTGTAGATGGCACAAAGGTGAAACATATCAAGAAGAGATAGGTGATATAAACTAGTCTTGTGTAGCCAGACCCTCTTCCGTCGCATTCAAGTAGGACAGGGTCTGGTAAACTAGGTACTAGAAGTGATTTCTTACAAGCCATATCAATATACCACATACCACTCAATCCTATTTCACTTATTTTGTTTGTTCATCAACTTAGGCGATTGCTATACTCTCAGTTGCAACAAAAGCTGGATGTGCACGCGATACTGTTCGTCCAGAGTTACCACAGCCATTGCAGAGAACGGCATTTATCTAAAAAGACTTGGAATGAACATCATCTGAACAACACTATGGACTATTAATCATCAGTGACAACCACCACCTAAGTTGATGAACAGATGAGAAAAGTGAAATAAGATTGATTGGCATAGAGCCATATATACTGATCTGGTCTTGAAGAAATCAAATCCGGTGTTAGTTAGTTCACCCATTATCAGTGAAGCAAAAAACAACACATCAACATCAAACGAAGTTCACTAGACCCTTCACTGCCTGGAAGTATGACGATCAGGCTATGCAAGACTAGGTATAAACTGACATTTACTCAGTGCAATACACCAAGTGCACAAGTGTAGCCAACAGTCATCAAATAGTTATTGCAAAGTCAAACAAATGTTAATTTTCAATCTTTGAACAATTTATATATCTCCTACTCATACATATACCTGCATTACTGATAATTATACTGACTAACAACCTCAAGCTACATCTGGTTACTTGTATATGATATATAAACGTACTACTTAATACTTGCAGCAATTCACTGTAAAAGCACAATGAACCAACTAACCTCTTCTAAACGATCGATGTGGTTGGGAATTTAAAGAATCCTGATTCACCAATGGATACCTCAAGAAGTCCTCCACACTATGCAACACTTCAAATACAGTATTTAGTCCATAGGAAACCGGCTGTGGTTTTAATGTCTGTTGAAAGTCAACTCTCACAAAAAACTCAATTGGATCCCCGGGCTCACAAATTTGACTGAACTGAGAAGACCTAAAAACAACAAAATCAAAGTCTTAAATACTGCCAGTAACTCTAGAGCATCCATTGACTACAACACATTATTTGCCACCACTGACATTGTTCTATCCCCTTCAGTACACAGAAGTCTCGCAGTATGTCTTACTATGTTGGAGGATTTATGCAGGCAAGAGAGTTTGATAAAGAAACACAACATCACATACTGTAAATTAATAAATTTTCATAAGCTATTTATTTAATTTCATACATTTTGTAAATTGCAAAGAATTCACTAACTATATTTCTTACCAATATTTCTTTTATAGTCACTCTGTCAGGCGCACAAGAATGAAGTTTGCTTAGCTCATTAAACAATGTCCATAAACTCATTAATGTAGCGAGCAGCAATAGCAGGACTCTCTAGTTGTGGATGCACATGCAACATTGTCTGAAGGATCATCTTCATTGTTTAGGTTGGGCAGAAACGAGTCAGGGTAGCATTCAGTCAATAAATTGGCTTTTGCATGCCAAGAAATCAGTAACATGTGGAGAACAAAGTAAGCACATCAGCAGGCACCTACTCGGATGTTGATTGAGCGTCACTTAGTGTCAATGCACGTCTTCAAGATACATGAGAGATTTTTACGAACATCTGTTTCTTCTGAAAGAGTTGTGACAATTTACGAACTTTCCACTCATAAAAATTTATTGATTTACAGTACTTACACAAGTGTCAAATATCATGAAGCCATTTGTGGCATATTGATTTCACAGGTCATATGTAGAGCCCGTGCAACTAACAGCAAAGCCTGCCCAACGGCTGTCTCACTAAATAGTTGCAACCCTATTAATAGCGCTGTTGTTCATTATGAAGCCAAATATTGCCAAAAGTGCTGCAACATTCTGCCTTTGTAGATCTCATAGAAACTGTCCTAACTATATAAAGCAACTGTCCCAACTACATAAGAAAGCTAAATTATATCATTCAATCTATCCCAGAATGTGACGCTAATGCAGAAATCCTAACACAAATGATGCAGAAAGCTGTTATCCTAGGAAATCTCCATCTTGCCCCACTGTTTCTGATCTGTAAGTAGGTTGATGATGTTAGCCCGCAGTGGCCTAAAGTTGACTATTACAGCCCGACCGCATGTTTTTGGTAGTTGCGATGACAGTTACAATAATATAGCAATGTATGATGGCTGATTTTGTTTCTGTAACTGCCCGGCTATGTGTTTTGTTTTGCCTTGGTATGATATAATAATAATATAATAATAATAAACAAGACCTTCCAAAAGCCTTGCTTGTAAAAACTCAGTGCCATATCCTTCAAGAAATAGTTTCAATGAAGTATAGCACAAAACCTATTATAAAAAATTAGCACCTCATGAGATTTGAGCAATAAAATGAGTCCCAAGAGATCAATTGTAGGGTTGATTAACAATTAGACATTCTACTTTCCATGCTGATGACAAGCCAATCCCATCCACCACGGTACTTGTGCATAGCTGTATAACATTAAAGTTGATCAATTGCTCGATTCTTGTATATTGAAGACCACTAATGCAGACATGAGCTCATCAAATGAGGTATAGTCACAAGACACAGTTATTGTTAAGCTATATAGTGTCACTACTGATCTTGAGATGTAGTCATGCATGGCATACTGGGAATTTCCGAAACAGCGCCAAGGGCAGCAATACGGAAAATAGGATTTTTATGGAAAATCTGTTCTCAAATAGTGCCCGGGCGGTTCGTAGGAAACTCTGGATATTGGCAGATTGACATGAGTACCACAGAGTGGGCAAGTGTGAGGCCCCATCTTGTAACGTCCCGGTAGTCTTTAGAAAGTTAGGAGTGCGACCAGACCTGACTGCCCTCCTATGCTTCTTGTCACATTTCTTTTTTCTTTAATCCACAGAGTAAGACCGCTGTCTGGTTGGAAAAACCTGTACGTACACTGTAGTATAGTAATGCAAGTTACTAATGCAGACTCGGAATATTGACCAACTTTGGGCGGCGATGTTGAATCGTGCACCACAGTCTTGATTCTCGGACCAAGGGCTGTAAATTAGAACACTGGGCAATCTTTTGGCCGGGTGCTGTTTCAAAAATACCCGGTCGTATAGTACTGGTGGCAAATGCATTTGTCATGGTTACATTCATCTTCAGCCATGCAGCCAACCCTTGAAAGTATGTTTAACTAGAACCCCTACATGTAGTACTACCATATACTCAACTCGTGCTTCTGGCGAATTATTGATACGAAACATTCGTACTTTCAAGATAAATTGCAAACATATGACAATTCCAGGGACTGTTTTAATAATGAATGATAAATATGTAATCCTTTGTCCACAACAATATCTAAAGGTGCAGGGTCACAGTCAGACATGCACACTGCACTGCTTTGAAACGGGTGCACTTTTTCAAAACACTCAGTAACCATGAATTTGCACTAAAGGCAAAGTTGACTGTCTCTATAACCTGAATACGAACAATCAAGACATTGCAGTATGAGGTTGCGCTAGACCGTGTCTGGTAGCTAATCTTAGGCCTTTTAGATGTAGTTCTCGAAATTTTTTGTCCAACATCTCAAACTGAGGTTGCTACACTGCAGTTTAATTAAGTAAGATTCGACAAGCACCCTCACACTTTGAGCCAGATCGAGGTTCCTTGTGCTATGCGGGTGACCAGAAAAGCACATCAAGTTCCCGTATGTAGCATCTGCCCTAATCACGTCTTCCTCTGAGTAAGCAAGCGCACTCAGTTCACAGTGAATACCAAAAATTTGTACTGTTTAAAGCTTACACTGCTGCCATCAATCGACACCTAAATAGCCTTGCAGTAGTTTCGTAGATTGACCTTTGTGCATGCGCAACCTAGAAACAGCATTTAAAGGGCTTACTGGCAATCGAAACTAATTGTCTTGCCAGGACACTTGAACATATGTTATGTGCAATAGCTACAATACAAAAGCTACCTCACTTGAGATCGGCACAAGTGCGCATGTCGACTGTAACCCTGCACCTTTAATGGCAAACTTCTGTCCTCATTTGGCTCTCACTTCATCAATGTCTAACAGTCATTCTAGTGACTCAACATTTCGTATGCACGCCAGATAAGATTAGTAACAGCATCACAAAACATCCCTGACTAAAAATTTAAATTCTTTCAATTAATGTACTTTGTTCTATCAAACTCACCATTGAACATGATTTCCGACAGTGCAAGGCACCAGTACAAGACCATAATTTCCAACATAATTTGGCAAACTATACTCAGAAACAATCCTCCACTTCTGCTTTACTCTGTGAACAGTTGGTTCTGTATCCAGCAACTCCAATTCAAATTTCACTGAATTAGTTGGAGATTCCACATGTGAATTGTAAGCAGAATGTAAATGAGACATTACAAATTGACCACGAAACAAAGCAACAGACAAGAAATGCATTTCAAGCTTTCCATCAGACTGACGAATGTACATACGAGTTGTATAAATTTGCCCCTGATCCGAATAAACTTCTGACTGCAAAGTCGCATCTTTAGTTGGATCATCTGAGTCTGCAGATGAAAGACTAAAGACCAACTTTGAGGTCTCACTAAGAAAGCGCCACACAGTTGAAGCTGAAAAATGGACATATGAAATATACAATGGACTGGTTATTGTTCCATCTCCTGTGTCTTCACTCATCTGGGCTCCACAGTCATTAAGAAGCTCACCAACAGTGAACCATGTTTGGAATTTCCATTGGCACTGGTCCAGATCAAGATATTGATAAAGACTCAGACTGGCAACATCACGATATTGGGGATCAAACTGATAGGGGTAGTTGAATCCAACACCAGCTGGTTCGGTTCCAGGTATAAATGGCTGTACAAAGCCAAAAATAGTTTTCTGCTCTGGCTCTATTGCCATATTTGAACAAACATGCTCAGATCGTGCTGCTGCAATTGTTAATGCTAGTGCTAAGCTTCCCAGTGGACGAGTCGATATCACAGGAATGTAGCCATCAATGTGAGGAAGGTGAACCACGGTCTCAACAGATTCAGGTTGTAAAGTACCTGTTCCACCCACATACTTCATTCGTGTGTCTATCTCACCAGGATCCAACTGTGTTGAGTGCCCAGGGTTACAGATACCATGTTGACTAACCGTGACAGCTTGACTTGTCATCTCTATGCCAGCTATTCCCTTAGAGTCTACTGGAGTTGCTGAGCATCTCACCTGACCACCAGACTTAAAGTAAACACTATCGAGAGTCACACCAGACTGATTAGTAAATAAAGACAAGAAGACAACTTCACGAAACAAAGATGATGATTTAGGCTCAGCAACCTCCCACTTATACCGTGTCCTTGAGTGAATGATCATTTCCTTGGTGCAATGATCAAGAGACTTTGGATTTCCAAACCAAGGATCACACGACTAGGAACATCACAAATATAAAACAACTAGTACAACAACATGAGGTAGATTAAAATGACAATCATAACAATAAATTAAAAAGATATAAGCTTGTTCATTTAGTTGACAACTAAAACTAGAAAACTACAACAGCTCCCTGCATGTATGGTCATATCAAAAATATTTTGTGTATTGCGTCAGCAACCAACCTGATTTCTTGGTGAACCGCAATATAACAATTTACTTTGCTTCATTAATATTCACATTTACTAGGCATACAGCAGAAAATCACTTAGAAACACTAGCTAGAGTTAAATAATGTGTCCAGCTGTATATTTGCTTAAAAGATATCAATTCTGTCCTTGCTATATGTAATCAGCCTTTCAGTCGATTCTCGGCAGCAGCCAAGAGAAGACTTTTGGTGATGTTGTTAACATTGTTTCTTCTTCTGTATGCCCTGACGCATATGATGGCTGATCAAATAAGAGCAAAAACTCAGCCGGCATCTGAGCCAACACATTGTTACGCTGTATGGCATGTCATGCTTCTCAGAGATCAGTGATGACAGTCTCTTCAGGAACGTTGAAGTTAGTTTGCTGGTATTACCAGTGCATAAGAATATCACGGGTGTGAAAAATGAATGCTCAACTCATGACAAGCTACTTTGTTATGTACGCTATTTGCCGGCAGCCTCTGCTGATTGGACCATATTGTTAACGTCATGAACTCATCATGTGCACAACAAACATGAAAGTGATCTGCATAATCTCTTCTGTCTCGATTTGATGACTTCTATGCTGTACTGATTGGTTTAAACGGAGACTCTACGGTGAGGGAAGTAAAGTGACTGGTATATCATATCGTTAACGTCATGAAAACTCATCACGTGCCCAACAAACATGAAAGTGATCTGCGTAATCTCTTCTGTCTCAATTTGATGACTTCTATGCTGTAACGATTGGTTTAAACGAAGACTCTACGGTGAGGGAAGTGAAGTGACTGGTGGGGAACGAGCACCCAGCCGGCAATATACTGTGAACCACCCTTGCTGGCGTTGCCAACAAGAGTTGAGACAAATTCGTATAAGCGGTAGCGTCCCTTCTATCCTGTCTACGGTCGGTGGAAGGTGAAGTCGGCAGCTGGTGTTACATACAGTTCAAGGTTAATGACGTTAATGATATCGTCCAATCAGCAGAGACTGCCAGCAAAATAACATATGTAACAAAGTAGACGGTCACGGATAAATAACCACTGCCTAACATTAAATAATAGCCACAGTGCTATACATACGTATACATCTGTCTCATGTTCCTGCAGAGCTCACGTACGCGTACAGGCTCTTTAGACTTGTCTTGCCTGTACTGTAGCACAGGAGTTCGACAGCAACAAGCTGAAGTGTGCAGCACCCTCTACATGCTCACGCCTACGCATGGCATGCACATGTGCTGTACACGGGCGTCACATGCCAATGGCTGGTGTGTGTGGAGTGCTGGTCGGGTTTGACATGTGTCTTGCCATAGAGTGCAAGAAGAACACACCTTACAAAGACTCCATGACAAATCGTTAGACCCAAAGTCTTTGAGAGGCATGGTCGCAAACTTGAAAGCCATGTTGGATCTGCTACAGCGCTTGTTTTGGTCGCTGGAAACGTGTACCTTTGAACGAGAATGTGGGCTTGTGCCGTTTGTTTGGCTGCCAGTATATCAAGTTTGAGTTGGACTCATTTCCACCATTGCTGCGCCACGTGCCAAGTGGCCCTTTGTACCTTCAGCCTTGACACTCTACTCGGCAATGCAGCTCTACAAGACGCTCTTCTGGAAAAGTGCTCGATTGTAAACAGCAAGGATCAACTCTCCAATGAACTGCTGGATCACCTGAAGACAAGTTTGCACGCATGAAGAGCATGAAAAATCTACGAAACAGTGATTCAACGTCTGATTTTTCAAAACTTCTGCAAGCTCTGTAGAATGTGTCTTGACTTTTTCAGTGGGACAATTTAGTCTGCTTTTACCATGCCGTGTTTTAATACTAGCAGTTTTATTGTTGAGTGAGACATACCACTCATTTTCTTCTTTTATTTAATTTCGCCTTTTAAGTTTCTCCTATTCAACTCAATACTGACTACTAGTATTTCATTTTATGGAAAGAGGGTGTTGGATTTTCTTGCACTGTTTGTAAGAGTGAAGGGACCCATGTTGTGAAAACTCTAGCAGCTGCCCTTTGGTAAATTGATGCAATATGACACTCTTGCTCATGCCACTAGCACCAAGGAAGAAGAATCTGTATCAAGAGTTCCTTCCAGATGGATCATCACATTTCATGAACGGTGGAAATAAGATTGTATCAATCAAGATGACTAGTACAGTATTCAAGTTAATAAACAAAAATGAGTTAGAGATTAAATACCCTTGCGTTTGTTCTTTTTGATCAAGCATGCCTTGTATCATGCTGTACTTGGAAAAAGCATAAAGTAAAATATCAAACTAACCGACCATCTCAATTCAAAACAGCCTGTCGACACAAAACACAATATATATAGTGAGGCCTAAAACAAAAAATGTACTGACATGCCTCTCACAGCTCAGAACATAGCAAAATTTCCTTTATACTCTCTACGCCATCCCAAGTTTAGTACAACACAGTTTGCCAAAGTCCTCAATGGCAAGTTACATGCAGTTTGCAGTCGTAATGTCACTATTACTTGCTGTTTTAAGTGTTACATAATTGGCCTCTACCAAATTAACTTATCACTTCCACATGTTGCACACAATAAAATTATTGACTTCCCCTTATGTACACGTGGTACAATATCAGATGTGTAGGTATTGGCAAATGATCTTTCATCACAGTTCAACTTTCCTAAATGTTTAAGGTCCATCTCAAAAGTTTTGACATCATCTAACATAACTCCTTTCAAATGAAGGGTTTCGCTAACTTTCAAAACATTCATCAACACTTCCCATAAAAATTGTCATGGCAAATTTTGGTAGCAATTTCGTAGTGATTTACATCAAATCCGTGACAAATGACAGCGCGAATCTGCGGCGATTCACAGCAGATTCTGGCATTGCAAATTTTCAAAGCAAATTCGCTGTGACTCACAGTGATTCACAACAGATTCGCGGCAACATTTTGTAAAGGGTTCTGTTGCAGACAATTTGCATTGCTCACTTTCTTTGCCTGCACAATTCAGTGTTCTACTCAGCGCATCTTACAAATAGATGGACATCATCATTCGTCCATCATGCTTTGCATACATAATACATCAATACCACTGTAGCTGTGTTTAAATTCAGGTTGCAAAGCTACATAATTTGTGTGTTCAATCACTTATACTACAATATATATGCTTTGTTATGCAGATTACATGTTAGCAGGTAGCAGATTAACGTACATTTATATGCTACCGTAAAAATATTTTTTTGCGAAGAAAAATTGTGCAATGTCAACATTTTAGGCACATTATGCGGAACTAATTCGTGGGATTTCATTCCTAGTAAACTACTGTTGATGAAAATCAACGTAGAGACTAGGGCAACATTTCATTACTGCTGAATGTCATTTCTAAACATTATCTTTGAAAGTGTCAACGATTCCAGCCTTCTTAAAGGGGAAGTCCAACAAAAATGAACTTAACTTGTATGAGTAGATCTTACCAAGACAAATCGATCGGTATAAGTTACTCCGTTATCTTCGCTTTTATATATGAGAACGAGCAATGTTTCTGTGATGTGCAATGCCCACGCTTCCTGGTGGATTAAGCTCCGCCACTGTGAACAAATCAATGCGTTTACAGATGACTGCTATCGATATATCGAGAATGATGAATGTGAATGTGAAGATATTATGAAGATCTGCCTTCTTGCCATCAGTGGTTCCTCTCTAAAGTAAAATGGTGTCGGTAGAGCCGTTTTCCTACCAGACTTTGAAGCAGAATTCCTCAATACCACGGCTTACCTAGAGAACGCGCTTGTGCTTGAATATTTGTTTATCCTTGTTCTTTTAATATTCGAAGAGAAACGTTCAGCACGCTGTCTGGCGTGTGCTACAGAGGACGTTCCTATTTTCACATCCGGTCTGCTCACTTTCTTTTGCCGCTGATTGGTAGAAGGTTACAATCCCGGATGTAAAAATAGGATCATCTTCTGTAGCACACGCCAGACGACGCACTGAACGTTTCTCTTCGGATATTAAAAGAACAAGGATAAACAAATACTCAAGCACAAGCGCGTTCTCTAGGTAAGCCGTGGTACTGAGGAATTCTGCTTCAGAGTCTGGCGGGAAAACAGCCCTACTGACACCATTTTACTTTAGAGAGGAACCACTGACGGCAAGATGGCAGATCTTCATAATATCTTCGCATTCACATTCGTCATTCTCGATACATCGGTAGCAGTCATCCGTAAACGCATTGATTCGTTTGCAGTGGGCAGAGCTTAATCCACCAGGTGCATGGGTGTTGCACATCACAGAAACATCACTCGTTCTCATATACAAAGCGAAGATAGCGGAGTAACTTATACCGATCGATTTGTCTTGGTAAGATCTACTCATACAAGTTAAGTTCATTTTTGTTGGACTTCCCCTTTAAAGCCATTCATTACAATGTCAGGTGTGAAACTAATAGAATCATAGGCAAAAACAACAATCCAGTTGGCACTTGTAGGCTTATGACACTCACTAGCATGGCAGTCTTGGTTTCTTCAATTGCTTTTCCTGCATCGAGCTGAGACCACATTTGGTCACCATACCATTGAATAACTTTGATTTCAATCAATCTTTCATCGGCTTACTGACAGACAGGTCAAGAGGCTCCAACTCACCTGTACAGCTTGCTGGCATAAATATAACTTCAATGTTCTCCTTGCTAACTTTCCCCAGCAGAGATGGTGTTCGGTGAGCCTTATAATGTCCCCCAAAGAAGTTCTTTATGATCATTGGCTAGTAAAAGCTCTTGTCTTTTCTTCGCTACAAAGGTTTCAAAATGTTGTCAATATAGGGCATCATTCTGGTTTCATTTGCCCAATGATTAGATGTGTGTCAAACATCACCATCACATGGAAAAGCAAAGGAAGGATGACTTCTTTCAGTTTTGCTTGTATACAGCAACTGCAAGGGCAGTAGGTCACCTTCCATTGAAGCTGCCACCACAGCAGAGATTTCTCATTTATCATCTGTCCTGCTACTTTGACTTTGGCAGCACCCTGTTGTTCAAGCATCCAGTCAGAAACAGGGACGTGGAAAACCAGTTTTATCCAGATTAATTAATAATCAATGCCATAGGAATGGAGTGTGTATCTACTGCAGTCTTGATTCTCTCCAAGAAGTCCTTCTTGACATGCTCAAAGTCAGACACAGGCAATCTTGCAGCGATTGTCGCATACCTTTTGACAAACCTCTGCACTTCGTGAGTGACTTCGCCCATGCTTTGTCTGAATTAAGACTTAATTCAATCCACAATAATCAGGAAAGTAAGCAATTGTGGTCTGGGCTATAACTATACCTCTAGCTGCAGCAAATACAATACGATAACTTACAATACCCCTGCCCTTCATTAGGCAAGGATGTACTCTTGGACCCTACTGTCAAAGTCTCCCATTAGTAATGGGCGACCCGTTTTAGGTGGCAAGGCAGAGACCTCAGGAACAGCAATAGCATGGCATTTTCTATTCATTCCATCTCCTGTCGATAATGGTCTCAAATTTTCTAACTGTACACTCCAAACTGGATGTTTCAGTTGCTTTGTGAAGTAGTGCTTTCCATGTTGAACTGGGTATCTTCCAATGTCAGCCTGCTGTTGGTCTGTATACGAGTGATACGTCTTCCGCAATTGCGTAGATGAACACATGGTGCCCGCTACATCTTCTGCCAATTCCACCTCGCTGTTTGACGACAAAACTTCATTTTCCTGATAGGCTGCCAGAGGCTACCTCCACAGATGAAACAAATAAGCCTCTTTCCTGAGGTGCTTTCCTACGAAAGTAATACAGTATCGACATGTCTGCCAGGCATACACAAATGACATTTATTGTGCGGAATCTATTTGTGTGAGAAGAGACCATCGCACAAAATTGCAACAGTATCACAAAAGTGCAACAAGGGTTTCAAATCTATATGGTTGACTGTAATTTCAAGAATCAAAGAAATTTTCAAAACTACCAGATGCTTATTGAATGACAAACATATGAACAACACGTATGACTTACCGAAATGCAGATGACTGGGTATCCAGGAGACACTTCTCTACCACTGGCAAGTGCACTGCCATACTCAAAAAGTGACTGAACCTTTGGCTTCAACAAAAAGCTAACTCCACTTGGAGCAAAGTCAGCAATTGTGATAGATACTCGTTGCTTATTTCCCAGCTGCACATCTACCGAATACAGAGGAAGTACGAGAACAACAAAAAAGGTCTCTCCTAATTCTCTCTCTTGGTCAAACAAAATATTTACACGAACAGTGGTGCGCCTTTCATACTGTTTGAAGGTAACTATTTCAGACAGTGACTCATAATCTTTTCCTGATTTTGCTGATCCATCCTGTGTATGAACTCGAATACTGCTGCTCAAGTTGAGGTCTCCTACTCGTTGAAGGACCAGAGTGACAATGCTTGAATCACGTTCATTAGGTGAGGTTGGCTCACTGCAAGTCACTGTCGCTGATTCAAACTGTATCGATGGAACTAGAGAAAAAATTGGGTCAGCAAACCATTCTCAACATTGGCAACTTAGTAACATCTTCATTCCTCTTTAGAAGTTGATTTTATACTTTACTGTCTTTTAGTAAGTCACTACATTCCCACACTCACCCACTCATGTAACCTCCTGTCTATTATTTGATCGGTTGCATGCTAGAAGTTTGGTTGGTAGTGGTGGTGGTGGTGGTGGTGTGTGTTGTTGTTGTTGTTGGTGGTGGTGGTGGTTGTGTGTGTGTGTGTGTGTGTGTGCACGCGTGCGTGCGCACGCACAAAGCATGCAGACACTTGTGCATGCAATAACAATTACGTTTTGCCCAACTATCATCATCTACATTTCCAGTCTACTGTATTAGTTTGTCATACATGTTTCCAGTAGTCTGTCGTCTGTTCCAATATATTTTGTAATCTAGCTGACTTCTAAAAATCTTTAATGGGTTTGCTACATCTGTTTTATATTTAACTTCACATTAATAGCCTCCCTCACATTCCACCTAAGATACATAAGAAGAGTGCAAGCTAGTGGACCTCAGGTAAGAAAGCTCATTCATGTGTAGGTTCTACATTGCTCCATCCTTATTGCATGCACTGAGATTGCAAATAGGCTGCATAACAACTAATCCCTTATCTGTTTTCATTTATCCATATTTGTATCTGCACAATGACGGTGAATTATCTATCCTATTACACAGATTTTATAACTGTGATCTCTTACCATCATCTGGATCTCTAATTGTCACACGGACTTCAGACAACCCAAGTCGAGCACCATCACTCAGATTATCCAAGAACACAGTAAATGTTTCCTCTCCTTCCAAGTAGTCATCATCCAGTACAACAACATAGCATTTCTGGCTGACTTCCCCTCTTTCAAATTTGATAATTGACATGTCTGTGTTTGGACGATCGGCAAAGTCTGTGCCTTTCTCAGCACTCCCAGATCTTGTGTAGCAGCGAACTTTGGTCAAGAAGTTTGTGGATCCCAACCGAATCACTTCCAACTGCAAGAGTGGACCTTCATCTGTGACAACAGTTGGAACTGAGAATCCCACGATGGCAGCTAAGATGGAGATAACAATTAAAGATTATACCTCTGCAAGAGGAATGTACTAATCAAATATCATTCCAAGGTGCTCACCAATGGAAACAAATGACAAAGACTAAATCACCTATTTCAAGACATGGCAGTCACACAGTGCATTGCATGCCAAAGAAAACACAACACAAAATCAACACACACTAACCAATCACATCAATTAAAAGAAACCACATCAATTGATACGACTAAGTCACTTGTCTTATTTGTTCAATTTGCTTGCTTGGTCAAAACATACTAAGAAAAGCATTACCCAGCAAAGACAACAATTACAGAGGCAGCAAAACCGATCCACCAGGTCTGGAACACTTTCAAAAACTGAAATCTCAGCAGTTGCTTGACACATACTTCCATTTGGAGGGAGCAGATTAAATAACTACCATATTTTACAATGGTCTAATATGATTCTGGTAAAAAGATGCCAATGCTCTTATGTTTAGAAATCAGAAACAAAACGCCTTAGATAGGTGACAAGCACTAAATTAAACATTTTCACTGTAAGAGGCAATTAGCCACACCTACTTACACACAGCTAGGCCCCCAAAACACTAACTACATTTGCTTCCAGCACCCCTGAATTAATTGACACTGCCCAAAGCAAAAATTCCTAGTGAATGTCTTATCTCGTTAGTTGTTACTTACTGTCTTCCCAATCATTTATAGTAACTGTTGCTTCATGTGGACTGCCAATTCCAACTCTAGTTGCCGAAACCAACATCACATTAAACTTCTCAGGTCCTTCCAATACTGGCCGGCCATCTTCCACATCATCATCAACAATTCTTACTCTTACAGTCTGCACTGTCACACCAGGAGAAAACTCAACAAGTCTGGATTGCTGAATGTAGTCTTGGTCAGGTTGAGCTGAAGCTGGCTTATCATTCTTAGTAGTAAACCAAACACCAACTGAAAAACTGACATCTGGACCAACACGATTGATGGTAATGATAACTTCACCATTGCTCTCATTCACCCAATAATTTGAAGAAGAAAACTGGACTGTAGATTCTAAAAAAGCAATAACAAGCTCTTAATTAATACAAAGTGATAATACAACACAATATTTTCGTTAGCAAAGAGGTGTCATGCACTGAACATGACACTCTAACAAAGTCAGCTAACAACTATTAATTAAGCACCTATTCAAATATCTAATTAAATCAATTTCTCACAATATCTCAAAACTAAGCTGTCACAGCAACTCTCCAATATAATATCAGCAACAAAGGTGTTCCGATTAATTCTAGCATTATCAAACCATTACATAAAGTGAATATTTCAACAGTCACATGTGCATGACCTTGGAAGTCTCAAACCAACAAACCACATACAACTCAGGAAGAAACCACAAAGGATTTCGCTAAATGAACAAGCATGGCAGAAAGCACACAAAACGCAAATAGCCAAATAAAGAAACAAATGGATATCAAGCAAACCGGCAAACACTAAAGTCATGACAGACAAGTAGGTAGGTGTAATAAAGCAGGTAAGTAAGCCGCTGGCAGGTAGGTAACCAACTGACAAGCATGATCGAGAAATAGGCAGGTAGATAGATGGGTAAACGAAGCACAAAAACAGCAACACTTGAACACAATGGATACTGACCATCATTAGGACCAATGATTGCTACATCAACAGTTGATCTGTTCTGATCCACCTTTACACCTATTCCACGAGGTGCCAAATGCACACTGAATGTCTCTAATCCCTCCGTCATGGTATCATCTAAAATTGAGACTGAACAAAATTTTACACTCACTCCAGGTTCAAACACAATCTTTGAGAGTCGAGAGTTTGTTCTTGTTACATAATCATCACCTACAGATAAAATTATAACTCAACTATAAATTATAACTCAACCATCTAAACCTATTCACCATAACAACAATAACACAATAACCTGTCAAGAGGTATGGAGGAGTGCTCCCTGTAGCCGATCCAGACTCAGTGTAGCACACAACACTCACTGCATCTGTCAGGTCTCCTGTTCTCTTTACCGGCAGCTGCATGTTGCCAATATCCTCAGACACCTTCATGCTTACAACATCAAAAAACAGAACTGGCTCTACAGAACCATCAAAGAAAAACACATTAGCATAATCAAAATCTTGATAAGACCAAACAAGCAATCATGCAAAGCAAACATTAAAACCTAAATATGCATACCATATTTCTTCGATTGAATGCCGTGGCATTTATTTTTTAGCTAGGGTTTCAAATGCAGCGTTTAAACAAGGGCGGCATTTATTCAAAGTGGCTTTATTTTTGTTTTTGCCGAGCATAGCTAGGCTTCTACTCCGGGTCACACAACAGACCTACTTCAAAAAATCGTTTCCGTGTCCAACTACAGATCAGTATAGGAACGATTCGTGCAAGTGACCAAACGGCGATGAAAAAGCCTCATGAAGTTCCGTCACCCCATCCTTTTGTATTGTAGCTACAGCATGTGTGTACTTAACAACCGAGAAACACCTTCAGAAGCTAAATGCCACCTGCTCCCGTACTCTAGTAGAAAGCTTGCAAGTTTACGGCAATTTCCATGACAGGATTTCAACAAATGCGTGTACTGTCTAGATAGGACAACGCGTTTCAGTAGGCTATGTAGACGGCCAGAAAACTCCATTGCAACGTGTTACTCACCAACGTGAAGCAACTACGGATACCGTAACACCAGTTTGTTACACACTCCTGTCCATGCTTAGGAGTGTGTATGCACGCGAACATACTGTAGGCTTGACACCTTTTCATGAGAACAACACACCATACTGGTATGCATTTCACACTTTGAGACATTCTTTTGTCTTAGGACACTATTGAGACATCATGCAATGAAACAGGTGAAACGTTTGCCTCACATATGCCTCTGGAGAAGTCCTACGATTTTCCTTCAAACTTCAAGCTAGATCTATTGGAATTTATTAAAATGTGGCATTTATTCGAGGACGGCATTTATATTTTATCTGTACCCTCAGCTGCCGCGATTAACAAGAGTGATGTTTAATCGAGGGCAGCATTAATCACAGAAATACGGTACATAAACACCATGTCAATAAAAGTTTAAAATCACTAACCAACCTTAGTACTAACAACCACTTCATACACTTCAATATGCACTACAGCCTATTACAATGTGTACTAGAAAACAATTCTGGTTAATTAATTAAACTAATGCTGAACAGATCTCCAAAAATGACATTTTTTATGATCAACAAACTCTTGCAAACATGATGATACGGACTAAACCTTGAAAACTACCAATACAACTAATGAAAATTAAGTAGCTGCATAAGGCCACATCAAAAAATTGCGTTTCCAGTCGGCTGACCGGGTGTAATTTCTGCCATTTGTAAAAAAATTTGAGCATCAAATGATGGCATTTTAGAGTGACAGGATGGGACTTGTTGCATGACTGCGTAAAACCGTTCTGCAGTCACGTGCTGTATTAAATCACATCTTCTAAATTTAGCTATGGCGGCTGACTTGCTGACTCCTGGCACCTCAACACATGATCCATGTCATTGTGATTAGGTGTCTGCAAGCATGAAGTGCTGGAAAGCAGCAAAGTGTGGGGATGCTTGTGGACCAACGTCTTCAAAGCACAATCAAGTGTCTGGAGTGCGGTAAACCTCGTGGCATAACTCAACTAGCTCTGTCATTGTTGAGTTTATCTGTGGGTCACTGCTGACGTTTGAGAATGGCACTTTTGGCAAAGTGTTTGTGCAGGAGAACATCCGATGTGCCGATCACGCTGAGGAAGATGTCATGCACAATCCTGACCTCTTGAAAACATTTAAAATTGTCTGACCAGTGTGTAGTGATGTACTTCGAAAGACAAAAAGCTCCAACAAAGAAGTGTAAAAAGTACTAGCTAGATCTTGTTATCAAAGCTATATACACAATGATTCTATGTGAAATGCATAATAGCACCACAGTACCTACAAAATTGGCATGGGCTGGAAATCGAATGCATGAATGCATGGGTAATAAATGAGCACGTTGATATATCTTTCTTGGTAGTAGTAAATCTATACTTAAACCATATGTAGACTTTGCCTTCTCACTTGAAGAGTCTAGGAATGAGAGCATGTAGAAACACAGAATGAGAGCAAACCTGGAAGTTGCTGAGTTACTGTCTTCTATGTCTAGACCAAGCTTTTCCCCAAAAACTATTTTCCCAATTGACCGGGTAAAATGTTTTATTAGTCTTATAGTCTTATTGGTTGTTGACTAGAAGCACAAATATTTTTGATAAGGCCTAATACATGTTTAACTAGATAATGATGTCTACAATCATGTGTAAATGACATCATGTGTAAATGACATCATGCGAGACCATCCCAATAGTATGCAGTTTACTTCGCTGTCTGTCTGACTTCTGCCACCTGACATCAACACTTACATGCCATATGTAGCCTCGCAAGCCAGGCTCTTCCGCGTAGTCGCTGAGCTAAATGCACGTGAATCACACAAGGAGGAGGAGCTCTTGCCGGAATTACTCCAGCGCGAGAAGAGCCTGGTCGCTTTCGAGAAGGTCGTAGTGATGTGGGACCCCAGATCCAATTTCATAGCTTGGATAAGGCTAATTCAATTAGCTAAACATAAAGGTATGAAAGTTGAGAACAAGCGACATCGCTTCACACACTTGCTTGTTTTGTGCGAAGTACGCAGTTGACATCATCGTTCGCTTCTAGTACGTATATCTACAGCTCAGCCATGTAATATTCTGCAGTGTCACGACTCCCTTTCAGCATTCAGTTTCGCCAACAGTGCACACCGCCGAATCTAGATCTGCAGCGCGGCAGTTTGAGAAATGAACTCGTCGTATGCGGTTCGTGTATATATGTAGTAGTCAGAGTCCGTGCATTGAAACAAGTCGTACGTAGTACACAACACATGTAACTACGAGTCAACTCTACACTTCCTGAACATGGTAGATCCACTGCACTGCTGTTTTCCCACACTAGCTAGATATTTCCAGTACACCATGAGGAGAGCCACTATCGTACAAAAGAGCTGTTTGTTGAGTCAAAAGTACCGTCAGATAGACTGCGTTAGCAATACACACCAATCTGATCATGACGTGGACTCCGTTCCCGTCTGGAGAGGTCAACAAGCTGTATGCCACTGCTTTGATGAACCGTTGAGTGAAACAGGGCCGGCAGTTCTCACAACATTCCCCCCACAGACTATAGATGTCAGATAAACGCGCAAGAGTGATGAACACTTCTACATCGGTTTCAATTCGCGCAAACCTGCAGATGAGTTCAGTAGAAAGAAACATTGCTGGAGAGTGTAGGTTCAGCGGACCAGTCCCATGTAGGCCATTCCTGGGCTTATTATTCGCCAGCACTTTGTCCATCAACAGCTTCACTGGCTTTCATGTTCAAGCGCTCTCTGCAGAGGGCTTCCTTTCCAGTTCATGTATCAAACGCAGTTACACTGAACGAGCTCTTTAGGAAATCGAATTAGCATTATCCAAGCCATGAAACCGGATCCGGGGTCCCAAGTCACTATGAAGTTCTTGAAAGCGACCAGGCTCTTCTCGCACTGGAGCAATTCTGGCAAAAGCCCCTCCTCCTCATGTGATTCACGTGCGTTTAACTCAGTGACTGCACAAAAGAGCCTGGCTTGCGAGGCTATGCCATATGCAGGCCACGGGCCACTTTACAATCCGAATGTATACCTGTTTCTATTGTGACGAAGCGTTACAGCCTAATAACCGTATTAAACAGTCACATGATTGAAAAATCAGCACACATTCTACCCCAATCGTGTTTCTATACATACGTCTGCCTTCATTTTGAATAAATTGCACCACTTGACACCGATTTAGCATTCTGTTGCAACCTAAAATCCATATAGCACATTCTATCGCAATCGTGTTTCTATACATACATATACCGCTATTTTGGGTAAATTGGCTTTTCTCGCTTTGCTTGATAGCATTGAATTACAACCTGAAATCTGCAGTAGACAGTTTTATGATGCAAAAATTAGTGCATTCTATTGCAATTGTGTTTTTATACACCCAACCTAACCTTTTGGGCAAAGCAGCCGTCGTACTGCTTGACAAGGATTTAGAACATCCCCTTGCTGTATACAGGCCATTGCTATGTATGGGCCAGGGTGACGTAGCATTACAGACAGGCACACATACAGACAAACAAACATCCAATCAATTCGTATTAGTATTGCTTGAGAGACCACCCCTACACATCTATACGACAAGGGGTCATCCATAATAATTGTCATTTACTCAAGCGTACAAAGCATATGCTAGGGGAAATGGTAGAGTTGTATGCATTTGGTGGAGTACAAAATGTCAATGATCTTTTTTGGTCCAGAAGTAGAAAGTGATAGTGAAGAAGTCAGGATACTGCATTTACGTCTATGTGTTGTATATGTGTGTAAGTTACTAACTATCTGTCACAAGGGTATGACACATATAGCGTGCGCTAGCTGTTTGTTGCATGTGTTTAAAGTGTGTACGGCATGAGACGGTAGGTACTCTGCGGTGCTGACAGGCCTCTCTAAGAGACCTCGTGCTGTTCATAAAACACCAACGAACAGTACCAGCAGTTTGTGAACACTTTCGTCTTCGCCAGGCCATTTTTGTCTCACGAGGAAACTGTGCAGAAAGTGCAATGACAATGGAAGACCGCTGGCCACAACGACGAAATGTGCATCTCAATCTTTGAAAGGGCTTCACATGACCAACATCTATTATGCGCTTAGGGGAAGGGAGGGGGAGGAGATAAGAGTACGCTTTGTACGCTTGAGTAAAAGGCGACAATCATGGATGACCCCTAAATCGGAAATGTTTGGGATCTTAACTTAAAAATAGAAAGGGTGGCAGCCTTGCCCACTACACTTGAATTCAAAGCACGTATCTCAATCACACTTTGTACTTGAAGTTGATGACAAATTGATGATCTATGTGTTCATTTAGCACACAAAGTGAGCAGTCCACAGTTTAGCACACTCTTTGGGTCCATCAAATAAGATTCTGATTCCAAGGTTATGACTTTTTGCTAAAGCCACATAGCTTAACTACTAGATTCTCATCCATCTGACGTCCTGTTCTCAGTGCGACGAGCAGTAAATTTAAAATGATTATGTATTTTCTATTATCAAGTGAGCAGTGTATCATTGTGGCTGTAAACTCATCAGGCACTGCAGCAAAGTACTTAGCTGTCCGGAGGCATATCGACTGTACAAGTCAACTCAGCTAACCCTAACCCTACCTCTAACGACCCAAACAAGTTCTTCAGAATTCAACAATCCGAATGTATTTGAGCAATGACAAAAACTGTCTCTGCTACATTGCTGTTATAATTCCAGACCTTCCATGTGGAAGGACACCAAACCAAGCAACAACTGTCTTGATGCAGGCCCTAAAAGTCAGTGGAGGCGGGGTGAGAGTCTAATAAGTATACCTGGCCTAACCAACAAATTCTTAGTCCGAATAGCTAATTAGATTAGCAAGGTTCTACTGTATTGACACGACACGATGTTTGGCTCAGAAACAAAAACACTCACCCTAACCTTCCTCCCTTTAAATTAGTGCCTTACATATGGCAACAGAGCATAACAAACAAACCTAATATAAAACTACACTGCTCACCGTCTTCTGGGTCAACGATTGTAATGTCCACATAAGAAGGCTCTCCAACTTGTGCAAACACAGAATGTATCACTTTCACCCTGAACATCTCTGCTCCTTCATGCTTGCTGTCATCGATTAGTGCAATGAGACAATGTGAAGACATTTCTCTTTCTTCAATTGTCTGCCGAGAGGAAATAGCTTTGAAGTCAGCCTTTCCTTCATGCAGTTGAAAATCAGGCAAAGCCTCCAATGCTGTTCCGGATTCAGTCTTACATGTAAAAGACACTGGGATGTCAGCATTGCCAATACGTCTAAAAAAGAAAGTATGATTGTTACAACCAGGACTTCTCTCTTCCTTAACTAAAACCCACTGATGGCTGCAAAAAATCTATGAAAGTCACATTGGCAGACTTACCTCACTGTAACATTTACTGTTTCATCTCTTTCTCCTACTATCAATCTGTCAGCAGAGACACTTAGATACACCCAGCTAATGTTGAACTCTTGATCTTTCAGCACATTCTTCTGTTCATCTTTCACAGTGAACATGAAACTGTCTTGTGTTATTGTCATGTCCCTTTCTCTCAGTACATATACAACAAGCCCATCATCTACATCCTGTTGCCTAAAGTGAGAAACTTGCTGTCTTCCTAAGCTCCTCAATTCTCCATGTTTTGGAGCCTTCTTTACAACATAACGAAGATTAGTGTGATCACTAACATCATCACCAGCTTGCAGCTGAGAACGAGACAATGGCCTACCAACTAGTCCACCCTCTAGAATCAACAGATAGTCAAACCCAGTGTTGATGTCCATAAATGGAGGTTGTCTGTCAACTGTAATAACTGAAATTGTGAATACTTGATGTGAACTGAACGCATGGAGTCGAGATAGCCGGTCAGATTTAAGAGAGTAGTTGGAATATCCATGATCAAACACACGAAAAACAAAAGAGTCCCTACTGATTACTTTGTCTTTAACTAAAAGAATGTAGCTAACATCTCCATTGATGATGTCCTGTTGAGTAAAAATCCCCCCAGTTGCGACTACCTCTTTCCAGACGCTCCCATGAGAAATTCTCAACTGCCCATACAATGGTAGTGACACAATAGTGTATATGATGTCTTTATGCGGAGTTTCAGTGTCTAACAATGACAGACTAGATGAACCCAATGTTTTCTCTTCATTGCTAAATATAGACAATCCCTTGTTCACAAGTTTTGGAAGAAAATTTGGATCTGGAATAATTTGGACAAGAAAAATTACAGTGATTTCATTAGATCCATCAGATACACTCAAAGTAAACAATTCTGATAACCTCTGCACACCTCTAGCAGAGTAAAATGATACTCGACCAGCATCAAGATCTGCCTGAGAGAACTTATCGATTGATTTATCTACATTTCCCACAAAAGAAAAGAACCCCAGAGAAGACGAATTGACAATAAAAAATGTCACTTCAGTGGAAGGCACAATGTTATCAGTCACTCTCAAGTTTGATGGAGTAATAATTCCAGCAATTCCAGCCTTCACTGTGAAACCATTGTTAGCATCCACAGCTGGTGGTTGCATATCAACCGGTTTCACACCGACATGAAAATGTTGACGTTTTATTAGATGCTTTCCATCAGAGAGAGAAAACACTACAACAGCCAGTCCAGTAGTCTGGCCATCATGAGCATAAAAAACATGACCATACTCAATATCAGCCTGAGTAAAGTGGGAACCTTCCTGCAGTGATTTCACCAACTTCTTGTCCAATTGAAAAGTTTGAAACTGCAATAATCCAATTATTGGCAAGCTAATGATAGTGTACACCAATTCCACTGCCAAGGAATCTTCATCCCATGCACTTAAGTTAACTGATGAAATTGGTACTTCGAGCATGTCCTGCCACACAACCAAACCTGTGTTGTTAATAATAACAGGTTTGTGAGTGTTGGGACTAAAGATTGTAATCTCCAAATAGTCATTAACAACATGGTAACCATCAGACACTGAGAAATTAAATGAATCTCTCAATGATAAAGATCCATCATGTGTGTACACAACCCTTAGATGATGAAGGGCATATAAAAAAAAGGAATCTCTCAATTTCAAATGTTTCAATTCCTCTCTATCTGTCAGCACAGATACATAACCATGTTGAGGGACAACTGTCAATTGAATTTTGATGTCTGAAACTGCAAAGCCTATATCAGCATCTTTGATCGTAACAACATCTGGAGTGATTGTCAAACTCTCTTTACGTGAAACAACTGGACCTGGGTGACCTTTGATTATAACAGGCGGCTCATCATCTACGGGAGAGATAGTTATATTGAATGGAATGTTGGTCAGTATTGCTATGCCATCTGTGACATCAAAAGTAAAACTGTCATTCAATGGTTCAACTCCTTGATGTAGAGTTTGCAGATATGTCACCTGTAATAATTGAATGTCCATTAGAGTAAATGACAAAACTGATAAGCCAGTCAACCCTCTCACAGAAATATTGCCATAATGTGGGTATTCTCTAATACTAAACTGAATGTCACGCAATCGAATTGTTGCCCCGTTGACACCTAAATGCTTCCTCTCAATAGCCTGACTACTTGCTTCTTGCACCTTGAAAGGACTGGCCATGACTACAGACAAAGCTTGACTTTGTGGTATTGGGATAAATACTTCAAAGCTAATGTCTCGCGCTCGTATTCCCTTTCCAACTCTAAATATGAGTCTCTCAGTCACATTTGCTGTTAGAAGATGCGAGTTAATCACACGAAAGTAAACCTGATGACCTGTAATGTTAGACTGAGTAAAGACTGTAACTGTCTTGAAAATTCCTCGTGACTGCTTCAACTCAAGTTGCCCAAATCGAAGTGATACCTTCAAAGCATACACTATGCGGTCATCTGGAGTATCAGGGTCATACACCAACAAGTTGTCAGGTCCTATCAAAATCCTTGACTTTGATGCACTTAGTGATACATTATAAGAAACTGTTTCAATAACTTGAGGTCTATCATCACTTTGCTGTATTAAGATGGGTAGCATAGCCAGTACAGCATGAAGCCCGTCGCTCACTCTAATGCTTAATTGATCCTTCCAAACATCTCCATCACTGTGATAATATACAATCTCCTGGGAGTTGATATCACTCATAAAGAAGATATCACCAACTGTCAGATTCTGTTTATGACGCAAATGACTAAGAAATCCATGGTGAGGACTTTGAGTTAGAGTAAACTGAAGGTACTCTGTATTTGTGTCTGGATCAACAGCTCTTAAGTGCTGAGATGTAATAGCTATACTTCTGTCTTCCTTTAGCACAATGTGCTCATCTTGGACTATTTCAGGTGGCATGTCATTTACAGGCTCGATCTCAATGGTGAACTCTTGGTCCAGTAAAAGGCTAACGTCATCTGACACTCGAAAATAAACCACAACACTCAATCTCTTCAAACCAATGTCTATGATTGGAGCCTTGTATGACACCTTCCCTTCCATCAAATCTTTCTGACTAAACTCATATGTCACATCATTCACTTGCGATCCAATATGCGATGACCACACTATCCGGCCAGCATCAATATCTACCATCTCACTAGAAACAAATACCGGTGAACTAGTCACCACATACTTGATATCAACTGGATCATAATGTTCGCTGACATAGCTGATTGCTTCAGTTGTCAAGACAGTTGTTGCTTTTTCCTTGACCATCATCAGGAGGGTGGCACCATCAGCAAGACGAATCCCTTCACCAGTGCTATACAGAATCTGCACCTCTAGTGATAAAACCTGATAGAAAACGACTGTAGATACATTAAAGTAAAGTGAGTCGCTCTGAACTGCTTTGTTTAGTGGAGGAACATACCACACTCTGCCTGCAAAAATATCAGACAGAGAAAATCTGCTTTCAAGTACAGTCTGATGTAAACTGCTCCTAAACTCAGTGGTGTTAATGTAGACACTGTTCCGCTTACCTCTCATCAACAAATTTCCTTTCACTAACTCACTATCCAGCAATGTCAATGCAACATCACATCCAGGACAGTCAGCACCGAATAGATGATGAGAGATCATGGCAGCTTGATTTCGATGAACAGTAAGTTTTGATAACACAGAGACATGTGGTCGAGTATTATACAGAAATATAACAAAGTAACAGTTGAAAGTATGTTCTCCATCTGATATTTCCATTATAAGTCTATCTGATTCAACAGTAGCTGATCTGTCACTTTCATAAATTATTCGATCATTTTCAAGATCTTCCAACAAGATGACTGATGCATCTCCTTGCACTCCATTGTATAAAACTTTCAGACTGCCAGCAAGAGGTGGATGGGTGACATGCAAGGTTACAGCTGCAGGATCAGGGCTGACAATATTCAGAATGTCTAAGTTTATTATGCCTCTTTTCCCTCTCTCAACCACCAACCCCTCATTTACAATGACAAATGGTGCATCTTCATCTCTCTTCCTTACTTCAATTGATAGCTTGCTGGACACTCTGCCCCCAGAGACATCAATTACCTCAAACAGAAATTGCACTGTCTTTGGCCTATCAATCACAGGTGGCCTGTAAGCCACTTTTCCAGCATTGACATCCCCTTGAGTTACATTCAGTTGGTCTCCGTACACAGGAAATGGGTTGTCCAATGAGAATACCACACCAGTCAGCCTTGGATCAAATCCTGATGAAAATCTAATAATCAACCCTCTATTAATGTCATCCTCATCATCAGCTGCCAGCGCTGTAGAAAGAACAGGAGTTGTGCTCAGCTGCTCAACAACTAACTTCAGAGAAGCTGAAGAAGACAAATGAGGTATTGTGTTGTTATACAAAGAATCAATAATCTCGATTCGGACATTATCATAGTCTACTCCACTGAACTTCCCTGTACCTTGATCCAAAGTCCACACAGTGACTGGGATAAAATCTTCAATCGACTTACTTCCTCTGTGTCTATAGATAAGGCCCACTTGTTGACTGACTGCACATTTATACCGCATGCCCGCCTTTAGGCCATCCACATCTCCATAACGAGGAATGACCCAAGGCAACGGAGGTTGCAAAGAGAAGACACAATTCTTCTCTTTTCCTACAGGTATTCGAATACGTATACCAAAGGGTTTCGACCGGCCTCCTCTTGTAGTGCTTACATCTCCAACAGCTGTCACCAGACGTCTAGATCGAGACATCACTCTGAAGCTGACAGTTCGTATCTTGCGATGCAATTCAGCGCTAGTAACAAGAAAGTGCGCGATGTCCTGCGACGACACGCAACCCATGTGCTGATAGACTACAGACGAGATGTCTCTGCACTTAAACAAAGATGGAGTTATGCTCCCACATGTTGTCTTTCTGGGAAGAAACTGAACACGACAACCATCCGATAAAAGTAAATCAAGGTCACTCAACCAAGCTGCAGACAAGTATGTCCAAGACCCTCGGATTACTCGTTGAGCGTCTGTTGTCGCCAGCAGCAAGAAGAGGCTAAGAAAACGATTGAAGCAGGCCATCGCGATGATTTACCCACACTTCGAACTGACACCCTACACTTTGCTGGGGACAGGTTAAATTACCTACGCGCCAATCACGACCCATAAGTTTTGTAAACACATCGGCCCCCCGGCTTAGTGTTACGCATGCGCATTTATACCATTGTAAATGACAGGCCACCGGCATCCTCTTCACATCGGTGATTGAGATGGGTGCGAAGAAGAGCAAGTGTAGTGAGGATTCGAGCGGCGAAGGTCAGACGTGTGTTAGCATAAATTGACTGGTTTTCATCAGACTCGACATGTCTTTTCTGCAGTCAATTTCGACCATTTTCAAGTTCTTCGTGCTATCGGAGGAGGATCGTTTGGGAAAGTAAGTTGCCACTTACTAAAGTACTGCGAATTCAAGTTTTTAGCAACTACACTTGTCGATGTCAGTAGTATCTGCAGCCAATTATTTACATGGTTTCTTCTATTCCGAAAGGTTTGCATAGTGAAGAAAAAGGACACTAAAGAAATGTACGCAATGAAGTACATGAGCAAAACCAACATAATTGCAAAGAAAGCTGGGAATGATGTGCTACGCGAGTTGAAGATTCTCACTACACTTGATCACCCGTTTCTTGTCCGGTTGTGGTTTTCTTTCCAAGACGAAGAAGATTTATTTCTCGTGATGGATCTGCTTCTGGGCGGAGATCTCAGATTTCATTTGGGCCAGCAGAAAAGATTTTCTTTAGAGAGTGTGAGACTTTACATGGCGGAGATGGTGTTGGCCCTGCATTACTTGAAGGACAGGAACATTATGCATCGGTGAGAGGCGTTCCTCGTGTGCTTGTCTGATTGCCGACACGGTTTTGCTTGTAGTGACGTGAAGCCCAGCAATATGCTGTTGGACGACGGAGGTGATCAGAGTCACAAAGATTGTTTATCTATGCGGATGTTTGGACGTTCTTTGGCTTTCTTTCGTTTAGGTCACTGCCATCTCACTGACTTCAGCGTTGCTTTCGTCGTACAGTCGAAACGTCTTCCTAAATCTATTGCCGGAACTCGTCCTTACATGGGTGAGATCACTACTGTTGTTTAGTAGCTAGCTGTAGCTGTTGGTTTCCTTTTTTTCACGGAAACTTACATGTTTCCTTTGTGGGTAGCTCCGGAGATGGTTGGACAGGATGAACACAGTAAGGGATATTGCTATGCTGTCGATTGGTGGAGTCTAGGTGTGTGCCTGTTTGAGCTGCTAAGAGGAAAGGTACACTGGAGGTTGAGACTAGTTGTTGTTCAATACTTTATTGCAGGGACAAAATTTGTGATTGGTACACATTTACAAGTAGGCTGCCGGGATTGCCAGGCTAGAGGTTCTGCACTTTCTGTTTGTAACACTGGCTGCCGACCGCTCATTCCACTGACCATAGACAGGATAGAAACGGACACTACCACCCCTACGAATTCGCCTTAGCTCCTATTGGCAATGCCAGCAAGGGTGGTGAACAGTATACCGCCGGCTGAGTGCTCTCGTCCCATCAGTCGTGTCGTTCCTGTCGCCCTAGAGCCTCTATTTAATACCAATTGGCATAATATATAAGTGTAAAAACAGGTTGGGGATACAGGAGTCACACCGATAGGTTGGCGTGAGTATTAGAACATGTGAGTAATGTCAGATGACAAGCAGACTTGCATGGGTGATGACACGATGTTAGCAGCTGATGCATCACAAGACTTGGACATCCCGAACTCTAGAGAAATGTTTTTTGATTTGTGACTGCTGGACTGTATGTGCGTGTGCAAAGGGAACGTCAGAAGCGTTGTCATTGCGCATGCACCATTGACACGTGACTGCTGGATCGCTAGCCACATTGTTACTAGTAGGGTAGCGGCACCTAATTAGCCGAGGCCCAGATATCTGGGCTAAGGGTACAGGAGTCTGGTGGTGACCGACCATACCTACGTTCAACCGTATTTATATTCGACTAGCTCATCATCCTGTTCTCCGCACAGGCAGATTAGATTATTAGTTGTTAGTAAATAAATTCATGTTGTATGCATTCATGAAGTATATCTCATTCACAGAATTAACAGCCACAGACAGAATTCTCATAAAGTAAACTAATTTAATTAATTAATGTTGTATGCAAATTATGTTGTTGCATGTGTATCCCGTTCTGACAATTTATCATTAAGTATGTCTCGTTTCACATGCACTTTTACTTCGTTCTGAAGAATTAGTAGTAGACGAACAGAGTTCTTATGAAGAATTTTGTTCAGAGTTCTAGATCCCATTCAATAAATAATATCCCGTTCTGAGATCGATTATCTCAAAGTAGAATAAATGCCGTTACAGATCCGGTTTTCCCCAGGTTGATTGCATTATTGATTGTTGGTTAAGATCCCTTTTGTCAGTTTGAAACTCATTAACGTAACCTGTTTCACTTGAGAAGAAAATGAGATCCCGTTCTTTGCCGGGGCAGATTGGATTATTGATTGTTAGTTTATCACTGGTTTAGGACAAATTAAAATGCAACCGAGTGTCCCATTTTGAAAAATCCCGTTCCGAGTGTCTTACCAGCGAATTTTCTGCTCAGAATCATCCAGGCAGCAAAATGTTGGAAGTCACTTGCAGTTACTTGCTCACCTGTATATGGCTTGTCTCATAGTGCCTTCTGACATTTGAATTGTGACATCATGGAATTTTCATTTTATACAAAGCAGCCAACAACAATCTGTAAAAGCAACATTTTGTTTTATAGTATTTTCTATATATATTCTATTGCATGTGTGCTAGCATTTCTAATTAGCATTTCTAATTAATATTTAACAAAGTTACTGTGTGAAGTACCTGGTATTTGACCAAGGCGTTGTAAGTACATAGACAGTAATTCTAAACAACCAGAAACACACCACTACCAACAACAACAACAACGATAACAACAACAATAATTGCCATTGCAACCAACAGCAAGGAATGAAAAAACTTTGCACTGATGCTTTGAATGCTACGTATTGGAGTCCAGGACTAACACCAGGACACTGATCAGATTCTTTAGCATTGTCGTTGTAATCCACATCAACATCAAGAGAAGCTCATCTCTTTGGTTCAAAGTTAATTCCACGCTCTAGCAACAGGTAGAAAGTAGTCACAAGCAACTCTATTGATCATTAGAATTTACAGGACTTGCCCTTCATTTCTTATTCTTTTTTCCAGCCTTTCTCTTCTTCTATATTTGTTGACTTTCTCACCTTGTCACGTTGCAATGGCTTTGTCTAGTACAAATCACCTGCCTCAGGCTTCAGTCTCCTTTTACTTTGGGTAAAGCTGAAAGCCTCCTACTAATATAATCCTTCGTTTCGAAACATTCCGGCTGAGAATACACACTAGACGGGTCTGTACATGTGGTTGGCCCATTCCACTGATTTCTCGCTTGTTTCACTCATGTTGCCCATTTCTTTCTGAGCACGTTACTGCAGCCAGCAGACAACCAGACGTTTACTTTCTCGTAGGATATTTTATTGCCAGCATGCGCTGTAGCCACTTCCATTCCTCTTATGACGTCACAACGGGTGTACGCCTACTATACGTCCTGAAGCAACGTTGCGCCTTAATATCTTCACGAATGTTGCTTCAAAAATTGCACTTTTAATTTTTTGCACATAAGAACATTAAGAACTAACAAAAAATGCAATAAAACAATTTTTGACTTTTTCATGTCAGTTACCCTTAAGTCTGTAGGCGTTATAGCATGCCATCATGGCATTTTGAAGCGCTTGGTGGTGATTCCAGATACTTGCCAAATAATTTATTGAGGCTTGTCAACATATTTCTGTGTGGGAGCCTAACTGGGCCTCCTGCATTTGTCCAAGGGTCAAAAGACTGGTTAGGGCTCTCTGTTGCTGTTAATATGTAAATCTTTTAGTTTCCCACTAGTCTTTTAGAATCCTCGTCTTCTGGTAATGCCTACCGTACTCAGCAATATCTGCATTTGGCTTTACATGCTAATTATAGTGGGCGGGCATATATAGTATTGAGTTTCTAGACAGTAGCATCACGATTTACTTCAATCTGATATCTTTAGTGCTGGTTTATTATTGTGGACGCCTGAGTTATGTCTGAGACACTCTACGGAGTCTTCTAGTTAGCGGTGTACACGTGGCCATCATCCCGGCCACTGAATTGGTTCTCGTCGTCAAATCTTGCTGAAGCAGCCATTTAACGCACATGATTGTGTTCATGATGGTGTGGGACTTGGAGAAACACTACATCCTGTTCGGGTGGCAGTGCCATATGTGCGGGAACTTTTGGAAGATAAAGGAGTGGGGTGTTCTGTAGACTATAAGCAGCATACACATGGGAATTTGTAGCATACATAAGAAAGAGTGCCAACATTGGATGCTACTAGTTTGTTTATGTATATTGCGAACACTCAACCACAAGGTGCAAAATGACTGATGGGATGTTGTTTCTATATTGTGAACCAATCTTTTTAAAGTTTATTTTCTTAGCTGTATTGAGATTTCTCCATTAAGTATTTCTTGTAATGTCAGTGTATTCACTAATCTCATTTTTGTGTTTAGAGACCATTTTGCCTTCTTTCAACAATGGATGATACAGAAATGGCAGCTACAATAACTACTTCTCCCATAAAGTTTCCAACTGAATTTGATCTTGATGCCAAAGACCTTGTACTAAAGGTTGCATATTTTTGCTCCAACATAAGACGTTGTATAACGTTTCATATGCACAGCTATTAGAGTCGGATCCTACTCTCAGAAGGGAGCATGTGAAGGATATTCATTCTCACTCTTTCTTTAAGTCTTTGGACTGGAATCAAGTTGAGCAATTGAAAGTACAACCGAGCTTTGTACCTTGTGTAAGAGTTACTTTTTTGCACATCAATGCAACACTATTGATTATGCCATGGGGCTTTTGCTTAGAGGAATGAAGTGCATTGTGATCCTTACTTGGAGTTTGAAGAATTGTTGGTAGAGAGTAAACCTTTGCACAAGAAGAAACAGAGACTAAAGAAGGTAAGTTATAGGTTGTGCTTAAAGTACTGAATGCTTGCAAATTGAAGAGGTGGTTAGGAAGCAACACACAAACACACAAGTATGTTGTAATGCAGTTCAGTCTAAAACAGTGTGTGTAGAGGCAATTGTGTGTGTGTGTGTGTGTGTGTGTGTGTGTGTGTGTGTGTGTGTGTGTGTGTGAGTGTGAGTGTGAGTGTATGGTGTTTATAGCTCAATCATTAGAGAATTGCATTTGAAAAGTCCGCAGAAACATTTGGGACCTCAAGCTTGCAAGTTCAAGTCCGGGATGAGCTCAGGAGTATAAATAAGTACAGTAGAACCTTGCTAATCCAAGCAGTCCCGCACCAAGCCCTGGTCAGATTAGTGAAGTTGTTCGGATTACAAAACGTGTAGCCTTGGAGGTCTATACCGTATAACCAGTTATTTCTGCGGTCTTAAATTACTGCAATTTTGAGAATCGAGACAAAGTTTTAATTGCTGCTAATTAAATTTTTGCATTCCAACCAGCAGGACAGTTACTGGTACACGTGTACATGTGTTGGAACAGGGACTTCCTAGGACTTCGAGGATAGGCCTAAATATCTGCGAATTTTATGTGTGCGCTCCATGATTTCTTTGCAGAATTTGCAGAAATATCATGATCGTAGAAATAACCGGATACGGTATTTTCCCTTTGACACCCAGACCACTAGGGCATTTACATGTCTCTTTAGATCACTTTTGTGGTAAAGGACACTGTTGCAACAGCTACATACTTCTAAATATTGGGACAGTCAGAACTTAAATAGTCAGATACGCGCATTTGCTGAAAACTAGATAACTGCTTTGATGTGGCAGCAACTTCGATCTAGCTGCCTATTAGGATCTGGGTAAGCGAGGCAGGGTGCTGAAGGTTTTTCGGATTAGCGAGGATTTGGATTAGCGAGGATTTGGATTAGCGAAGTTCGGATTAGGGAGGTTCTACTGTACCTGGGTTTTGACTGGGGATGGTGGCGGCCATTGACTGTGACTTGACCATTAGCCGCTGAGCTACAGGTGGGATTTTGGGTGCCCACACCTTAGTTGGCATCACAAGCCGTTGCTCCAGCAAGTACCTGGTCCGGTGCACCGGCTCCAGGAGATTGCTAGTGCAGGCTTGTAACTTTCCTGAGTAGTGCACAGGACCTAGCTGGTGAGGTTAGAGGACGTGACCTTGAAAATGTGGCCATTGAAATTTGCCATTTTTACCGTTGACCTGCGTGTGTGTGTGTGTGTGTGTGTGTGTGTGTGTGTGTGTGTGTGTGTGTGTGTGTGTGTGTGTGTGTGTGTGTGAAACAGGAAATATAGGAAGTTACGTTGCACCTCACGCACGGCAAATTTCAAGTACCATTACATCTACGAGTTTACGTTCTCAAGTAGATTGGCACTTGTTTGCCACTTGAAAACGGGGCCGATCTAGAGAAATCATTGCCAACCAGGTTCCCCTGTTTCCTTCATCGCAAATTTTGGCAGACGGCTCTAGATGAGGTTTCTCGCTAGCTTAGACGTACCTCTCGCACACAGATGACATCCATTACACAACTACCTTTAACCTAAAAACGTCGCTAAGCACCCACGAGTGTCAAGAAACACAATAAAACCCAAGAACAAGAGATGAATGATCGGAGTATCCCGGATGTAGGAATGGTGTGTTGCTGGGTGCATTGGCTGCTCGCACTCTAGATGCAATGTTTGCAACTTAATTAATATATTTTCTAATCATACTCGACAATGGCAGTTGTACTGCTTCTTACTACGTTTAAAACAAGTTAATTAACTATGATATGTACGTTACTTGCTAGTACTCGTGCGTCTAGTAATGACACATAGTTACCTAGCTAGAGAGAAACTTAGTTAATTAAATGTGTGAGTGTACGGCACATGCAGAGCCAACTTTATTAGACGGTACAATACAAGATTGCTTCAAACTGTTTTAGTCCTGGTCGGTGTCATCATCATCCAGCACATCTTGTTCAGCTCGGACGACCTGTGAATCTGTGTTTTCACAGTGATCGCACTGACAAACATCTGTGCACGGCAGCTTGGTTCTACGGCAAGAACAACGACCTGAGTTGCATCCAGTTTTGCAACTACAAGACGCTAGTTTCATTATGTTGAGTGGAGCCGGTGGTTCTTAGTCCATCGGACGCTGAGCTCGTTTTCTGCATTAGCAATCCAGCCATGATCTTGAATATTCGGTTGAGCTTCAAGTGCATGTCGCCATGTTGCTGCTTGATAATTTACTCGGCGGATGTGCAACTGAAGAGCGTCTTGCATTGGGGGAAGTTGACTTGATTCAACAGATTTTCCACAAAATAGAGCATACCAAGCGTCATTGATGCTGTCGCCATTGTAGCCATACATATAGAGCACAAACGTACCGTTGGCATGCCGTTAGCAATTGTCTAGTTCACATGCTAACGTTTCTCCAGTCAGTTGCATAGAAGTGCAGAAAGACTCATTTGCGCGTGAGAGCTGCAGGGGCTTCGCCTTCCTTTGCCAACGAATGCACTTGTTGTATCGCATCCCGTAAAAGCATGATATCCCGGTATTAAATGCTAAGCAAGACTGTTTGCCCATCAGTGATCTACCAAGCTCACTCAAAAATATGTATCAATGTCGATGTTTTTTCCAGTTAGAAACAGGAGACTCGCAGGAAGACTATAGAAGTGAGCTATAGCTATTACTGCTACATCTTTGTCTGGTGATTTTATTACTATAGACGTGTATGACATGCGTTGCTGGCGTATTAGGCATGCAGAATCAACCGGGTGTCAGCCTCTTCGTGACAGCATTTCGACTCTGGAACCATGTTCTTTTGGAGCTTATCATCTGTGCCACAGAGAAGTCGAAAGCAGTTTTCTCTATCTTTCAAAAACACGCACTTATTGCCAGGAGATAAAGCATTGGTAACGTAGTCTTGACAACACCACTTCGCAACCAAAACCACAACACTCTGCCTTGTTATCCGAATTGAACAAGAATTTTTTCTGTTGTGTTGGTGTCTTCGGCATCTTTGGTGTTTTCGTGAGATCTGGCCTCGATTCTGTGTGTAGTGACACAGCTACATTTTCCAGAAGAACTTCTTGTGGTACACTAGCAGTAGTGACCTGACCATTACTGGATCTGTGACTTGTCTTCAAAGTGTTTCTGCAAGCGTCACTTAAGGTTGCTTGTCCTGTATTCTGCAATCGTAATTCCTTCGTCTTGTAGTAGAGCCGCAAATTGGTTGCACAAATCAGGCATTCTGACAACGACGCCTTCTTCAGATTTATCAAGAAAGGTTGATTGCACTTCAGTCGCAAGTTTCAGAAAGCCAAGTTGTGCGCACTGCCGCATCTTTCATCTTTGAGCACTATTTGAGAGTCGAGCATGTGGCAGTGTTGTGGCATGAGTGTAGTTTTTGTAGCAGCAGTGATGGTACATTTATCTCTTTTGTGATACCGTCTGGTAGACCATGTCCAGGTTGCATTTGTAACATGATGCGCTTGTCATTTCTAATTTGTGCTGCATTGTAGATAGCCTCACATGCAGCAACAGTGGTAATATTTCGGCAGATCCTGCCGTTTGCAATGTATTTCTTAGTCTTTGTTAACAGAAAAGACACAGCTTCAAATTCGTAGAGCTCACACTTCCCCTAGTCTCACGCGTAAAATCAGGTTCTGGTTTTGCAAAGTTTCCGATTCATCTAATTCTAGTGCTATCGGTACCTTTTCATCATCACCTGTACCCGACTCTCTACGTCAAGTTTCTGCAATATCTTATTGTTGGTGTACGCTTGCTAGCATTGCCGGTGATAAAATCCTTTTACAGCTATTGATTGCACATTGCTAGCCTCTAGAAATGCAACGTAATGTGTGATTATGAAAAATTTTGCCCAGAAGTATGACAAGACAGAAAGGGGTCTGGCTACGCGAGACTAAGATGCATGGTATACTTAGGCCTTTATATATACAAAAAAATAAATAAATCAAAGTCAAAATCAATGATTAAGAATAAGAAATAAAAAATAAAGAAATTACAATTCTTCATTCTGTACTGACGCTCTAGTACTAAGGTGCGTGAACTTACGAGGTCATAGTACCGTTTAAGTTTTATAAAGTGGGTGTTAGTGGTTGAGATCAGCGTCACATCCAGTCTACGTCATCTTTGTTGCTAAATATGACACTTGTTGATGTAATTCATCTTGGATGTAGTCAACACACCCATGCAGAATCGCTTCGATGGTTTTCTCAGCAGATATGGAAGCACACAAAGTGTCAGTGGCAAGGTGAATTGTGAATTAGGCTTAAGTGTCACACTAGTTTGCGGCAGTCTGCGCAGTTTGGTTGCTAATCGTGAGGAGGTATTGCTTTATAATTTGCAGGTTGGAGTTGCTCTAATGCATCTCTGAACCTTATGCTGTTTTTACGTAGGTGTTCTGATGCGCTAATGCGTTTGTAGAGCTGGGAAACAAGTGTGTGAGACATGCCCTTAATTATGGTATTTCTTCCTAATGGCCCCGATTTGAAAAGGCAAACAAGTCGTATTAAAGCTTACTATGAAGTACTTTAATTAAAGGTGGTACAGTTAGAAACTTGCTGGGCGAGGAGTACAATGCAACTTCAAAAATAGCGTCTTTTGGGATGGGCCCATGTACTATCAGGCATTAAATGAAGCAACTGTTGAGGTATGTTGTACCTCTCCACTAGAACCAGTTTCTTTACTACAAACCGTTCATCCAACTTCTGCTTTAGGTCCACAAATGTGCAATCTTCCAGCTTTTCGGGAGCGCAAAGGCTGCATAATAGCTTGAACGTTGCTGAGCTAATGGAAGTGCAGAGAGCAGCACGACACTTTACGTCAGCGTTCTCACCTGTACCATACGGACTAAGAGACAACCAATGCATAAAACGGCTACTCCAAGAGTCCCAATTCTCCTTTACTCCGTCAAACATTTCCAAGGAAAGCGGCATCCTCGTCGCCATATTGTTTCATACACGCGTAGCAGAGTGGAGACGTGTAAACGTAACCAGAATATATTATCAAAAGAACGCAACGTACCCAAGAGTCAGGAGCGAATATTCCAAGAGCGGCAGTGAGTACACTACCGGCAACAGACCACACTAGATTAGTCGAATGACTGAATAACAACGCATGCGCAACTTTTAATATACTACAAAAGCTACTCCCAATGAGTATTACTTCGTAGCTTTTATTTTAAGCAATGCTCGACTGAAGGTCAGGTATTATAGTGGTAAAACTGTTGTTCTGAACAAGTTGGTTTTGCATGTGAGTTCTTTTAATTAAGTTAAAAAAAACAAGCCGGTTAGAGGCAACACTTACTTGGTGTGAGGCAGGTCACTTCATCAATTTTATTTTGTCCAAACCAGCATGGGGTGCCTATATTGTGGAAATATTGTCAAGTTTGTGATTTGTAACTAATTTGTTGTCAGGAGCCTTCTAGGAACACCATGGTACGGATTCTTGGTTGTGGTAAATGGGTATCTTGTTATGGCTTATTTGTGTATTGTGCTTCCTGCCACCTGAATGGAAAGCTCAGATTGTAGTTGCTCAGATTATAGTCGCTCAGATTATATGGTAGTTGTTGGTTGTTTGCAGATGCCATCAAGAAGTTCGTCTGTTACCAAATTAGAGCCTGCACCGAATCCAGACTGTAGAGTTTTTCGGAGAAGTGCTTCCCACCAACCCAAGGTAATGTACTTGTTTATGCTAATACATGGGTGTTGATGGTGATGGCATTGTTGGTGAGTGCATGTGCACTTGCATGCTTGTTGCATGTATGCATGTATCTGCATGCATGCTTTGCATATACTTACTTGTGTGTGTGTGTGTGTGTGTGTGTGTGTGTGTGTGTGTGTGTGTGTGTGTGTGTGTATGTGTGTGTGTGTGTGTGTGTGTGTGTGTGTGTGTGTGTGTGTGTGTGTGTGTGTGTGTGTGTGTGTGGTTGTGTGTGTGTGTGTGTGTGTGTGTGTGTGTGTGTGCGCCCGCGCACGGGTGCTCCTTTGCCTGTGGAGTGTTATAAGACGTAATACTACCCCTAATCTCTCTTGCCTTATGTAACCCTATATCTAGCAATGCCAGCCAGCTGTTAATAATGAATCCAATTTCTAATAAGAACAGCAATTGTTGTTGGATAGTGATGATGCCCAAGTAAAGCAAATGTTTTAGTAAGGTGTCCAACTGTTGTCATGGCACCAAATATTGTAGCAATTTGGTGATAAGTGGCAAGAAACTAGAGTCATTGGTTGCTATCTGATATTGTACAGTAGACCCTCGCATGCCCTACTCCATTTGGGGAAGTGACAGAGCAATAGAGGTCAGATAAGTGAAAAGAACAGATAAGTGAAGCGTCGGAGTTTCAATTGTACCTCAGAGTTCCAGTCTGCTTTTTAGAGTCCCATTACTCTGAAACATGTACAATATGCTAGTTCTGTAGTGGTAAAATGTTTGCACAGAAGATGTAATACGTGGTACTATATGCAAACTACAGTCATTGAACTAATCCTAGAAGATTCTGTATCTTTTGTCGCCATCACTGCACGTTGTCACTGCACTTGCGCAAATGGACCTGTGATGTCATATCCGCTTCACAAAATGATCGGATATGCGAGGGGTCAGTTGTGCGAGTGTCCGATATGCGAGGGTCTACTGTAATTAAGAGTGTGATTTCAAAAGATTTACTGCATTACGGTACAGTCTGTCGGACAGACTCTCTAATGTTGTCAATCTTTGGCTATCCAGGCACTACTGCATTTTGCTTGGCACAACAACCAAGTGTGCATATGTTTTTTGTCTGTCTCTCTTTTTGGAGACAGTGGGTCAAACATTCGGCTACTTTGCTGAAGTTCACGTAGTACAGTTGACGGGAGTGAAGGGGATGTTCGAATACATGAAATGTTTTTAGTTATGTGAAGCCTTGGATTTGTACTCATTCCTCTATAGTGTGAGCCATACAAAGTGTTTATGAAATGCGTCTAGCTTACCAATCAACCACTAAATCCAAGTAATAATAACCACAAATCTGATACCAATAACAAGTAATCTGCAGAATCCAACTGAGTGTCTTCGCCCAAGAGTAACACTTTTAGGTGGTCACTGCCATCCCCTTTCCATGATAACCTTTTTTGAGGTGTAAAGTGTTTCTTGTTTTTGGTGATATCATTCATAGTACTTTTTCCTATGTTGAATGCTTGAGCAACTAGCCATCATGGTTGTCTCTAAAATCTCAGTTGCACGTACTTTCTCTTCAAAGGTCAGGATAAAATGATTGCATTTCCTTTGTTGAATTGGCGTCTTCCAGGGTTCTAGCTAGGGTTGCATCCCAACCATCATAGGCCACATGTTTTTGGTCATGCCCTTTTGGCATTTGTGGAATTTTTGAAGTTTTAAGTAAAAGTTATCATGTAATTAGCATGCTATATGGCTTTAACCAGCACAAGGAGCAAGGTGTGCTATATGGCTTTACCAGCCCTATGAGCAGGGCTGTTGCCTGAGGCAATATCATGGTCACATGACATGTATATGTTAACCATAAGTAACTTATTGCACACTTGCTGTGCAATACATCATATACACCATCTCAATATACGCTCGTGACTGGTTGCATATTACATCACCATGGTGTAAAGCACAGTTACTGAAGAAATATACACATTGCACTGCATTTCTAATCGAGAGCTTATAAGCATTCTAGTGTACGATTTAGATTACCTTAGTCTCAAACAATCTCTAATTTCACAATAATCAGGTAAAGCCTACAGCATTCTTGATCATAGCGGTAAGTCATGCATTACGTGTTTTTCCTGTCAACACTGAGGATACAAAACATGGCCGTTGGATGGTGTTCAACCATCAAAACACCTTCCCAACTGTCAATTTGACGATAAAAATGCTTCTAGCCAGAACCCTGTCTTTCGTGACGAAGTAATGCACTGCTCATGAGTGTAAGTTACCTTCATTTGTGCATCCTGTTCAATTATGTGAAAGTTCAGATAAGCGAAGTTTGGAGAATTCATTGTACTTGTAATTAGCAATGCTAAAAGCATGCTGAAAGAACCTGTCTCATTACTATTACTAGGCAACAAATCCAATTACTATACTATAGGTATGTAATTAGAGACTCATAATTTACAAGTCTCCACCTTCTCCCTCATTATCACTCTGTTGATAAACGTTTTAAGTAGCTACTTGCTCCCATTTGTCATAATTTCTGGAGAGGGAGTGCACGTGTGTGTGTGTGTGTGTGTGTGTGTGTGTGTGTGTGTGTGTGTGTGTGTGTTCGTGTGTGTGTGTTCGTGTCATAGCTCGTTTGGTTAGAGAGTCATCCGATAGAGTGCGTACATCCGGGACCTTGCAGAGTTACAAGTTCAAGTCACAGTAATGGCGGGCTGTGGCATATTTTTCTTGGGCAAGAAACTTACACACAATTGGCTTGCTTGACTCAGGAGTATAAATGAGTACCTGGTCTTTGACTGGGGAACTAAGCGGCCATTGACTGTGACATGACATTAGCCACTGGGGTCCAGGTGAGACTTCGGGTGCTCACACCTCAGCTGGCTTCACAAGCTGGTGTTCCTGTGGATACCTGGCTGGTGCCATGAGATTGCTAACACAGGCCCAGAGTTCTCCTGAGTAGCCCAGCTGTTACCTGGGGGCGTGACTAGTATCTGGCAGTTCCTACCTAATGTTTAGTTTTAGTTTAGTGTTCGTGAGTGTGTGTGTGTGTGTGTGTGTGTGTGTGTGTGTGTGTGTGTGTGTGTGTTCGTTCATGTGTGTGCATGGTTATGTGCATGTCTTCATCCATGTGTGGGTTATAGTGGCCATACCTGCTGGTTTGCAAACAGGGACACTGACAGTCAACACAGATGTTTAGCTGTGATTGGACAATCAACTTTTTTTGCATGTAATAATCAACACAGTTACAAGTCTGTGTAGAATGTTACAAATCTGTGCAAAATATCATGTATAATCTTTATTCTAACAGAGATGTGACTTTAAGATAATTCACTTCTTAATTGAGGTAATTTAAGCTTAAATAGTTCCAAAGTTGACGGTTAGTTAACCCGAGGTGTAGCCTTTGGTTAAAAGTAGTTAGTTAACCTGAGATGTAGACTTTGGTGAATTAATGTATTGGGTCGCGTCGACCACACCACCCAACCATTAGACTGATGTGGGCAGGTCAATAGATGGATGTACCGTATTCCTGCACCTTTTGCCGCATGCCGGTATTACCTACAATAAATTTTATGTCATAAATTTTATGTCATAATAAGCGTTAAATAATATCACGTATTTGATATTACTTATAGCTTCTGTTCAGAGAGTAGAGTACCATGTAAGACGGCTTCTTTAGAGTGACAACATCACATCCGTGGTTAGAAAATAGAAAAAGGGAGGGGCTATGCCAGACTAAATTAGTCCAAAGTATGGTATAATAGTTTATCTAAAGCGGTTCCCAAGACCAACACTCCTTGTATACCCGGTTGACCAAATATAGAAAGGACCGGATAAAGAGATGGGCTGGCACACATAAACGTCTAGATATACATTAATGTATCAGGTATTTACTACTATGTACTGTACATGCAGATACCGTTACACAGAACAGGCAAGGCACATCCACCAATGGTCAGAATGCGGAGATTTGATGCCAAGTGCGGGTAGGTGGGAGAAGGGTTCCAAATGCGGGAGTGTCTCGCTCAATGCGGGAGAGTTTGCAGCTCTGCAAACACAGGTGCTTTATTGTTCAGGGGACTTAACCCAAAGTTAGTTTCATGGATATGTTGACTTGTGTTGTGCTTGTCATAGCCCATTTCTTCTTTGATAGATATAGTGCACTCCTGTGCTGGTTTGCATATACATGACGGATCTAGCAGGTGGTGTCTCCCCCTACAGGAAACAGAGCGATTGCTAATGACAGCTAAACAATTCTTGAATAGCGTCGGACAGGCGCCAAAAAATACGAAAGTATAGTTCTGGTACATTGTTTCTATTCATGTGATTTCGAGGTGTAATCCCCGCACGTTAGTCCACCACATACAGGCAAAGATGGACGGCTACATAGTGCAGCAGTTGCACGTGCCGTATGCTAAAGCTAGCAATCGAGGGTTAGGCAATTGAGGGTTATGCAGTTGAGGGTTTAGCACTTTAGTGCTACTTTATTTCTGCTGTGACTTGAACTCTGACAATGAATGCGATCTCGAAGACATCTGGTTAGTTACAACAACCTAGTGTCTGAGTAATTTTTGTAACGTAACTGATTTCTAGGTTTGAACGTGTCATTTGCAGTAGGTTATCTTGTTAGTTGTATGAAATCATCTTACTAGGATGCTGATTAGCGTGTTAGTGTTCCTAATACCAGACCAGGGTTGCCACACGTACCGATTTCTTGGTTTTGTGCCAATATAATAAAGTTTGGGCAGAGAACCAAGAAAACTGTGTCTGTACCAATAAATGAAGCAAATGGAATACTTCGCAAGATGTCGTAAGTTCTGTACCTCATTTGCTGAAGCAGATCGTACAATCCGAGTGGAGATGTTCCTATAGGCTAATAGCTGTACTAACGTTACAAAATTCTGCTTAGTACTGTAGTAAATCGCTAAGACCTTGTGGTTTAACGCAGTTGCATTCGACCACTATGCTCTATCGTATATGGTTTGCTTAGTTATCTCCACCAAGAAATTGTCAGAAACGAGAACAGACGAGATATTTGAAGCAATGGGAAGAAATGCCAGAACTTTGATCATGGTTTGCTCAGTCAAAGTGAGTTCCGGGGAAAAAACCTATTGATTTTGCAACAAAGACTTAGAATTTAGAAAAGGTGGTGTGTATGATCTGAAATGTCACAGTACCACTTCTGCTCATGTTCAGAATTGGAAAAGTCTTCAACAGCTTTCGACCTTGAGACAACCTTTTGAGCCTCAGATTCCCAGTGCAAGATCCACGGCTGCTATAAACGGTGAGCTTTGTTTGGCCTACTTTATAACTGAGCATCACTTGCCAATATCAGTGGCAGACCACTGACTAGTTTGTTATGTAAAGTTTGCCCCGATTCAAAAATGGCTTCTACAGTGAGGGCGAATTGCACTAAAATGGCAGTTGCAGTAAATACTATTGTAGATGATATGCATGCTGAACTGGTCAACAAATTGAAGACTGGCTGGTGGTCAATCATCATAGATGAATCAGCAGACATTAGTGTGAAAGAGCAAGTCAGTGTTTCAGGTTGGTTATTTGACGAAAGCAGTGGCAAAGTTCAAACGTTGTCCATTGGTGTAGTATCGATTGTGTCTTGCTACTACGAAAACATATTTGAAAGTATCAGTAATTTTCTATCAAAAGACAGGCTTGACTGGTCACGTTAGTTGCATTTGGAAGCGATTATGCAAAAATACAAGAAGCTAAGAATTTTGTTATGACTCATATGGTAGAACAACAACCTTCTTTGTTTACTGTACATTGCACCTGTCATGTTGCTCACCTTTGTGCTTCGGTGGCTGTCAAGGCTATCCCTGGAAACATGGACGAGTTTCGTAAACTAGTTATGCATTTTTTTGAGAAAAGGATGAAGCGTGGTGATGTTCGAGTTATATGAAGTTGCTACAGGAGTAAAGGTGCACAAGCTGCTGAAACCCTCAAGAACACAATGGATAAGTCTAAAAATCTCCACAGATCAAATTATTGACCAATGGGTATGCTTTTTTATTGGGGCTACTGCTGCCCGTTGAAACTGCGAAACATCGTGGTCCAGAGTGATTCCCAATTGGTCGGTAGCGGTGTTGGTTTCAGATCTGCCAGCGGAGCTTTGGCCTTGAACTTCTCCACATGTCCACGAGACAATGCATCAGCCAATGTATTATTTACACCGTGAATATGGGAGACTGAGACAGTAAAGTTTCCTTTAGCTGCTATAAAGTACAGCGAAAGTACAAGCTGCATGGGGTGTTTGTCTTTGGTGGTCCTTTTTTGTCAAATATCAACTACTGCATGGTTGTCACGGTGGAAAAGCAAGCATTTTCCAGTCCATTTAGACCCCCAGGTAGCTGCTGCGATAACAATCGCTTATAGCTCTTCCCACGCGATTGAAAACGACTTTTTCTGGTGTTGCTCCAGCCAACACTACAGCCACGGTCCGTTCCAGAAGCCCCCAAAGCCGTGTGACCTTGCCGTGTCAGTAAACAGCTGCATCTTCGGCGACAGCAGCCACAAAGTAGTAAGGAAGTATGACTTCCCTGGCCAAGACGGAAGTACTCGTTGCCACCACTCAATGTCTGCGCAAGTGTCATGTGACAAGTTTACCCAATAACTAAGTCTTCTCGCAGTTGTTGCTAAATCGATTAGTCTTCTAATAAATATTTGCCCTTCGGTAGGACCTTCCCTGCAAAGGAGAGCTTGCTGATCAGCGAAAATAGCTGATGTTTTGTGCACTTTTTACATGAGTACCACTGCTGCAGGTTCCACTTTGAGATCCTCTTGTTTTGCCTGCGGATGACGAAACAGCTTATTGTGTGAGTCACTCTCTATGCCTAAGAAAGTCAAACTTTTTGCCTGTCCTTCCACCTTCTCAGGTGCCCACTTTATGCCCAGACGCTGAGGCATTGCTAGTGTGGTGTCTAACATTTCTTGGCCCTTCTCTCTTGTGGCCACTAATATCAGAAAATCATCCAGGTAATGAATGACGTGTCAGATACTGAACTTGACACGAAGAACCTACTCTACTGCGTCTGCCATTTGGCTAACAACCACGGGGACAACCTCAAACGAAACGGCAACCTCGTGTGGTAGTAATAGCTGCCCTGCCCAACAGATGCCAATCCTCTGGATGGACACAGCAATGATGAAACAGTTCTTGAAGTCAATTTTGATCATGTATGGGGATGATCGAAACGTCTCAATCATAGCAATGGCTGTGCGACTGGTGGGTATTTCATGGTAATGTTCATACTTTCACCCAAAGGTGCTGGTAGATGACAAATAAGTCGCCAAGAGCCATCTTTTTTGGGCACCACACCCAAGCCAGAAGAACGAAATTAGCCAGTGGAGGATGGTCGTGTGGCCCTTTGTCACTCTCTGCTGCCAATGTCACCAAAACAACGTACAGATGCTGAACTGCCGACTGTAGGTTACATGCTGCGTAATGAAGCTTGTCGTCCTTACAACCTATTCTGAACCCTTGCCTAAGCTAAATTTAGCAACCAGTCAACTCATCGTGCATGGGGGTGAGATTGCATCAGAAAATGAAACTCTTCTACATTAAGTCTAAAGTTACTGTCCTTAACTACTGTGGCTACCGTGGCGCCCCCGCCACGTTTACTGCCTGTTTGACTCACAAGCAAGTTTGGCATGTTGCCCGCCACTGTGGCTACATGTGTGGGCAAACTTGCCTGCTCCTTTGCTGTAGTTGCACGTTCTGTTGTACGTTCTGTTGTTGTAGTCTCTGCACACACTGCGCGAGTTGCATTCGCGAGGGCGACAGCGCGAGCTCCCTTGCCCCCTCCCCCTATTGACTGAAATTGCCGTTGCTCATTGGCCGAAAGGACTGCTGTCTTTTCTTGGGACACTGGGACGCCCCCCTCACGGCTTTTTATTCTTTGTGCCAGTTGATACCAGGTTAAGGCTGTTTAATTCTAGCTCCAGCATTTCACCCGACAGAGCCAAGTACTCTTGAAGCGACCAACCTGAGCGAGAAGTAGTTGTGCACTTTTTTTCCGGCAAAACAGAAACAGATGCAATTTACTCTACAGAGTCCACCACTGTCTAACCCGCAAAGAAACACGTTACTATGTACGTCATGAGCACCAGTACACTCTTAATCTTTAATATGCTCCTAGCCGTCGTGTTAACATTTATGCAGGTCTGCTAAATAGTCCAGTAAACAGTCAATTTTATTGCCAGGAAAAATTTCTCACAACGCTCTAGGTAACTCTCAGGGTCATTAGGCCAATCTTTCAGCAAGGCTGCCAGTTCTGCTAATGTTGTTGTTTCAATTGTTTTAATGACTACTGCATCAGGAAATTCTCGTAATGTCTTTGACATAATGCTAAACATGAAAACAGACAAAATTTGAAGCCACATCATGAACATCCAATGGATTATTCATTATGTCGTCCAACAGGAGCATCTGAAATATTGTTTTCGCATGGTGATTGCCAATCTTGCATCGACTCATGCAGTGCACTCAAATTAGCACGAGAGTTGCGCATAAGTTTCTTGTCAAGAATATTGACATTCTTGCCTTTTTTAGCAATTGGAATGCTCTGGTCACGTGCATTCGTTCTGGAAACAGAGAATACAATAACTTATTCCGTTAGAGGGTTTTAAGCACGGAGAGGGTAGTCCATCTCCAACAGTGTCTAAATTTGGTAGTCAATAAAGACGTATTTTTAAAGGGGCAGTCCCATGGAAAAATAACGTACGCGTTAAAAATAGCTTTTAATGAGAGACTTTGAATGGCATTAGTTTTACCTCAAACTAAAAATTCAGGGGCGTAGCCAGGCATGTTTCAACGTTGCCAGGAAATCCAAGAAGGTGTGTGTGGCTACTGCATCGTGTATGTTTCTCCTCTGATTCGCGAAACTGTAGGTCTTTAGAAAAATAAATTACAATGAAGAAGCGAGAACAGTCGTTGCTACTGTCACCATCGTTTGGTTTTGTCAAGGGAACAGAAGATGAAGCTGAAACAACAGGTAACTCGTTTGTTGCCTGTATTTTGCGCTACTAGGCTATTTGCAGGTCGGTTGTGAAGCATGCATTATGGGCTAGCTGACCTGCACTTAATGCATCAAATAGAGCTCATATCAATGTTTGTCGCAACAAGTCTCGGCAGTCGTTTCCGTTTGTTTTCCGCATCATCTTCCATACTTTCTCGACCAACTAGCAGTGAACAGTCAAACCCGATTCATTCAGAGCCTGCTGCTCTCAGTCTAACAATTGCCCTGACCTAGGAAGGTACAGTACGGATTATCTTTGCTCACTCACTGATGAAAGGAAGTACTGGCTTCTCACTAACGCCTTCCAGCCAACCTTCGAATTCAAGTTTCCTAGCAAGAAAGAGTACAGTAAAATCAGGTCATTCAGCATCTATGGTTAAAAATTACCCCTGGTTGGCCTACTCTCGGATTTTTGATGGAGCTTCTGTGTAAACTGTGTTTTCTTTGCGAAAGGCTGCTCTTCCCTTGGACAGTTGGTAACAACTCCCATGACATGTTTTACTCGTGCGAAACAAACACTTCTAGAACACAATATGCAGGCGACTCACAGAGTAGCAATGGAGGATTCTGCAGCATACATAGGCCAAATGGAGGATGGACATTCGTCAGTTGAGCAGCAGTTGCAAACTCAAGCTTTCGATGTCATTCAGAGAAACAGAGCCATTTTGTGTAGTATTCTCAAAGCAGTTATATTCTGTGGTAGGCAGAACATTGCTCTAAGAGGTCATCGTGAGAACAAGCTTGCAACAGATGAGGAGTCTAAGCATGTGTGCAATACTGGGAATTTTCAAGCACTTCTTCGGTTTGGTATGGATGCTGGTGATCAAATTCTTAGGAAGCACCTTGCAACTGCCCCTAGAAATGCCCAATATCATTCTCCAACTATCCAGAATGATTTATTTGCAGCTACTGGGCAATGAATACAGAAAAAATCATTCACGAAGTTAAAGATGTCAAGTTTTTGCAGTATGTGCAGACGAGGCTGCTGATGCAGCCAACAAGAAACAGCTTGCACTCATCATTCTGTTTGTTGATAAATCAGGTCTTGTTCAGGAACATTTCTTGGAGTTTTTGCATTGTGCTTCTGGCGTTAGTGGCGAGGCAATTGCCCAGAATATACTGTGTGCACTGGAAAGCACTCCCTTGGTGTCAATAATCTACGTGGACAAGGTTATGACGGAGCGGGGAATATAGTGGGAAAGTATCAAGGAGCCGCTGCTCGCATTCAGCGCACCATCCTAAAGCAATTTATGTCCACTGTGCGGCTCACATCCTCAACCTATGTATCTTTGCTGCTTGTAAGGTGCAGGGGATTTGCAACATGCAAGGCACTTTAGATCATTTAGACCTTTTCTTCAGTCTGTCACCAAAACGAGAGCAAGAGCTTCAGGTACATATAAAAGAGCTACATGTAGATCAAGGTTGAAGAGCAAAACTGGTTAACACATGTAAAACTCGTTGGGTTGCCAGATTGGAATCTTTCCAAGTTTTTATGAAACTATTGCCTTTGGTAGACACTACACTGGAAGTTGTCAGCACTAGTCAAGATTGGAATACAGAGTCATCTACTAAAGCTGCAACTCTTCTGACTTCAATCACGTAGTTCGAGTTTATAATGGAGTTAGTAGTAGCACATGCCTGCTTTGGCTTTGTGAAGGGTTTGACAGTTTCCTTGCAAAGCAGATCCCAAGACATCTGCTCAGCGTATGTTGAAGTTGATAGCGTCAAGACTGCTCTGTGTGAAGTAAGAGAAGACATCGATACTTTCCACACAAAAATGGTATGCCACTGCAGTTGCTTTGGCGGAGACGATCAATGCTTTGTTACCTTCAATTCCAAGCCGTTTTGCTCGACAAACTTTTAGAAGTAATGTGCCGGCCCTAACCCCAGAAGATTACTATAGAAGGGATTTATCAGTTCCATTTCTGGATGAAATGATAGCACATATGAATACTCGCTTCTCTGAAATTCAGAAGAAGGCGATGATGGCTCTGTCGCTCATTTCGTCTGTCCTAATGAGTCCAGAGTATGAGCAAAGCACAGCGGACCTTGCACACCAGCTTGCCAAGTTCTATGCGGACGACCTCCCCAATCGATCAACACTTCAGCAGGAGCTACACGTATGGAAGTGTAAGTGGAAGAGCTTCTCAGCTGAGCGACCTTCGTCGCTTTCAAAGTCTCTTTCCATGCTAATGAGACTATGTTTCTAAACATCTGCCAGTTGTTGCGAATTGTCTCTACCTTCCCAGTCACCAGCTGTGAATGCGAGAGGAGCATTAGCGTTCTACGGTGGCTTAAGACATACCTGCATACAACAATGGTTGAGGAGAGACTGACTGGGTTGGCACTCATGCATGTTAACTAGGGCATGGATCTGAATTTAGATGAAACTAGCTCACTGGTCCGTTCACTGCACGGGCAGATTAGATTATTAGTTGTGATTGTTGTGTGCATTTAAAAGCATTGTGACGTAACAAAGGCATGTGAACAACCATGAATGAGTTAGGACTGTATATACGCTATGAGATAAGCCCAATTAACACATCTTTCTTCAGATTATGTCTATCAGAGGCGTTCAGTCTCCTTCCTGAATGACAAACCCCGTAAAGGTAGTTCTACAGCACTGTGTCGTTCTACGATGTACCCCAAGAGGGGAACCAACTGAAGCTGGAAGTCGACGCCACCCTGCCTATGTTCTTACCCATGCCGAGCTACGCCAGTACAGTGCGGGACAGCATAAATCCCCTCAACGCGCATGTCATTCGTAAACACGCACAGTCTAAATTTGGTTTGGTCTACCTATTTCAAATTTGGTCCATTGGTGTACAAGTTTATTAGCTACAACAAGGCAGCTTAATTTGATAAACGGAAGAGTTTTGTTCTCTCAAGGCGAGAATAGTGGAGACGCCTCCTCAAGTTCCTGTATTGTCCTACGAAAAATAGAAATATTGCCGTAGATGATTGAGAACTCGATGAAAGATTGTCACCGTGATGTTCAACAAAACTGCAGAAATGGATTTTTGAGATTGTTTATTAATTCTGAGTTTAACCGCAAGAGGGGCCCCACTAAGGGTTTCACTTCGCGTCCTATCGTTTTTTCATGCATGCGCTATTCGAATTCAGAAGTGTACCAAACGCTATTAGACACACAGGGTTAAATATCCACAGAAGCACATTTTTTAGTTTTTCTCTAGATGCAGTGTGAATGACACTCAAAGATAGGCATGATAATAAGAATACAATTGGTCACGTGATCTAATTTACATACTACAAGACGCGACTGAAACATTATTACAACATGTCCAAACACTTAAGTTCAATAGAAACGCTAGCCATCTATTCTCCTTGACCCTTCGATGACTCTTGTACAACTTCACAGCATCCTCCACTTCCTTTCCAGTCCTCTTGCCTTCTCTGTATGCTCGAACATAATCCCTAGCTTTTCTAAAAAAAATTTCTGATTAAATCCACATCAACAGTCTCTAGAGCAGGTGTCATAGTTTTACGTAAGCCAGTAATTGAATAATTACAATATGCCCTAGTATACTTTTTCGCATGCCCCACACTCTCTCTATAGGATTAAGTTCACAATGATACTTAGGGATGAACAAACAATAATGACCTCTAGATTCTAAAATATAACTCTACAGAAGATTTTTCATTTGCAAAATCATCGTGCTCAGACAAGACAGACACCATCTGATCTCTACACATATTACTAACATTAATGCCACGTTCTGTTAAGACCATTCTTAGACCCTTCAGAACTCCCTCTCCAGTGACAAGTTTCTGTTCTTTTCCCTGATACATGGTGTCCCTCATAGGTGGTTGTTTTCCTCCTAATTCCACGTTCATGCGACTAGCAACTAGTGCATTATGTGATTTCGCAGTATGATTACAACTGTGATCAAATATCCACAACAAAGCATAACTCTGACTAGGATATTTGATTTCTGCAATAGCCACAGCACGTTTTACTTAAGACATAAACTTGTCAGCCGTCCAGTATCCATCCGTGTTCTCTCCGTATTCTATAATCTGCCTAGCTTCATTAGTGATTTCTGGATTAATAACTCTAGCTGCTTCCACCTCTGAGGGACTCAGTCTTAGATAACCGCTATATTCGTCGATGAAGTCACTTACCATCCTACCTGAACCCCTTGATTTTGGCTTGATTGCAGTCTGGTCTGGCTGGCACCACATGTAACGCTGGTCCTCGTTAGACTGAAAAGTTGACTCATCATGAAAGATTGTAACTAACCAATTAGTGGCTGATTGGTCCTTCATATGACCGGACTGGGAGGAGGTAGATGGTTAGATTCCATTGCATGCACACGGTCTAACTATCTAGTACGTTCTTCTACCACATCTTGCCTTTCGTGACCGTCAATGTACACGTCCTTCTTGCTCGAATCCACTCGCTGAAAACATAGGTCACACAAGAATCTGCATGCTGTTTTCACACTAATTCTCGGCGAAAAACCTGGACTATGGGAGGTGTTGGGTAGAAGGTCGGTGTTAATGTAGCAGCAGAAGTCAGAGGCGGTCATATTAGGCTTTCCCTTGGTGCAGCCGTGCTGTCGAGCCCACCTACTTGCTTTCTGTCGATACTTTTCGTCGTGCATGATGCTGCTCCGCTGATAGTGACCTCTGCCATCTAGAAACTCACCGCAGTTGCGTCTAAAGTTGTTCTGCCAATCTCTGATGGTGCCCTCACTTTTGTGTACTATCTGCGACACAACATCTGCGGCCCTTTTGACGGTCTGCGATGTCTCCCCGCAGTAAAACTCGAAAAGCAACAACAACAGCATCTTTAGATCTACGATTCCCAAAGCTCTTACCCAGTCATCCAGACAACTCCAAACATCATCATCGCTAAAAGACTGCACCGAATCGTTGTCCCCGTCTAGTGTTTCAGCGCCTTCCTCTGCCTGACACGCTGGTTCCGAAGGGGCCCCCTCCTCTTCAGATGGTCTAAGCTTCAGCCTTTTTTCATTCATAGCTTCAACCCTTTCTAGTTGTTTCTTCCTCTTACTCCAACGTGTGGCGTCCATGATGATGGCAGTGAGGGGACTAAGAGAATACGGTATCCATGGCAATAATGTGCCATCAACCAATCACAAATGCAGCCACACCTGTTAGACAGCCAAACAGCACTCGCCAATCTAAATTCGTTATCTTGCAAACCACGTGGTCAACATCCGACTACAAACTAGACGCCCGTTAGTTTGCGTACCTAGCTTGTGAATATTTCTTTCATTGTTATTTTTTCGTAGTGAGTAGGTAGAACACACAAGAGTTTAGATCTTGCCGTCTAGAAGAGATCCGCGAATGAAGGATGACTACAGTTTCAGTAGCCTTCTATTCTATTCAATCCTGCTTTTTCTGACTAGAAACCTGATCTCTTGCTGAGTTGGAGTGCTTACATAATTACCACTTACCAGTAAACATTTCCCATTGCGTCATGTGAAATACACTCCTTATTGCTGACTTTGAAACCGGGGTTTCAAAGTCCATGTAAAGCAATCATTTTTAGTTCAACAATGGAGGCAAATTTGGATGTGTAACCAAACATCATTCGGATAGTAATACTAGCAGGGACACGCTGTAATTAATACCGGCAGGGACGCGCAGTAATACCAGTGAGCAATTGTATTGGAAGTTAATACATATATTTATTCTTATACTGCTACTATTCCAATGTAAAGAAAGCTAAAATACGACATAATATAACTACAGTCAACTGTTTGTTCAGGGTCTAAAATAGATAAAATACTCATGGTGATCTTCTGGAACACGGGTTGATGATTTTCTTCTTATACCGATAATCTGATCTGCATATGTCCATAGTCCGTCAAATTTTTCAAAAGTTTTACAAAATCTTCTAGCCATTGCAGTAAAGTTAGATAGAGTTTCAATGTGGACAGCTGGAGCAACTTATGACCGCCGCGAAGTTGAACATGCACAACAATGTTATTACTGTTGTTTGATTGGTCTAGAGATAGGCAGTGGAATGGAAGCATCAATTACTCCTAGCAACTACCCTAGGCGGCAAAGAAACTTATTAAATAAGCATTCCTGAACTAACGTCTTAGCGACAAACTATATGCTTTCTGTAAATAGATGACTAAAAACGTAAGCAGCTATCGCTTAAGCTTCTGGTACAGGTACATTTGTGCACATTCTGTATGAATCTTAAAATTGATACCTAGAGCGCTGCATATGCGAGCATATTAGATGTAGTAGATAGATCTCTATGCTGTGGAAGCAACATAAATATGTCATTTCACAGATAATTCTGCATGTCGTTTAGATCTCAATCAAGGGGATGGTAGTGTACGAGCTAATCACGTTCAATGTCTGGACCACAGCGTGATCTGGCCGTGAAAGGTCTGAGGTGCACGGTGACACACCGTGAAAAAGCTGAGGTGCATGGGGACACGACGTGACAGAGCTGAGGTGCACGGATCCGTGTTCCTAAGAACCGGACACGGCAACATAATATCGCCTGTATTTGCCTGGATTCTGCTTCATGCACTTCCCATTGGGCTTACATAGAATTTTTGATGCCACTATACACTCTAAATTTCACTCTGGCGCAGTGATATAATTCCCGTGAGGAGTGACAATTGCCATTGTCCTTGTGGAATGTTTTCTTTCTCAATCCTATGGAATGCATGTGGCATGCTCATTACTTGTATGGTGTGGTACAAAGAAAATGTGTCATTTGTCACTGGAGAATACAAGAGCAAGACGTTATTTGGGGTGTTCTGTAGAGAAACGTTTGTGACAACATTCCACCCTTTAGAACCTTAAGCAACTAAAATGCTAATCTTACAACAGAAGACTTGAACATCAGCTGGAATGAGAAACTAACCAGCAACTAATCTGTTCCATGCAGTATACTCAGTAACAATAATTATATGTTTAAAAGGGATACTTACTAACAGTTAATTAATTTAATAATCAAATTTGCTTGGGCAGCAGAGGGATTACTCAGTTACACACTGTAGTTTCTTATTTTCTGTGTAGACATGTCATACAAATGGTCCACAAGAAGTCATTCCCCGAATAAGAGAACAATCCTATGGTAATAAAACCTAACCCTAAACTCATCACCAAGACATCATCAAACACATGTCTGAGGGATCTGTTTGTTAGCAAACTATGTCCAAAGACTGACCTCTTGTCTATCACAGGGTATGGTAGTACCCTGTATGTAGGGATTGCCCAGGTTTGTGAGTGTTAGAAAGGGTGTTAAAATTGCATAATGAAGTGTTAGACTTGATCTACATAGGAGTACTTTCAGTGTTTCAAAACCAATCACAAAGCAAGAAAAGTGTTTATCAATATATGGGGCATGGCTACATTTTGTTTTTCTTTCTTTTTCAGTAAGAATTTCTCTAAATCTGCAACACGTCAGATCTTGGAATTTGGGGATATGTGTAAAATAACCTGACTTAATTTCTTTTAACAAAAGAAAGGACAAATATCCAAGAAAAAAAGGAGTTCTCAGTGTTCTAACTAGGATTTTCACCAGCCCACATTGCTAATTAGTTATGATGTCATGAATAGACTGCGAATGACATCACAAATAGATTATGATAGCTGCCATTGCCAAAAAACTTACGCCATTGCTCTTGAGGTATGCACCCCAGAGTCCATGATAATATTTATTCAGTGTACTTTCCCGTGTCAACACTTAGCAATGCTTGAAAGTCACATGCGATCATACTGAATGCTGATTGTTTGCTACAATGCAATGAAGAGCAGATTGTTGTTACGAAGCGCTTTTGAGGGTCTGTGCTTTGTAATCAAAAGTTATAAAGATATCCGGTTAACAAGTGCAAGCGTAGTCAGTTTTGTAGCCAGAATCTTCAATCAGTAGTAATTACACGGTTTGCAATTTCCGTACGCTGCAGAATGGTGATGTAATTGACGGGAGAAAACAACAGCTTGGAGCGGTGGACAAGAGCACAAAAGTGTGTTCTCGGTTACTAAACTAGCTGCAAACGAAACCACGTTCTTGAATGGATGTACTCGTGCATGCAGATAGAATTACTCTATAACAATTGAACAGACAGACACTCGATATCTGCTGCAATTACTGAATAGGTTATTCTGATAGCTATCTAATTATAATGTATATGATCGCACTTGATTGCCTATAACTAGAGACTGCGCAATACTTTAATTCAGTCTCTAAACTACTAATTGTTCTTGTAATGGTTGGAAAGGCCACGCAGGCAGAGTATCAGAATGACAAGATCATTTACGTTTTCTATGAAGTCTAGTTCTTTGCACTGGAACAAAAAGAAGTTAAACTAGAATTAAAAGCATTTTCTATGAAAATGAGAAGAGATGTAGGGATTGCATAAAACAATAGAAACAAGTTTTGCATAGTAGTGGTGATGTTATCTAGTTTTCCAACCCACTCTCCTTACATTATTGTCAACTGGGTTGGAAACACTAGATGACATCGCCACTACTATGTAAAACTTGTTTCTATTGTTTTTATGCAATCCCTGCATCTCTTCTCATTTCATAGAAAAATGTTTTTAATTGTAGTAGGAAATATAGTGCTGGTAAGGTGCTAGGAAAATCTAACAAAATGGTGTCTATGGCTAGCATAGGTAGAGACAATGCTTCAAAGCCATTGACACTGGAAGAAATTCAACATGTGCAAAATTGCACGTTTTGTGGTTTTTGTTGCCCACATTGAAGTCACTTATTGTTAATTACATTTTTACTGACTATAATAAATTTATCATGAGCTTTCCCCACTTTTCTACATTACAGTTTCACGCAGCACACAGAACAGAGGCGAGAGTTCAGCTGTATGCAACTGTTGACCAGGAAGCTATTTGATTTTACTGCAGTGAAATGAGGATAAAAATGACAGAACAGTGTTTGGTGAGACAGTGCTGTAACGTGATGTGAGTCATGAGGAATACACACAGTCTCTTCAGTTGTTGGATATTGATCCCACCATCACAGCTACAACGAAAAGTTTGACAACATTGCCAATCTTGAAGAGGTCCTAGCAATGCTTATTAATTAGCCTAATCCTTAGAGTATAAGATGCATGTGACAACCAAGTTTGGTCTCAGTTGGGCACAAACTATAGCATAAAGTATTACCTATATTACAGAACAGTCAGACTTAGGCCCCTATTTGTTGCATGTCTGTTTCTGATCACCCTCCAGCGTGTTCACTGATTTCGCCACTATGCCATTATTCATCTAGTGTGTATATGCAATAGAACCAGAGCATGTGGATCATAGGTGTGAACTTCTTCCCTGTCCAATTTTTTTATAGGAAACACAACTACATGGTATATCGTTGTGGATACCCAAATCAGACCTATAAGTCTGGTTCACCATTATAGAATAATGCTGATCTGTTATGTTCCTTGCATGGTTGATTTTGGTATCACGTGTACATAATGGATAATGGTAATGGCCTGCCCACCTGTGCGTCAGTTTGAGAAAGCCTGGCTGATGAGAAATACACATGCAACAAATAGGGATCTTATCGTTGTCTGTACTTTGTACATGCACCAGGGTTCTCGCTAGAGATTTGTGGAAGCATGGCGGGATTTGGTCCACGATGTCATGCAGTCTGCTCTCTACACTGTACAGTTGCACAGCCCAAGTCGGACATGCGCACTTGAGCCGATCTCAAGTAAGGTATATTTTGTGTCGTAGCTATTGCACGTAGCGTACGTTCAAGTGCCCTGGCAAGGAAATCAACTTTGATCCCAAAGCCTTTCTTTGCGATGTTCATAGGTTGTGCATGTGCAAGTTCCATGGACGAACTACAGTCAGGCATTGATTGATGTGCATCGACTACTGTTGTTGATTCGCAAGAAGCCATTACTAGTCTAGAGTAGATTCTAGGTGCTACACTTCTCGTACAAGAGGTGTACTTTTTGTCACAGGAAGGGCATCCGGGACTACTATCAATGGCAGCGCATCCGGGACTGCAATCAACTCAAGTACATGTCTGGAGCCAGGCTATTATCCTGCATTCTTTTGTAAGAGCCTGTATTTGTGGCTAATGTCACCTTTACTAAGTAATATAATAGCGTTGTGTTTCAGTAGTATGGAATTCTCATACATTCCTTAGCTGTCAAGCTTTGGACTACTGCTTACCGTTTCTAAGCGTGGTGCACTCTTACTGGAGTGTGGCACAGCGCCACGCTGCATCGCTGTAGCGAGAACCCTGATGCACTGTACGACTGTATTTATAGACTCCTGAGGCATAAGCAGAATATTTCCCACTTACTCTCACTACAAGCTGGCACAGATGAGTGCCAGCGGGTTGTGCCCAGTAGCTATGGGTGTTTACTAGTAACAGGCTAGGAGTTACTGCAGAACTACGTTACCGGCAAAAAGCTTCCAACCACCCTCTTTTTCTTCCATTTCACAAGACCATGTAATAAATTGTAAGTTGAAGTTACTCCTGAATATTATTCTGCAGTTGTCTGCATGTCTATTTAAAAAGAATACAAAAATATTTATGTAATAAATAAAGAATAAAGTAGGAATGGCTGTGTACTTTAAGCTAGTGCCTAGGGGTCGAAACTTTTGCAGACAAGTACTCATACTTTACATCTGAAACCAATCTCCCACAATTAAATCCCTACTTCACTTCTATTCAAGCAGCCAGCCACCTTCAAAGCAGACGTGAGTGAAGTAGGGGCAAGTTGATCAGCACTCAAATCTCGCGAGTAAATCGACGGGTGTTTCAAGTAACAGGCAAAGAACGGCAAAGCGAAGATCCTGTGAGCGACACGAAAATCCTGTGAGCGAAATGAAGATCCAAACTGGCAAGTCGATCTGCACTCAGGTCTCGTGAGTAGGCTAATTTGGCGAGTGTTTCTACCTATACTAAAACGTAAGGAATGAATGGAGAAGCGAAGATCCTGTGAGAGAAAGGCATGGCGAACGGTGTGTCAAATTTCACAGTAAAACTTCGTCCCAACGTTGTAGCGCCAAAGTGATAGTCAAAGATCTTAGCGCTTGCGTAGCCACGCAAGATGATATAAAAATTGTGGCATTTTGTGTAATTGCATTTAAATTTCATTATCCTTACAAGCAGCGACAACTACTAAGTGTAGTTGCTATTCTTTCCACTTGACTGTCATTTAGGGATGTTTACATTACACGAAAGGAGGTCTGTGTATGTCACGTACAATAAAGACACCTGGATGCTATTTTGACAGTCCCATTATATATATATATATATATATATATATATATATATATATATACTAGCCCACCATCTCGTTGTTCACACTGGCAGATTAGCTGTTTTTAATATTACTAATGGTTAGTAAATTTCTATTATGTGTCGTTATGCCCCTCCATAATGGGCAAGTGGGGTCTTTACCTCCATCTGGGCGCCCATCAACCCGGCAGGTAAGCCCAGCAGGGTACATGTTTCTGTGTAGTCCATACGGCAATCAATGACTAGCCAATTCGATATAGATTGCAGGCATTACGGTGACCGCGAACTCGTGGACAGCACATTATTGTGTGTGTCGTTATGCCCCTCCATAATGGGCAAGTGGGGTCTTTACCCCCATCTGGGCGCCCACCAACCCGGCAGGTAAGCCCAGCAGGGTACATGTTTCTGTGTAGTCCATACGGCAATCAATGACTAGCCAATTCGATATAGATTGCAGGCATTACGGTGACCGCGAACTCGTGGACAGCACATTATTGTGTGTGTCGTTATGCCCCTCCATAATGGGCAAGTGGGGTCTTTACCCCCATCTGGGCGCCCACCAACCCGGCAGGTAAGCCCAGCAGGGTACATGTTTCTGTGTAGTCCATACGGCAATCAATGACTAGCCAATTCGATATAGATTGCAGGCATTACGGTGACCGCGAACTCGTGGACAGCACATTATTGTGTGTGTCGTTATGCCCCTCCATAATGGGCAAGTGGGGTCTTTACCCCCATCTGGGTGCCCACCAACCCGGCAGGTGAGCCCAGCGGGGTACATGTTTCCATGTAGTCCATACGGCGATCAATGACTAGCCAATTCGATATAGATTGCAGGCATTACGGTGACCGCGTACTCGATACAGCACGCCTAGTGGATATCAACGACCACCAGGAAAGCACTGGACGTCATCATCAACAGACCGTTCGTCAGACCACAGAAACTTCTCAACGACTGAAACGAGTCATAGTCTCATGGATAAGCTAGAGAAACATGAGAAAGAAAGACAGACAAGTTTCACAATTTACTGTCGTCACTGGGGTTTGAACCCCCAAACCTTGGAGTGGTAGCCATTGTCGCTAACCACTAAGCCACAGCGGTGACTTTTATGTGTCGTTATGCCCCTCCATAATGGGCAAGTGGGGTCTTTACCCCCATCTGAGCGCCCACCAACCCGGCAGGTGAGCCCAGCGGGGTACATGTTTCTGTGTAGTCCATACGGCGATTATTATTATTATTATTATTATTATTAGTTGTTAGTAAATAATTTATTGTTGTATGCAAGTTTATGTCGTAGCATGATTTCACATGCATTTTTACTCCGTTCTGAAAAATTAGCAACCAGACAGAATTCTCATTCAGAATTATATCCCGTTCAATTATACCCTGTTCTGAGAAATTAGCAAGAATCAAGTATCCCAATATGCAAATTTATGTTGTTGCATGAGTATCCCGTTCTTATTTATCATCATGAATTGTATCTCTGAATTATTATCAACCAGACAGAATTCTCATAAAGAATTTGTTCAGAGTTATATCCCCATCAATAGTATCTCGTTCTGAGACTATTAATTGTTAGATATCTAGTATCCCGTGAAGACAGAAAATGTAACAGATTGTCCCGTTTCTAATAATCCTGTTGATTGGATTATGGATTGGTAGTATCCCGTTGAAGCCATTTGGACAGTCCCGTTGGACGCTGCGTTACTTCAAAGAGGTGTTGCTGCTGCCGTTGCCAGGAGCAGGTGTATGGAACTTGGCATCTATTTGACGCGAGTCCTGTTTGGAAATATATCCAAGCAGCAGGAACCTAGAAGTCACGTGCAGTTATGTACTCACTCGGATAATGTGTTCCCAGTATATATCAAGTCACGACTCGTGCTGACTCTCGCCATTTTGACAGTCTTGCTGAACGTTGTCACTTTGAAGGCATTGCTGGCATTGCAGGAACAGGGGTATGGAACGTGGCAGCTCTTGGACGATGTAGATGGGCAAACGACTGCAGGCGTTTTTTCAAGTCCCGGATATAAGCAAAAATATCTTCCCTTTCCTGACGTCGCCCCTACTAAACATAAACGACATGCTCTGCAAGTATCGTCCAACGTGGGGAACACTTGCAGTTTAAGTTCGGTGGAGATCATCCGATTGGCTGTTCCGGAGATATTCCTGCGTGAGGGAAGATCGGTTCCAGGCTGGTTCCCTCTGTAGGAATTCACGTAGTCTCCGGAGAAGTACAGAAGACGACAACGATCTGACTTTTGACATGGATGGATTCAGCATGCGCAAGCCAAATTTGGTGGAGATCAGACTCGCCCTTCTTTGGAGATCCTGATTTACACACAGATACACAAATGGACAAATGTCAAGCCCTCCACGTCTTCGACTTCGACCTTGAGGTCAGTTGCGGAGATATCTCCCCCCTGCCTCTAGAGACAGGACCTCCATGCGCTATGTGGCGGCTTAGGGCCAGCGTTACAATCCACTTGGAGCTTGGCCAGAGTCATCCAGGGGGCACTGACTATGGCGCAGCTCTGGGAGTGGACACCAAGGCCCACAAGTACCCATCTATTGCATGATGTTACTGCCAAGCCAGCGGTCATGTCCACCCCAGTCAATGACCAGGTACTCATTTATACTTCTGAGTCGAGAGAAGCAATTGTGTGTAGGTTTCTTGCTTAAGGAAATTATGCCATAGCTCGCCATCACTGAGACTTGAACCTGTAACCCTGCAAGGTTCCAGATGTTTCATTCTGCAAATGCACTCTCTAACCAATTGAGCTATAGCACACAGCTACACACACACACACACACACACACACACACACACACACACACACACACACACACACACACACACACACAACTCACCTTTATATACATATAGAGATGCCATAGAACAAGCATGCAGTTACCACTACAATTATTTACCTGGGCCACATGGGTGTGAATGTAATGATTGTCTTGTTGTGTAGGCTATAGTGACGGTGTTTGAAAATAAATTTTTTGCTTTAGATTTCATCTCCTGGGAGAAATGATGCAGACCAGAAACTGTTTGACCTGACTTCAAGATTTCAAGCCTTTAATCGATTTTGGTATTTACAAACATTAAAGTAAGGTCACCACTTTGTCTTTTTAACGTTCATTAGAGCTGTTGTATCTAGAGATGATGAAACTGACCCCATTGCTAATGGCTCTTCCAGCTTGACAGAAAGACGCCAATAACCTGCAAAGCTTGGTTCTATTTGGAGTTTGGAAATGTAATCGTAAAGAAGATCAGCTGCTGCATGTATCTATTTTCTGTACAGTTTAATTAATTGATATGGAGGAATAACATTAACATGAATCTCTTTGGTAATCTATATATATCGCTCCTATTCATTTCATGATGTATAAAGTTTGAAAAGAGAAATGTTTTATTGCAATATTGAAGGAGTCCGATGGATAAGTGTCCCGTTGCAAAAAAAGCCCGTTGGTTGGATATGGATTGTTAGTTAATATCCCGTTGAAGACAAATGAAACGTAACCGAGTGTCCCGTTCCGTTAGAGAGATCCAGAACGTAGAAGTCACGTGCAGTTACTTAGTCACCCGTATAATTAGTTTCCCGTATATGTGCAACTCACGCTGTCATTTCGACGGTCCCGTTGGACGTCGTCACTTCGAGATGTTGCGGGAACAGGTGTATCGAACGTAGCAGCGCTATTCGACGAGCGTAACGAGCAGACCTCTTTCAGGCATTTCGACAGTCCCGTTGGACGTTGTCACTTCGAAGACGTTGCTGGCGTTGCAGGGAACAAGCGTATCGAACGGGGCAATTATTCGACTCGCGCACACGAACAAGCTAGGCACCCATGTATACTCGAAATAATGCTTTTAGTCTTGCTTTTTCGACATCGCCGGCATTAGAACGACACGCTCTGCGCGTCCTTAGTTAGTATTAGTTATTAGATGGGTAGCTGGTGTTTATGGCATTTATTGACCCGAGGCCTCACGGGATTATCAACGAGATAATTGACCGAGCTGGAGGCGAGGTTCAATTATCGAGGTGATAAGCCCTGAGTCCGAGGTGTTGATAATGCCATAAACACCACATACCCATGTAATTCGGTCAATAAATCGGGTGGTATAACTGCCTGGGGCTACTGGTTTATCAAGACGAAAATGGTTTGTACAAGGATATCAACGCCTCAGCTGGGTGCTACAAGCCGGTTATAGACCTTCTGGCAAGTGTAGAAACGAATACACCCCGCTGCGCCCAGCTCGTTAGCACTCGGGCTTCGCCCTCGTGCCAACTTGTGGGCCGAGCGGGGTGTATGTAAAGGTTATCGCCCGCGTTCCAGGGCAATATCATATTTATTGCCGGAGCACCGTTTATTGGGCGAATGCGATAAACGGTGAGAGGGCAAGAAATATGATATTGCTCTGGAACAAGGGTGATAACCGACTTAGTTACCGGCACGTGGCCCTACCCAATGAGCGTTCGAGTAGCTGACCATATATAATAGTCAACGTAGTACGTTGTTGCGATGTTGTGGTTAGTGTAAGATTTAGTGTAAGGTTTCAGTATCAGGGACAGTCCCGTGGCAAGCATGCTATAATTATATAATTGTGAGAGCGGGCACTAACTACGGTATGTGTGCAATAACTAAACAATGCAGACACTTGGCCAAATACAGATATTATTGCACCGTCTACGAGAGCGCTCATTGGGTAGGGGCCACGTGCCGGTAACTAATTCGTTTAGACACTCACCAACGGTCTATAAACTATACTTATAGGGGCGTGGTCGGGTACGCAATATGAGCCAGTTACAGCGCTTGTACAGGTCACGTGGAGGTAGAATATAACAGATAATCCACCCACTGTCATAGCTACAGAATATACCCTGGGTATATTTTAGAGTAAACATCAGGCTCGAATACAATACACTAGATGCCATTTAGTCTATTAGTATCTTTTCCCTTAAACAAACTTTCACAAGCCACTAGCTACCAAACGTAACACAACACCCTTAGGGCACGGTGCCTGGAAGACCGACTCTAGTAGTTGAAGGTTATTCCGTGGATAAATAAAGCTTCATCATCATCATCATCATCATCATCATCATCATCATCATCATCATCATCATCATCATCATCAGGGCAGTCACATAACACCTATTACCTCTACTAATTACGTCAGCAAGGTTACAAGCACAAACAAGTTATTTATTGCTTGTTGCCCATGTAGAATGTAACGCTGCAATTTGAAAAGTGGAAGGGGAGTGCAGGTGTTGCTGTTTCACATGACCTGTCCCATTCAGCAGCATTGCTGGGGTTGTTCTCCTTGACGTCACTAGTGGGTGTTGGCTTCATGCAATCCACGCCCATACAATAAATTACATTCAAAATGTAGCGGAAGTGGAATATGTCACTTATTGTAAGCGAATACTGGACACTGATTGGCGCAGACGAAGCTAGGGTGCTACGAGTCGCAGTAATAGTGGCGGATTTAGATGGACGCCCTCAATAACAATTGCTCTGTCTAGTATTTCTGTCCGCAATCGCAGTCTAGCCTTGCAGGGATACTAAGATAAAACCAGGGCGTCGCGCCGTATAGCTTCTCTAGAGGTAATCCGTTTCCATGCTACGTCCTGGGAATGACCACATCCGAGATAAATCTAATAATCCTTAGCTAATACTCCATTGATTTTTTATTTGATCTAGCTAGTAAGTAGTAGCTAGAACCTAAACAGCGAATGAGCATTCCGTCTGCGGTTTTCACTCTTAATTATGTCTCTAGAAAGGATGACAGGACAGACTCATGCACAGTATACATGTACGTACGCACTGTAGTGACTATACCGTATTTGCCCGTAATAACGCCCTGGGCGTCTAGAAAAGAAACACTTTTTCTGGGCGTATACTAGGGCATGGGCGTTAGTTTGGTTCTAGGCGTATACATGGTCACAAAATGCTGTCGTTTGGCCAGTGATCATCTAGATACTTGAAGATAGAAATGTCACAAATGCTTGCAATTATCCTACACGCAGAAACTAAACTCTGTACAGGGAATGTGACACAAAACCCATCTTAACATGTGTTATACATGGGTTTCTGTAGATCGAGTTCGTAAAACCCATAGAAAACACTGCATGAAACGTTCCAAACACACATGGGTTTAATTCGACGCATGCGCAGCTGGTAATGCTGCATGAGAGACAGCATAGCTAGAATTCGTAGACATTTGTAGTTTGTAATCGCCTAGTCTAAGTAACTAATTATTTGATCTCAGTAGACCGCGTATATGGCTACGGCTATACGAAACACAAGGAATATGGGTTTCTAGGGTTCTGATGAAAGAACCCACATAACAATAGTTGGGAAATCTGAAACCCAGCCTGAGCAGAGAACTGATGCGTTTACAGTAGCTAAACGTGAGGAAAGCTGCGAATCAAAAGTGATGTAAAGTGCGTTTACGAATTAGAGCGACTGGTGGAAAGCAGGGTACACCCTAAGGCGTGGCGTAGTGGTTGTGTAAACGAATGTTATGTTGTCACAGGAGACAATTAACATCTATGTTTCAGAGCGTATGGTGTCAATAACAAATTAGGTAACTACATTGTTACGTGAAAGTGTACGTATGAACGTGTTGCCTCTGGCTGCCTCGCTGGCTTGAAACGCGGTTTGCTTCATGATGCAATGATATACTAAATATTGTACTTTTCCTATAACCCATGACAACAGACCTGGCGTTTCTATGCGCTCACTGGTTGTATGTGTCAGTTGCCTCTTTTAGGAACAGCTATATCTGTAAGGAGTGTTCTTAGTGTAATTAGATTATAGTCGTTATATACACTAGACAGTAGTTGTAATATATTATTATCGTTGATTCTTGCTACTTGCTTGCAACACAACGTTACATGATGTCAGGAGTGAACGATAATGGAGGAAGAAGCAAATCAGCCAGCAATAGTTGATCAGAATCAAGCCGACGCACCAGCAGCGCCAGCACTAGCAGCAGAAAACGAAGCCGCGGTTCCTCTTCTCATGCAAGGGCGAATACCCTTACCTAAGCAGCTACCAGTAACAGGGAATCTCGCTCAACACTGGCGTGAGTGGAAGCAAATCTGGACCAGTTACGAAATTCTCTCCAATCTACAGGTGCGCGACAACAAATACCGTATAGCGACCTTTATCACCTGTATAGGTGCTGATGCGCTACGAATCTATAATTCGTTACCATTTGCTAACGACGAGGACAAGTCTGAAATGGACAAAGTTTTGGCTGCTATGGAGGAATATTGTCTGGGAGAGACAAATGTAATCTATGAACGATTTGTCTTCAATCAAAGAGCCCAGCAAGAAGGAGAAACATTTGATCAGTTTCTTTACGGCATTGAAAGAGCTAGCGAAGACGTGCAACTTCGCAGCTATGCACGACGAGCTGGTACGAGACAGAATTGTGGTTGGAGTCAAGGACTACAGCGTGCGGAAACTCCTCCTACAGAAGAAGAACCTCACTCTCCAGGAATGCGCAGACATGTGTAGAGCGAGTGAATCGACAAATGAGCAAATGAAAGTCATGACTGCCAAAGACACAGTGCATGCCCTACAAGCACAGGCGCAACGCAAGAAGAAGAAGGCAGCAGAAAGTGGGAGACAGGAACGTGCCAAAGCGAGTGGCAAACCACAAGAATGCAAATATTGTGGCACGTCTCACCACAAAGGAGCAAGGTACTGCAAAGCATACGGCAAGCAATGCCAAGCATGCGGCAAAATGAACCATTACACACGCATGTGTAAATCTAAACCACTTGACAAGACAAACAGTACAAGGAAAATGTCAAGGTTGCACACTATGAAGCATGAATACGATTATCATAGTGAGAACGAGACCTACAGCAGCGACGCCTCTCATAATGAGTATGCTTTGACATTGACGGGAAACGAGCAGACGGTGAACACTCTCACTAATCAGCATCTGAATAGAATATACGCGACTATGGAAGTGGACGGACGCAGAACAAAATTTCAGCTAGATACAGGCGCGACATGCAATGTATTGAGGAAATCTGACCTCGGAAGAGACAAATCAAATCTTATCATTCTGACCGAAGCAAAAGTTTTTAGTGTCTTGGATGTTCGCAACGGATTCTGGCACATCGAATTGGACAAAGAATCAAGTCTATTGACAACGTTTGCTACACCCTTTGGGCGGTACCGATGGAAACGAACGCCCTTCAGCATTTCTGCAGCTCCTGAGATTCCAAAGAAGACTAGACGCTGCTATACAAAACCGGCCAGGAGTTTTTACTATCGCAGATGACATATTAGTAGTCGGAATGGGAGCTACCGAGCAAGACGCAAGGATGGATCATGATTCCAAGATTATCCAATTGCTGAACAGATGCAAAGAAAAAGGATTATAGCTGACCCAAGACAAATGCAAAATAGCAATGCCTCAAGTTGCATACATGGGACACATTTTGACCAACAATGGACTTAAGCCAGACCCTACAAAGGTGACAGCAATACAGAATATGCAGAAGCCACAGGACAGAGCAGGAGTTTAAAGACTCATGGGTATGATAAACTATCTGTCAAAATTTTTGGGCAATTTGTCAGATTTATGTGAGCCTAACAGACAGCTCACTCACCAGGAAGTGGAGTTTTGCTGGACAAGCAATTATGATGCAGTATTTGAAAAGATTAAAACAGCAGTCACGACAACTCCAGTCCTCAAGTATTTTGATCCAGCAGAAGAGATTACTGTGCAGTGCGACGCATCACAGACAGGCCTGGGTGCGGCACTAATGCAAAATGGACAACCCATTGCATACTCAAGCAGAGCCCTCACAGAAACTGAAAAGAACTATGCACAGATTGAAAAGGAGTTACTTTCTATTGTTTTCGGAATCGAGAAATTCCATTGCTACACCTATGGAAGGAAAGTAAATGTGGAAACAGACCACAAGCCACTGGAGACAATATATCGCAAGCCTCTCCAGTCTACACCGAAAAGGCTACAAAGAATGCTATTGCATCTACAGAAATACGAGATCAATGTTGTCTATAAGCAAGGTAAGCAGATGTACCTAGCAGACACATTGTCAAGAGCATACATGGATGGAACATCAGCAAGCAATGGCGACATTTCAGAAACAATACATCTACAGACGGAGCTAGAAAAGGAATTGGAATCTATAGACATGGTGCAGCACACACCAATACCAGTAACAGACCAACGGTTGCAGGAAATTAAACAGGCAACAGCACAGGATCCTGACATGCAACAATTGATTGACATTATCGTGCAAGGATGGCCAGAAGTAAAACATGAAATAACAAGTCATAGAGTACGACAATACTACAATGTCTGAGAGGACTTAGCTGTGCAAGATGGAGTGATTTTTCGTGGACAGAGAATTGTAATACCACAATCCTATCAAAGGAGAGTGTTGGAAAGGATACACAGCTCTCATATCGGAATAAATGGCTGCATTCGGAGGGCACGAGAATGCGTCTATTGGCCGGGGATGAACAGTGCAGTAAGGGAGTATGTGGAGAAATGTTCGATATGCCATTCATTTGAAAGAACTCAACAAAAGGAAACACTCCAAAACCAAGATGTGCCAACCCGACCATGGGCCAAGGTGGGAGCAGATCTCTTTACCTTCCAAGATCGAGAATACCTTGTCACTGTGGATTACTATAGTAATTTCTTTGAGGTTGATTGATTGGAATCAACAGCATCAGAGGAGGTAATCTATCAATTGAAGAAACATTTTGCTAGACATGGGATTACTAGTAACGGACAATGGTCCACAATTTTCATCAGCTATGTTTCAGAAATTCACTAGAACTTGGGACTTTTCTCATAGAACAAGCAGTCCAGGATATCCCAAATCGAATGGAAAGGTGGAAAACGCTGTCAAGACTTGCAAGGTATGTCTACAAGTCCAGCTCAACGATTAATGAATAGAAGAACAAAGACTTTGCTACCGACAGCAAGAGCCCTGCTGAAGCCTAAGGTTACAGAAGAATATCAGGCAATAAAGCAAGCAAAGGAAAAACAAAAGAGCTATTACGACAGAACAGCAAAAGATTTACCCGTAAGCCAAAGAGTCAGAATCCAGCCTTTTACTAAGTCAAAGACATGGCAAGAAGCCACTGTAAGAAAGAAATTGTCAGACAGATCATATGAAGTACAAACACCAGCTGGAACAACCGTACAGAACAAACCAAGTACATTTGAAAGCAACTAAAGCAGAAGTGAAGCCTATAGCACCTGGGAGGAATTCCAAAGATGAAACAACAAATACAACAGACAAAAGGAAACCAAGGACAGCACCAACATTGAAGAAAACAGCAGCTGCAGAAGACAAACAGAAAACACAACAAACGAAGAGGGGCAGAATTATCAAAAGGCCTAGTTATTTAAAAGACTACACTACATATATAACTGTTTTGTTTTGTTTACACATAGTTGGGTTTTCTTATAATTGAAACTATAAAGAAAGAGGGATGTAAGGAATGTTCTTAGTGTAATTAGATTATAGTCATTATATACACTAGACAGTAGTTGTAATATATTATTATCGTTGATTCTTGCCTACTTGCTTGCAACACAACCTTACAATATGTACCAGCTACATACACTCATTCACTTCTGGCTCAGAGAAGCGTCTGGAAACCACGAGAACTTGACTAATTTGACCATAACAGAACCAAACTGACCAGCCATTTAGTGCATTCTTGACTAATTTGACCATAACAGAACCAAACTGACCAGCCATTTAGTGCATTCTTGAGCGTTGATGACATCACTATGAGGACTTTGACCTTCCTGCTTCCTCTGACCTACAGTTATATGCTGCACAGCACAACACATAGGGATTGCTGGGTTTACGATGGAAAACATCAAGCGCCTGTGTAGAGAAGGTCTAGCAAACGTTACTGTGGAAAAGTGGGCAAACTGCGTGAGGCACGTAGGTGAGAAGGTGGAGAATCATTACAGGACAATACACGGTGTGTTAGACGATGTTGTAGAGCAGATGGTCATTGAAGTTGGTCCTGAATCAGAAGATTCGTCGTCATCTGAAACTGAAAGTTCCATGCAAGGATGAAGACTAGAAACTGATCCTAGACGCACTCTTTTTAGCTAACTGACACCCCAACTGGGAAGTGTACTGTGTTGGGTTACTGTTAACAGCCTGCTAGCTATGTCCAGACGCTAATATGATTCCAAAAGGAAGGTAAATTTTCGGTTCGTCACGCTGCATTATAAAATCCCGCTCTCGTCACCAATGTAGTGTACACGGTGATTGCAGGTAAAAAGACTGATGTACTGTAACGAAGAAGTGTGTATATAGTAAGTGGTATGCTAACGTGCGCTAAGTAATTATGACTACTATACTACATTACATTATTATCACCTTACTAAATATCATTGCAAGTGTGAGTGTCTCTTCACTAAGCAGAGAAGACATTTTTACTTGGAATATTGAGTGCTTCATACAAATCTATCGAAGATGGCTTTACTACTTGCTGGTCATCTTCAACATTCTGCAAGACAGTTCAAACTTGTGAGACCGTCAAGAAGGTACATTTGAAGTTGCAGCTGACATTGTCATATGATGTGTAAGCAAAGTAGCCTGTCCATCCACCACTACCACCTTCGTACATATACTGTTTCTGATATTTACACAGATCTCTCCATCCTACAGTCTTCTCCATTATCAAAACAATTTGTGCCCACTGCACACAACAAGCAAACCAGATTGCGTATAAATGAATTTTAACGTGTAGACTTTATGGATCTAGAAGCTTTAACGCATCCAGAAGCTTTACCTGTCGAGTCCATTCCTTTCTTGTATCGGCAACAGTTTGATATGTATTACCCATCATAGCAATCAGCATATTAACAAGCAATGTAAACATTAAAACCATCATGACAACAAATAGTGCCTGACAGGAAATAAACACTTCCACATATAAAAAGCACTCAGAATGCAACAAAGAGTACAGTTTCACCTTAGCAAGAAACTGATATGAAGATTGTGACATTTCATCATAGTGATCCTACACATACCAAAATACAAATTAAAGCTGTTGCATACTGACAACGCACATTTATTATTAGCACAACCTGAAATTCACCCAACGTCATGTGAAAAAGGCCAAGCATTGCTCCAGCAGGATGATTAAATAGCTCAGTTGATGTTCCAACAAACAGCACATACAATGCTATCAAACAATAACAATAGACTATTACTGGCCCTCATCTTTAATTATATTGACACCAATAGTAAGCAACTAACTGACCTTGTGAGAATCCCATCATAAAAATGGCATAAATAAGGATAAAACGAACAAGGTCTGCTTTGCACATTTTAAATATCATTACAACAAATGGTCCAACTAGTTTGAAACCTCTACAGACCACAGTAGCAGTACAGCAGTAATGTTGAAAAAGCGTGCCGATATTTAAGCAAACCTGTGGAAGAACATGTAGTATGGCCAAGCAAGGACTACTGCTAAAGTAAGGAGAATGTCTTCATAATCAGAGTGGCATGCAGCCCGCCCAGGAATGGCAAGAATGATCAGAAAACATGAAAGCAAAACCAACATTTCAGTTGGAGATTGCAGCTGCAACAAGAACATTCACATAGACACCACCAAGATGGCTTCAAATACAAATCAAGACATTGCAAGCACAAATAGCTAGGCCAACAAGCCACCATATATTGAAGCTGACAAGAGAGCGATGAATGGTAGCTACGCAACTAGATGAACATGACCAAGCCAAGTGGAAGACTTGAAATGACCAAGAAGGAAGACAGTAAGCACTGTGTATAGACAGCAGACAGACAAATAACAAACAACACCACAGACACTGCCTACAAGCTGACAAGTTCAAGAAAGATAGCTACATTGCCTTAATTGATTAGTATCGAACCAGAGTAGAGAACACCTTTTTCCATCCTTGAGTCTTCATGTGATACCCAAAAACTCCGAGAAAGATTAAGGCTACTATCAAAGCTCCAATCTCAGAGCAATATCGCCACTTAATTGAGACAAACACAGATCACATGATAAAGAAATGCATAATGACAGAAGCTGAATCAGTACTATGCAATTAGCATCATCCCAGCAGTCTCGTAGATAGCATGGATCACCAATCTGATTCATCACCAAGCTACTACAATTTCTGCTGATATTGCTTGCAATGCCTGTGCATGCACCTACGATGGTTTTGTTGACCATGAGTTGATTAGAGTCCTACAAAACAAACTACACATAAGATTATATTTCTTCATTCTTGCCATAAGCTCCTTAATTATTGCTGCTGGTCTAGCTTATGAGTGCACAAACAATGTCAGATGTCTGACTGTTATATATGGCGTCGTACGGTGTCGATACATAAAAGAAAAGAAAATCGCGAGAGAAAATTCCACTGTAAATGATTAAACAGAATGTAATTCTGAAACATTTCAACCCGAAGGCCTTTTTCAATCAGGTATAACCGTTATTGACTACTGTTTGTTGTTACCTAGTTTTTAAATGTTCTCCTGTTACATCACAAAATGTGACCACCAATCGTTAACTACATTAAGTACAGAATCTTAATTCATACTATGTCTATTTTTCTGATCATGTAGCCTCTTTTACTTTTCTTTGATAGTCTCCTCTTTCTGTAATGAGTTTTATTGCATCTTTCTCAGTCTATTTGATGTCCTAGTTTCCAACAATGTGCTGCCACTGCGTTTGTGTTTACATCTCCTTCTCTTGACTGAAGCTTGGTGTTGTTGTTCAAACGTTTTAAGTGTCTTACCAGTCTCTGATGTAGGTGGAGTTGCAGTCTCAACATGCTATTTGTTACACAGTGTCTATTTGTTGCATTGATGGAATTGAATCTTATGGATAGCTTATTATTGATGCAATGGTGGATTTGTATTTACAGACTAGGTGGACACTTAATTAAGCGTTTGCATAGACGATGAATCTTTTCTGTCATCCCAGGTATGTACGAAAGTTGTAACGTTAGTTGTGTTTCATTTTTGTCTATTGGATGTTTCTTCTGTTTGTCTAATTGTTGTTCTATAAATCTCCTTGGATATCCGTTTTTGGTAAACGTTCTTCCGATATATGAATTTTCTTTTTCTTTATCTGCTGATGTGGTGCAGATTGTCTCAGCTCTGTATTTAAGGCAGTTGATGATTCCAGCTTTGACAGAGTAGGCGCAGATTTGTAATGGAGATATTTGCTGGTGTGAGCTGCTTTTCTGAAACTACAATCAACTTCCCTTCTTAGACTGTATGATTAAAAGAGACACCGGTGGACGATTAACAACATCTATTTACAGAAAAGCAACTCACACCAACAAATATCTCCATTACAAATCTGCGCACACCTACTCTGTCAAATCTGGAATCATCAACTGCCTAAAACACAGGGCTGACACAATTCGCACCACATCAACAGATAAAGAAAAGAAAACTCATATAGAAGAACGTTTACCAAAAACAGATATCCAAGGAGATTTATAGAACAACAATTAGACAAACAGAACAAACATCCAATAGACAAAAATGAAACACAACCAATGTTACAACATTCGTACATTCCTGGGATGACAGAAGATTTGTCGCCTATGCAATTGCTTAAACGTCAACCTAGTCTGTAAATACAAATCCACCATTGCATCAATAATAAGCCATCCAAAAGATCCAATTCCATCAATGCAACAAATAGACACCGTTTAATAAATACCATGTTGAGACTGCAACTCCACCTACATGGGAGAGACCGGCAAGACACTTAAAATGTATAAACAACAACATCAAGCTTCAGTCAAGCGAGGAGACGTAAACACAAATGCAGTGGCAGCACATTGTTGGAAACAAGGACATCAAATTAACTGGGAAGATGCCAAAAACTCACTACAGAAGAAGGATACTATCGAAGAGTAAAAGAGGCTATAGGGATCAGAAAAATAGACATAGTATGAATCAGGATGCTAGACTTAAATGTAGTTAACGATTGGTGGTCACATTTTGTGACGTAACAGGAGAACATATTTAAAAACTACATAACAACAAACAGTAGTCAATTACGGTTATACCTGGTTGAAAAATGACCTTCGGTTTGAAACGTTTCAGAATTATATATATTATTAGTAGTTAGTTAATTAATTTATCATTGTATGCATTCATGCTTGATGAATAGCCATATATGACCACGCCCCTTCTGTTGTGCAACCCGCATTAGAAGCCTCACAATGCTCGGCAATAGAATACCCGGATATCCTACTCAAAAATATTTTGTCTTTTATGACGTCGCCGGTGTAGCGGCGGATTTGTTTGTTGGATGTAGTCGGCAATAAATGACATGCTCCGTGCATACAGTCAGAGGTAAGGAATGGGCAGTTTAATTTTGATGAAGATATGATGCGCACAAGTAGAGTTGGGTCCTCCTGGGATATTTTAGAATATACTCAGCACGTTTCCAACCAACCCACGCACTGAACAACATTTCTATTCGAAAGTCTTATCTCTTTGCTCTAGACACAGTTTCATGTTTAGGATAAGCAAAATCAACTACAGCTACAGTAGCTCAGATAATCAAGTCTGATGGGACTGCTAGATAGCTATAGCATTATGAAGTAACATTAATGGCATGTGAAGAAACAATAGATATTGAAAGTGAGCATTGCACACCTAGTTATGAGAAAACAAAATTACCCTAAAAGATTGAGCTCACGTCACAGAACTTCCGTCAAATTGAGTCCATCAGAAGCATGCAGTCTCCTTCCTGAATGACGAACAGCATTATGTCGTTCTATGTCGTTCTCCCAAAAAGGGACCCGACTAAAACTGAAAGCCGACGCCACCCTGCCTATGTTCTTATCCATGCCGAGTTACGCCTGTACCCCAAATTTTAGCGTCGTGGGTGATCTGGTCTATCAAATTAATACATACATACAGTAGTGGACAAAACTATTTGCCAGGCAAGAAATTTCAAGGGTTTTTCAGAATGTTTGTGTTTGGGTGGAAGCACAAAATACTAATAAAGCAACTTGTTGGTCAATGTTTGTCATGCAATGGCAAAATCGAGACAAATTGGTACAGAATTGAGTCTAAATCAGTTGGTTGTTGCAATTTAAGATTATCGTTACAACCTAGTTAAGAGTCGATTAAGTTTACATTACAACTTATCAAAGCATATTCAATGCAAACAATATTCCAACCGTTGAAAACAAACTACCTTATCAATTTATGCTCATATCAGCACTTATTTCCATTCTGTAGGCCAGAATATGATAAAAAAATCAACAAAAAAACTACCCGACAAATACTTTTGTCCACTACTGTACATACATACATACATACATACATACATATACATATATATATATATATATATATATATATATATTAATTTAACAGACTAATGGTGACCCAGTAGAGTCACCATAACTGTCATGATGCCATCTGATATAGACATGTCCCGGATATATACGGTAACGCTCACTAGTAGATGAGCTCCGGCTTTCATCAGTTTTTCGAGATAGATTTGTTTGCGATTGTTTTACTTTGGCTTCATTCAACTTGTTAATTGGCTTGTGTGGCATTCCTGTTGCTGTTTCTGCGTCTTTCGAACCAAGAGTTTCAAGTTTGAATTTGATCTGGACGTTTGACCATATTTTATCTCTATTCCATTTCATCTTCACTGTCTCTGACGTCAACGTTATTATCATTGTCATCAAGTACTACCTATGTTCCGCAATCAGCCGTTTCTTTTGTTTATCTTCAATCTCAAATGCAGAAGAAGGTCAATATGGAGATGGCATGCGTTGTTTGGGTTCTCAAGGTTGTGCACCTCATTCTGATCCTGATGCGTTTCAGGACCTTCTTCAACGTCACCCGCAGCATGATCTATCAGCTTTTTCTGAAGATTTACCAGCTCCTCTAGCAATTGATTCCATTGCTGTTCTTACTGCCCTCAGGGCATTTCCCAGAGGCAAAAGTCCAGGAACTCCCAACTTCAATCTCAGCATTTACTTGACGCACTTGCAGGATCTGTCTACCAGTTACGCAGACTTGTTTGGATCAGCTTACTAGATTAATGTGCTAATGTTTGTTTCTGGAAAGTTGAGTGCTAGCATATCTCCGTGGCTGGTAGGAGCTCCACTGACCGCCCTCCGCAAGAAAACGGGTGGTTACCGGCCAATAGCAGTGGGGGAGTTATCCGTTGTTTAGCTGGGTAGGCTTTGTTGTGCGGCTGCAAAATCTCGCCTTCCAGATTTATTGCTGCCATATGGTTAAGTGAGTGTTGGAACCAAGGGAGGATTGGAAGCTGCAATTCATACATTGCATATTGTCTTCAAGGAGGAAGGTCACAAAGATGATCTATGCTGTTTTAAAGTAGATATGCAAAATGCATTTAATGAATGTGATCGTTCATCATTTTTGGAGCGTGTCAAGGAAGACTTGCCTGATTTATTTCCCTATGTGCAGTGGTGTTACACAACTATTCTCGCTTGTAGTCCTTCAATTGTTGGATACAATAGGTCCAATCGATGGACTTGCCCTTCACGTTTGGTATCTTGATGATGGTACCTTTGTTGGGACCAGAGACACTGTTCCTCGTTCTTGAGTTCATTGATTACCAACGGACCGTCTTTTGGCTTAAAACTCAACCTGAAGAAGTGCAAAGTCTGTTGGCCGTCAGGTGGTCAATCATTTCCCAAATCTTCATCACAAATCCCCCACATCTGCATTGAAGATGCCGGAGTTGAGCTACTTGGGTCACTCGTCTGTGGAACAGATGATTTTTACAGTGCTGTTATAGGCAAAAGGCTTGACAGTGTGCTTAAAAATCAAAGCCTTCTGCCAGAATTGAACAACCCCCAAGTCGAGCATCATCTATTTCGTAGTTGCCTCAGCCTCTGCAAGATCAACAGTCTTCTCAGAACAGTTCCTCCGAGCACAGCTGATCACCACTGGACACACTTTGATACCAGGACACGACGTTCTCTAGACGTTGTAACCAAGACTTGTCTGCCTGATGCCTCTTGGCAGCAAGCTACTCTACCAATGCGCGTGGGAGGACTGGGGTTGAGACAGACAGTTACAACTTCAGCCGCGGCTTTTCTTGGTAGCTGTCAAGCTTCTCGGAAGCTTTCAACACACCTTCTAGTCCAGACAAGAAGTTGTCTACACGTGTTAGTTCCAGCGTCACCAATGTCTGTCAAATCATCTTGTACGCCGATAACCATCCCAGGTGAAGAAAACGTCCTTGCCCGCTATAGACAGGTTCTGGCTAGTTACAGCGCGGACGGTCATCCTAATAATAACTCGTCTGGTGAGTCTCAATGTGTATTACCGAGGCAGCTGGATGACGCATTGCTCTCCACCCTTATAGACACAAGCAGTCTTTGAAACAAGGCACATCTCAACACAGAGTCGTCAGTTCATGCTGCAGCATGGTTACAGGCCATTCCAAACGTTAGTTAGGCCTATCCATGGCCCCGCATGAATTTACAGTTGCTCTAAAGCTATGACTTGGAATTCCGATTCTTTCTCCTTTGCAATCAATCATTGTTCCTGTGGGCGTGTAATTGATTGCTTTGGCGACCATCTTCTTGGATGTGGTCACCGTTCTTTACGTTCTAAACGCCATGATGCACTGAGGGACATCATATGCATTACTGGTGGATAACGAAGGTGCTCAGCTCGAGCAACGCTGTGGTCCAGACACCAATAGCCGCTCTGGAGATATCTTTCATCCAGATTTCACTGATGGACGACCAGGTTATTTTGATGTTTCGATGAGAAACATCATGCAGCCACCGTACATCACTAAATCCGCCATTTCTGCTAGAGCCGCTGCAATGGCTGCTGAAGAAGAGAAAGACCCTCGACACGACAGCAAAGTCAATGCGGCAGAAGGCTACTTCTACCCAATAATAGTGGAGTCGTTTGGATTGTGGACGCCTTCCAGTCTTGCCACTTTGAAGGTTATCGCGTCCAAGACCACAGCAAAGAGCAGAATAATTATCTTTTAGTAGGACAGTCAGTAACTTACTGCAACAGCCTTCAGTTTGCTTATTTCAGTTTAACGCACTTTTGATTTGCACTAGTTTGCGATTTGACACTGAGTTTGACTTTTGGGATTTGCCAACTTTGGCAGGGGACGAGTAGTTAGTTGTTCTCTGCAATAAGAATATATTGATATATAAAAGTAATATATACTAGCACTAGTTTACTAAAAATTGTGGTTGTAAAGATCTGCTCTGATTAGCAATAGAGACTACATGACTCTACTTGTGTCTATCATCGACTTGACTCGATCGCAGGACTATGTACCTATGGAGTACCAAATGGACTTAATTGCTTCATTAATGACAACTAGGAAGTTGAGAAAATGTGATAGATGAGGTACCTCAACACAATGTGAGCAAAACTGCATGTAGATGTTCAATGGGTAGTTTGTCATTACATACTGTAAAGTGGGTTGCTGTAGTAACAAAGGAAGACAGCATGCAGAAACCTTCACTGTTCAATAGATAACAATATTCCATATAACCATTCATCTCCATTAACTACTGAGTATTAGAAACTTCCATGACAATTAATTTGGTTAAAAGCATCAAGCAATACACTTGCACCATGAATTTATTTTTGGTCTAGCAATTTGTAACTGTTAAATTTGAAATGAAAGTTGCATGTAAGTAGTACATGCAGTCATGTTTATAGTGCCATGCACAGTAGACTTCTCCCACTAGTGTGCCAAATTCCACAACTATTACCAAATTGCAGTGGACCCAAGTAAGGAAAAGACACACTTTAAAGGTGCCCACTCACGATTCACCACGCATGAGCAGGCACACCCACGTAAACGTGAAATCATGCCACGGTTGATTTCAAGTTGTGTCATAACGAAGCAGAACTAGGGACATCTTACATCACACCACATTCTATGACAAATCTCTATTCCGGCTATCAAGAGAAATACAAATTGCGTTCTTGCCCGCCACGGCAATTTTGCTCCCTGTACTTGACATTTTGAGAAAGCTAACGACGAGTGTGTTAGATTATTTACCACACATTTTACCATTTACCACCTTGAGATAGCTTGCAGTTGAACGACAAAGCGCTTTCTCGATCACTTTCTTGTTGCACGTGACCCGAAAATGGTGGAAACCTGAGCATTATCGCATGGCATCCAAAAATCGCGAGCGTGAAAAAACTTAGAAGCCGTGAAGAGGTGCCTCATGTCGTCAACAATGCAGATCGCACATCCATCTTTACCTGACAGCCGCAATAGAAAGCTAGAATTGGGCAATAGCCTACGCTAGCAACAGACAATGCGGTAGCAGTGTTTCTTCTACCGAAATTCACAACTGCAAGTCAGATGTATGCGTTGGTACATATAGAGCTCTAGACATGGTAGATGTTTCGGATGCCATCGTGATAATGCTATGCTCCACCCATTTTCAGGGCACGTGCAACAAGGACAGCTCAAGAAATTGTTTTGTCGTTCAACTGCAAACTGGTAAACAGTAAATGTGTGGATAAAGGCATGATTTCAAGTTTGCGTGGGTATGCCTGACTGTGCGCGGTGAATCGTGAGTGGGCACCTCTAAGAAAGCTAGCTTAATTTGGATTCACACAGCCAGTAGAGTACCGTCGGTCTAAAATGATCAATTTTGATCCATTTTGATCACTAATCAATCCCCTGCTTGTACAAAAGTTTAATTACATGCTTTGCTGATGCTTTATTTAAATAAGTTGTTAGAAATATTTGCAATAGCATGCTTTCTGCAAACAACAAATTTAGGCAAGATATATACTGCACTTTGCCAGCTAAATCTAACTCAAAAACACTATACAATTAATATAGCTTCATCAGCATTGGTACCTTTGATGGACGAAGATAAAGTGATGCTGTGAGGAGAACAATGTAAACAGTAAATACAGCTAACTGCCGAAAAAACCTAAAACAAAGTAACAGTACTATACAAATTAGTAGAGCTACTGAATTACGTGTGTTTGCTTGCTTATTGTGCATGCATGGGTATGGGGCTTGTGTGTGTGTGTGTGTGTGTGTGTGTGTGTGTGTGTGTGTGTGCGTGTGTGTGTGTGTGTGTGTGTGTGTGTGTGTGTGTGTGTGTGTGTGTGTGTGTGTCAACAGTAAAGTTGATGTGCATGCATGTACTATGCCATTAACCTCCACTTTGCATATAGTTTCCATTTCGCTTGGAGTATTGCATAAATGAGACCATCAATCATCTCAGAGTGAATAACTGTATTCTACACGCAAATAATTAACGTCAGTTCTTCTTAATTCCACCATCCTGACTTCTGCAATACCCGAGTGACAACATGACTAATAACAGACATCTGTTTCTCTTCTTTCCTACAAGACACCTAGCAATTCATATATCATTAGAATATTACACATATTTTATAGATATGGTATTTCCACAATAGAGCCCCATAAAGTTCCACTCTTTCAATTATCTGGACAGTCAGCATTATTTGAGCATGAGACACTATTCGAATAAAGTTCTACTAATTCTCTTGCTTTGCAGTAATATTTCAGGTAAGCCATGCTACCAGTAACTACAAACACACAGTTGATGTACTGCAAATCTCAGCCTTTTTTGGTGTCAGACAATTTTGCACTGCACCATCAAGATCATATATGGTGTTCTTGATCGATGACATATATTTGTTCAGGTGGCATGGTTGTTGTGGTCAGTTCTTGCACTTTCTTTTTGAATGTGTTCTGTCCTTCAGGGCAAGGTTTAATGATTAATACTCCATGGAGCTATATTTGAACATAGGGCTATATTTTCAAACAAAAAATTTTGGGCTTCTATCTGAAAATGCGGCTCTATTTACAAAATACGATGTTGCCACCACGCAACTGACCGTGTCTATCTCCTGAAGAGGATAGAGAGCACAGCAAGTTTTTCCATAGCTCCATAATGGAATGCATTTCAGCTTTAGTATGAAATGAAACATGTCACTTTTTCCCAAGTAAGCAGCTAAAGACAACGGTGTAAATCCTCTGTTATTGTGGTGTTGATCGTTGCAGTGACATTCCAACAACATAAACCGGTACATGTGCTAAAATCCACATCAAATTTGAAACAAGCTACGACAAAGATACTTTATAAGAAGACAGTGAACACACACACATACACACACACACACACACACACACACACACACACACACACACACACACACGCACGCACAGATGCATGCACACACGCACGCACACAAACACACACAGGTCTGTGTAAAAAGCGGAATGAAAAAATGTGTAAAAGGCGGAACGGAATGGCTCCCTTTGTTTACCTTGCTTTTTTACCTTTCAGTGAATCGTTCGTATTGTGATTCTGCAGATATTGCTTTCTTACAAAAAAAATTGCTATTAAAATTTGTTCTTATTATTCAAAATCACTATTATTATTTGTTATTATCATTATTTGTTATTATTATCACTGCAAAAGTTTGAAATTTTGTTTCCTTACCTGAAACGAAAGTTCGTGTTGACTACAGTACATAAAATTTATTCCCGCATCCTCAATTCTTTTCTGTTTGGGCTCCGCCTCCACACCTCTGCAAAACACTGCTATCTAGCCCGGCGACTGGCATCACCACAACCAAAGTGTTAACTTACCTGTTAAAAACAATTAACCAGTTAACCATTGCCGATAACGTGATTCATTGATAGTGATCTCATTGCAAATGTCCTCTAGCAACTTTGTGTAGTCATCATCTGATGAAGGACTGGATTGTTGATAATTATAGCTCTCTAGAAATGCCTTGATGATGCAGTGTTCATCACCATAAATGGGAATCCTCCCAAATCCACATTGAGACAAAGAGCTCTCAAGTGAGGCGGTTACATAGGATCAGAATCCTACCTAGTACTTTACATCACCACAAATAATCATTTTACACACCTTCCATAAAGGAAATGAAATGATAATCAGGGAAATGGCAGCTGACAAGATGACAATGATGCCCACGTGGAGCAGTATCCGTGAATTATAATATCCAAGAAACTATTGATTCGCTGTAATCCTGTCGTGAGCCTGCCGAAGGGTATTGGTAGAAAAAAGGTAAAAAACAAGGTAAACAAGGGGCGTTCTGTTCCGTTCCGCCTTTATACATTCTGCCATTTACACATTCAGTCATTCCGCCTTTACACATTCTGCCATTTACATTCAGTCATTCCGCCTTTTACACAGACCACACACACACACACACACACACACACACACACACACACACACGCACACACACACACACACACACACACACACACAGAGACCACACACACACACAGACCACACACACACAGACCACACACACAGACACACAGACACACAGACACACACACACACACACACACACACACACACACACACACACACACACACACACACACACACACACACACACACACACACACAACACAAGACACAAAAATAATTTATCTAAAAAATTTAACTACCTACGTATATTGTTTAATTAATATGCATCTGCCACTAGCATAGCTGCTGTCTGTCTATCTAGATCTTCTATACTGCATGTGTACTGTCACCCGCCTGTCTGTCATAGACAAATAGTTTCTGTTGACTGCAACATAAGATATAACAGCATCAATCCTATACTGTTTTCAGAAATATATATTATCACAGTGGTGAGATGAGCCTGTCTAAAAAAGAATCAAACTACAAAGTGCAACAGCAATGCATTGCTATCTTATTTATGTCATAAGAACAGTTCACAAACTTAAATGTTTAACCAATGACATGATAATGTGGTACACTAGAAACATGTAATTAAGTATTAAGCCATCGCTTTAACTAATTAACTAAGAAGGAATGTGTTGTTGTCTTGCAAATATGATTATAATAGATGAATGTGCTAATAACAATATAGTAAATGTTTGTCATTCGTGTACCCACTTGTATGCAAACAAATGACACCTTAGAAATCAGAATTCTAGCATTCTAAATTTAATTAGCATGCTATAAAAATATGAACACACTACTTCATTTACGCTGGTTTAATACGCCATAAATGAAAGCAGATCAATGACCAGCACCATAAAACTGGACAATAATATGCAACTAAAAGGTAATGAAAATTCATTGGTAGCTTGACAATACCGCAGGTCTCCCCTTGTAGGAAGGAGAATGGCTGCACCCTCGCACCTATCACTTACACAGACAGTGTGTTGCATGCAATTGCATGCATCATTCTTTTTCGAATAGTCACATACCTTCAAACCACTAATGACCATCATGTGCAATACATTATTTCCGTTGGCATCAAGCCAGTGTTGCATTGATTTCTTATCATGATGTTGTCTTTGATTTGAGTACTGCATAAGAAGGCGAACAATATTGAATTGGTTGTGACAAGCTGCAAACATCAGTGGATACTCTCCAAAATAGCAAGGTCTAAGAAATCAATGTACATTCATCGATTAATTAAAGTGGATCTACTGTAGATTAGTCTGTATTTCAATGCACATATACATTCCACACACCAAACACACAAGATATCTTTTAAATACAGGCACACAAATTTAACTAATGCACACACCTTAATCTCATCTCTCATTGTGGTGTGTATAAGGTCACATGGACGGTCACTAGACACATGCCAAGACATGTCTAATTAGATAAATTGCGGCATCCGCTGGTCACAAGAGCATATGCGTGGAGGCATGTCTACAGCCAAGTCCGTCGTCTACAGCCGGCATTACTGTCCCCTAGTGCTTCTGCACTTTGGGTAATAACAACTACTTTGGTCTATTGCAATTCTAGAAACCACCTCAGTTCTCCAGGGAGTCTTCACAGTCACTATTACAATGTTTAAAAGGGTTTGAAATTTCACAACCAAAGCTACTTTCATTCGCTATAGGTGTGACCAAATTGTTTTTACACATCAATGTTAATCAACAATAAACTGGTGGTCATTTAACTGTAAATCTCTGTGTTCATCATTGCAAAATATATGCTAGTTGTTGAATGTGATTCAAATACCTTATGAGCGTAATAAGATGTGTTGATACAAACTTAATTGTTGACAAATGAAATGACCGTTTGCAGATTGAAGATGTTTATCAATCAGTTAAACATCTTTGATAAATAGATAAACATGATCTTTGGTGTAGGCCTTCGTACCTATAGCACAGGGATTCTCACACAAAGAGGGCAAACTGAGTCAAAATCCTCATGGCTAATGTAGGAAATTCTGGTGCAGTTTTCAGAACCTCTTATTCAGCTTGTGGGATCGTACTCTTCCATCTGGGAATTGTTGATTTTGCATGGCTTGTTATCTACAGACAATCAAGAAGCCATGCTTGCACCTTGTATACATGTACTCTTCTCAATGAAAAGATGTCTGTCATAGACCATCAGAAGCCTTAACTCAATAGCCAAATGTTTCAGCAAAGCATCTCCCGAAAAGCCTAGAGCGTGTTCACACCAACATCTGAACTACTTATGAATAGCCTAATTATTATTAGACCAACATTAGCACAAGCACGTTCACACCACTAACTATGATTAGTAAGTCATGTGGGCATGTGAAGGTAATTTGCCTAGGCAGTTTTCATCTGTCATATCCTGCAAGAATTCGCGTGAATTGTCTTGACAAATCCATTGCTTTAGGTTTTGAAGAGAGAAACAGTTTGTTTGCTTTCTCTGGCAGCTCCTTCAGAAATGGCAGGAAGTTGTCACAGGCACGGAGGACACATCTGCATGCGCTTCCGTATACCTCGCCACGTTGTTGCTGCGTTTGTATATTTAATTAAACATACAACACCACATCAAAAACATCGGCGGCATGCTCTTCTTGTATACTACCTCATGTGTCAAAGTCACATGCAACCATTAACGCCTCTAATGCGGTTGTAATGTTACTCTCTACGACGTTAGAATCATGATTAGTGATCATGATTAGGCCTGGTGTGAACACACTCCTAGACTTGTGTACATGTAGTAGTGAGCTGGATCGAGCTGGTAGCTCTTGATGCAATGCTTTCTGAAAAGTTTAAAACAACTGACCAGTAGCAGTACATCTGTGCACAGATATGGGTTGTAATAGTCATCCATGGTCTGGGAGCTAAAGATTGACCAGACTTTCTATGTGTGTGGTTGTAGTCTGCATTGGTGATGCCTTTCTCACTCAGCACTGTAGAAGACATGCTTGCATGGGTGGTAATGTGAGATTTTTCATTGAATCATGTTCAGTCATCTATGTACCTGTAGGAATAGACACCATTCCTCAAGAGTACTTGACACTTCTCATCGTCTGGCTTGTATTGCCTCATCACATGCATGATAGTGAGTCCTGCACTTAACCAATTAATCCATGCAATGAGGTCAACAGCACTTGAAAGCTGTTGATAATGACAGTTGTCTTAGGAAGAATAGGATGTACTTCTCCATGTTGTTCAAAATGCAATTAATTGATCTTCTCTTCAACCTTGGAGATGGCTTGCATCAAGAGATGGATGTTGTATCCCTGGAGTGAATAACCATGAGAATTGTGGTGGGTTTTGGGGAAATCACAGCTTGAAGTCGCATGCAATGTATGTTTCTTTTGGGTATTGTCCTGCAATGGAGTAGTGATTGCAGATTGACAAGGTCACATTTAAGGGGTTCAGTGCAGATACAGCAATTTGCACTTTGGTAATATTTGGTGGTCTTGTTAAGTCATTTGTAAAGGTTTCGGGTAGAAAGGATAGTCTTGATGTTAACCTTCTTTCAAATCAGGCATTCCAAGACATACTGCATCAAGTACAAGTCGTTGGCTTTGAATATCATACCGAACACAGATGTACGAGAAGTCACAGACTGCGAGAAAACGTCTTTGAGTGTTCACACAGTTGCTCTTGTCAAACTGCATTCACAAGTCATTCAATCTTGTTGATAAGTACTTCAAAGTCAGCATAGAGCACGTAGGGGCTTGTAGCTAACTGTGCCAATTCTGGAACATGAGTTTGCTGTTGCATACTTTGGGCTTCTCCACTCAGATGCCTCTGTGTCTTTGGCATTCTGAGAAGTGTTGCTTGAAGAGGTCTTCTTTCCAGTGGAAGGCACCACTTCCTGAAGAACATGCAATGGTTGTGCTTGATCTGATTGTGGAGCAGGCAGATGATATTTTTGATCCAGGTGTAGCGCTGTTTGCCTTCCTTCTCTATGAAAAAGTTGATCCTGGTAGGAACCTCAGATTCGGAAATCTTGTACACAAACACGCCCTTGTTCCATCCGAAGATGTTGATAGCGAGTTTAAGGATTTGTTTTAAAAACAGAATCGGATTCGTAGAAAATTTGACATGAATATAGGTACATATTTTTAATTTTTCCTTTAACACCCTTTCTTAAACTAAAAACCACAGAACAAACTAGAAGACTAATAAAGCACTCTCTCTACAGTCCAACACTAATCTGTGTAAAATTATCTTGACATTATATAACCATAATGTAACAGATAGCTGTTTGTGCAAGTTAGTGGTAGTCTTGTTCATTGATATATTTCCTTGAAAGGCAAGTCTGCTAACAATCTTCTTGATGACCAGCAAACTATATATGACTGGTCCACAATCCAAAAGTCTCAAAGACCAGTATGTGAAATATGCCACCAGTAGCTTTCACAAAATTATCGTGATGGCTGTCTTTTTCAATCTGACCTGCTTCTGCTGCTGCACCTGCATAGTGTGCAGCTTTGATGATGTACTGTGGTTGAAAAGAATTCCGTACTGACATATCAAATACGTGGGTGACTCTTGTTCGAAATCAGGATGGAAGACATCACTTGAACGCATGTTGCTGTCGACTGAACAACGTTGTTCTCTTCAAAAGTTAGCATTGTCAACTGAAAAAGCGTGAAGGAAGACATCACACAGAGCATCATGACGGTGTGTGTTCTCCAAAGTGATCCAAACTCTAGTTGCAAAAGCATCGACTCTTTTTTAGGCAAAAAGTGGAACGCCAAGCCAAAAAGCGCAAAGATATCATGAACTCTTTCTGGGATATGGCAAGGCCAAGGCTGTTAGGTGTTGCCTATAGCCAAGCTCCTGCAACAAATATATATAACTAAAAAAATTAAAAATTAAAATTAAAAATACAAATAAATAAAATATATAATACACACACACCACACACACACACACACACACACACACACACACACACGCACACATGCACACACACACACACACACACACACACACACGCACACATGCACACACACACACACACACACACATATCTGATCTGTCTGTTTGTCTAAAGTAACAGTGTCACAACTACAACAACAGATTACACAACTACATAACAAGTAGAACTACAAACAAAACGCTAGACTCCACAGCTAAGTACAAGTTAAGCAAGTCAAAAGAAATGATAACATCAGAATCCAAAGAAGACCAAGAGATGATGATGACAGAATCCAGAGAAGACGCACTAGGCCACAAGGGCAAAGTAAAGCTGCAATAATCCCAGAAGCTGACGTCAGAATCTGGAGAAAACACACTAGGCCACACAGGCAAGGTAAGGCTGTGATAATCCCAGATGCTGAAGTCACAAGATGGATGATAAGAGGAAGACGAAGATAAGATGATGACGACAGAATCCAGAGAAGACGCACTAACCCATGAGAGAAAGGTAGAGCTGCAATAATCCCAGACGCTGAAGCCACAACAGTAAAGACAGAACGCAAACTCGATCACAACAAAAGAACATAAACCACAAAAACAACCAAAGCTGAAAAACAGCTCAACAAAAGCGTTCATTCCAGAAACGGGGACCACATGCAACCGAATAGGACTGACACAATTGACAAAAGCGGAAATAACCGCTGACGTCAAAAAGAATCCTGAATAAGCTCTCCTCTTCTGTTGATGACTTCAACTTTGCAGAAACTGTAAGTTGCAAGCACTGCTTCCATTCATCCGGGGTCTGCCTGTCTGTCTGTCTGTCTGTCTGTACCATCAATCATGCCAAAACTGCCGGGCCAATCACCACAAAACCATGGATGAAGACTGTGTTCCACACCACAATGCAAACGCATGCTTTGGTATTAAGACGGTTCCCTCAAGGAGTCGACCCCAAGTGAAATCTCGCGACAACATGACCACTGTGCAACTTCGAATTTTGACACATACGATCCCTATGCACATGCCATGAGAGACGGTCGATTTCTTACTGATTGAAACTATCTGTTTCATGCCTGGGTTTCGCTCTAGCGGCGCGGCGCCAGCGGATTGAGTGTACTCTCTACTAGCGAACGGAAGTGAGTCATGAATGGGACATCTGTTGCTATTACAATAGTAATCAAAACTATCTGGCTATCTTCTTATCACAATCACATTATCCACCAAGAAGGCTCTGCTACATGATTTTGCATTCAAATAGGCTGAGTGTGGTGTCATTTTACACACGCCCACCTAGCATTCCCAATTTCTTGCTTCCCCACTTCCATCTTCATGATGGACAGTTACTGTTCTGCTTCTGCACAAGCTATATATAGGAGCTGTGTGTGTGTGTGTGTGTGTGTGTGTGTGTGTGTGTGTGTATGTGTGTGTGTGTGTGTGTGTGTGTGTGTGTGTGTGTGTGTGTGTGTGTGTGTGTGTGTGTGTGTGTTGTTTGTTAGTGGTGTGATAGCTCAGTTGGTTAGAGAGTCATCGTATGGAGAGATTACATCTGGGACCTTAAAGGGTTGCAGGTTCAAGTCACAATGATGGCGAGCTATGGCATAATTTCCTTGGGCAAGAAACTTACACACAATTGCCTCTCTCGACTCAGGAGTATAATGAGTACCTGGTCTTCGACTGGGGTGGCAAGGCCTCCGACTGCGACAAAGTCCATCACCCACTGGGGTCTGGGTGGGACTTCGGGTGCCCACACCACAGTTGGCGTCGCGGTCAGTGCTCCTGGTTAGTGCACAGGAACCCAGACATCTGGCTGGGGCGCATTACCGTTTAACAGCAGCTCCTTATCCATTTGCCATTTCCCATTTTTGTGTTTGTTGATTATGTCCGGGTCTTTAGATAATTAGATAAAACATTTGGTCACATGCACTGAACGAATTATTCAGGGGTGATTTCTTTGCCCAGTAACTGAATTGCGTATAATAGAAATTGTGTTAATTACTTTTCCCGGATGAAGAACGGGTTAAGAACCTAATATATATATATATATATATATATATATATATATATATATTCAAACTCAAATAATCCCCCAAACAATCCCCCAAACAATCCCCCAAACAATCGCCCAAACACCCCCAAACTAACAAGTCTTAGATTACACTAGGTAGATGTCAACTATCAACGTCCTGTACTTTCAGCTGAATTCTCTTATGAATCATTCTCGAATTACATTTTCACAATTGAATAGAAAGTTGCTGCATCATATTTTGGAAAGCCTGGTGGAATTTAAGGCCACTGACTGCTGAGGTTTTAGAAGCAATAGCTTTCAGAGTTTTGATGCTGAATAATAACCAGAGCCCCAAGGTCTTAACCACTAAGGAGAAAAAGAGACCACCAGCTGCATGAACTCTGTCTTCATGGCGAATATCCTTTTGTTCTTCACCTGCCTCTGCTGCGGCTCCAGCCCTTACAGCTGATTTGTCACATATAACGGCTGCAAAGAGTTTCTAACTGTTACGTCAAAATAGGCAGGTCGAACCTCCAAGAAATCAGGGTGAAAAGCATCACCAGGACGGCTTTCAGTAGAACCATTGCACCTCATCTCCCTCATAATTTCTCTGTTCTCAATCAATAAGGCCTGGGAAATAACTTCTGCCAATGCATTGTGTTTACGTGTGCACACTGGACCAAACCACAACCAAGAAGGTGATCTCCAAAAAGTGTCAATGTGCTGACCACAACTGCACAGAACAGATAATCGTGAACTCAATCTAAAGACTGCAACTCAACATCAATTTCAAGGAGTTCTTGACTCCTCGCTGCAGAATGATACAAAGAAGTCAGCCAGTCTGCGAGACCTAGCTCGTATGAATTCAATATTAGCTCCTCATGTAAGGTCATGGCTTATGGCAATACCCAACCCCAATTTAGGCGTGGTCATGTCACCATCAGAATTCGTTGTTGACGTTCCGATTCGTCTAGGTTTTACCGTTCTTTCCATTCCCACCTGCTTCATCAAGATGTACCTGTGGTCAAGTCCTCGACTAGCCTTGAACTTCCAGACCAGAGAGCGTGCGAACTCTATTCTGGACCACAACGATACTAAAATGATTTCGGAAGTACTTATCAAAAAGTGATGCTAAATGGTAGTCTAACAGCCTACGATCATTTTACTAAGTTCAATAATGAGATGGGAAGATACCAAACTTTGGCATTACGGAAACATATCATTTGTAAATGCCACGCAATCTCACGAACAAAGAAGAGACGTCTGCCGTGTTTGCTGCGATATCTTGGTGGAAGGCATGAAACGACGACTCTTTCATTCTGCGGCAGAACCCTAGTTAGTCTAACAGGTCAACTAGCAACACTACCGCTTGGCCAGTTGTCAAAGGTGATGGTCTAGAAACGCTGCTGTGCATGTCCTGTCACCGTAAGCTTGAAAGATCGAAGAACTGAAGCTGAAACTAAAACTGAGACGTGTGCGTCCACCAGAGTCTATTCACGACTCTTGCATGCACTTGGCACCTCTGGCTTGCATTTAGCTGACAGAAGGATTTCACACACGCATATCAACGTTAATGCACTAAGCATAGCCAATTACTGTTAAACCAATCAGAATTTACAACTAACATTCCAGTTCTAAGACGCTGATTGGCTTAGAAGGCTATTTTCGAAATCATTTTAGTACCATCCTGATCCAGACCAGAGTTTGCACGCTTTGCGTGCTGTGCTCTCTGGTCTGAAAATTCAAGGCTAGTCCTCGACCACTTTGGTGACCACATCTTGGATTGCCATTACGGACTGTTACGTATAAAGAGACATGATGCCCTATGTGACACAATATTTCATGCCCTTATTACTGATAATTCTGGATGCCTTTGCAAACAACGCTGCAAGCAGCGACACAAATTTGACACCAGGGATTTGTTTCACAAGGAATTTCAACAAGGTCGTCCAGTGTATTTCGAGATAACTACGCAAAATTCTCTTCAGTCGAGTTATATCAGTATATCAGCTCAAGAAGCTGGAGCTGCAGCTTTAGCAGGAGAATCAGAGAAAGATGAGAAACATCAGGAAGCAGTGGAGACAACTAGCTGCATGTTCTTTCCATTAGCTGTTGAAACCTTTGGTGTATGGTCTGCCAACAGTCTCGAGACTTTGAAACGCATTGCAAGGACAATTTTAACAACAGGAAGAACTGTCAGCAAAGCCATCAGCAATGTACACCAACAACTTTCTGTTCGCTTGTGGCAATATAATGTAAGAATAATTTTAGAAAGACTAGCTATATGTAGTGTGGACTCAATCCTATCCAAGCAGCCAACTTGAAAGCAAAGTAGTGATTTAATTGTAAAGTATGAGTACTTGTCTGCAAAAGTTTTGTAATCGGCGTGTGAGTTCCAGTACCACACAACTTCCTTTTCTACCAGTTAGAAAGAACTGTCTCTATCACACGCAAATGCACATTTTCTGCGAAGATCTTGTGAGGGACACGGAGATCCTGTTTGCGGGCCCATGCAGAGAACGGTGTTTCAAGTAACAGGCAAAGAACGGTGTTTCAAGTAACAGGCAAAGAACGGTGTTTCAAGTAACAGGCAAAGAACGGTGTTTCAAGTAACAGGCAAAGAAAGGCACAGCGAAGATCCTGTGAGCGAGACAAAAATCCCGTGAGTGAAACGAAGATCCAAACTGGGAAGTTGATCGGCACTCAGGTCTTGTGAGTAGGCTAAATCGACAAGTGTTTCAAGTCTACCTACATACTAACACGTAAGGAATGATTGGAGAAGCAAAGATCCTGTGAGCAGCTTCGAGAATGGCGAAGATTCCATGAAACTGGCAAGTCGGCACGTGCATGCGACTCTATGTCACACGCAGAGAAAAGCGTGGCAAACAGCATGCCAAAATTTCACAGCAAAAAACTTGTCCCAACTTCGTCTGAACGTGCTAGCGCCAAAATGATAGTCAAAGTTCATGCCTCCTGCATAGCCATGCAAGACAATATAAAAATTGTGGCATTTTATAGAAGCATTTCAGAGCTAGGCTATCCCAAAGTGAAAATCAGAGTTAATATGAACTACTAGTGCCATCCCTACTTAGGGAGTGCTAGCGCACTCCCCAATAAAAACATTATTAATTAATAAATAATATATATATTTATACAGTGGGTAAATCCCACCGCTCTACATTGGAGCACCCCTCACTGCCTTATGCAAGAAGAATGGAGGTTACAGGTCAATTGCGGTGGGGAGTTTTACGACGTTTGGTAAGTCGTCTGTTGCGCAGCTGCAAACTCACGTTTTTTGCCTGATCTTTTTTTGCCATATGTACAAGTTCGAGTGGGAATAAAGGGGAGCATGGAAGTTGCTATATACACTTTACAAACTTTCATTGAAGAAAATGGTAATAACGAAGATCTATGGTGTGTGAAAGTTGACATGGCAAATGCATTTAATAATTGTGACCGCTCTTCATTTCTCAACCGTCTTTTAAAAAGAAATGCCTAATCTAGTGCTGTGGGTACAATGGTGTTATACATCTGCAGAGAAACTCAGATTTGGTTCACATCATATATTGTCTCCAGCAGGGGTTCAACAAGGTGATCCACTGGGTCCGTTTCTGTTTTCTTTGGTCATACTGCAACTCTTGGATGATATTGATCCTCTCTTGGGTATGCAATTGAATCTATGGTAGCTTGATGGCGGATCTCTTGTTGGATCTCGTCATGCGGTTTGCCAGTTATTGAACTCGATGTTGGAGAAAGGCCCTTCATTTGGTCTCAAGCTCAATTTAGACAAATGTGAAATATTTTCGTCAACAGGTGACCAGATGTTCTCAGAATTCCAACTGCAATACGTCGAATCTGTTTGATCAAAAGTAGAGCAGAACTTCTTGGTTCTCCAATAATTGGGTCTGATCACCTTTTTGATGAGTTTATTAGCAAATGTGTGAACAGTGTTCTTCAAATGCAGAGTCATTTACCTGATCTCAACAATTCACAAATTGAGTTCCATCTTCTTCGATCGTGTCTTGGTCTGTGCAAGATCAATTACATCCTTCGAACTGTCCATCCTAACCATACCATGTCTCGTTTTACTGCATTTAATGCAGGCCTTCGTCATTCTCTGGAAATATCGATACATGCTTCTTTACCTAATCATGCATGGCAAGAGGCGATTTTACCCATGCGTTTTGGAGGTCTTGGTTTCAGACAAGCAAAACAACTGCACCAGCAGCTTTCACTTCCTGTTGCAATTCTATCAGAGAATTTCATTTTCTTACTCCAACTATGTCAGACAATTGGTACGACCTACTTTACAACCACAACAACATCTGATGCCTCACTTTCTGGATACATACCTGGAGAAGATGAAGCTCACAGTCATTTTAGAAACATTCTTGCTGATTTTCATAAGGAGGTTACTACAGACTTGTCATCTATGTCTGAGAAGTCTCTACAGTCACAGATCCAGTTCTTCGCTAATCTCAAGGAATCTCGCAGCCTTCAAGATAATGCTCGCCTAAACACCGTATCATCGATTTATGCCGCAGCCTGGTTGCGGGCAATTCCCAACCCAAAGTTAGGCCTCGCTACGGCTTCGCATGAATTTGTGATTGCAGTCAAACTCTGGCTGGAAATTCCTATCTTTCCAGATTTTTCCAAGGCTATACGTTGTATGTGTGGACATACAATTGATTCATTTGGAGATCATCTCCTTGGATGTGGTCACGGTTCTCTACGATCCAGACGTCATAATGCTCTTCGAGACATCATCTATCACATGTTACTTGTTGATGATGCTGGTTCACACCTTGAGGAGCATTGCAGTACCACTTCTTTCAATCGTCCTGGGGATGTCTATCGTCCCAATTTCACAAACGGCAAGCCTGCTTATTTTGATGTTTCCATTTGGAACACCATGCAGCCTTCGTACATTATACCTGCTTCAACTTTGGCTGGAGCTGCTGCATTTACTGGAGAGGAAGAAAAAGATGCTCATCGCCAGACGAACGTGGAAGCTTCTACCCTTTGATAGTTGAAACGTTTGGTTTTTGGACACCTGCTAGTTTAGCTACACTAAGAATAGTTGTCTCTAAAATGATGACAAAAACTAGACTATCATTTAGTCAAGCGTTTAGTAATTTGTTAGAACAATTATCTGTTCGTCTTTGGCAGTTTAATGCTAAAATACTAAATAATAGATTATATTTAGCAGTGGATGTAGAGCGGTGGCATTTACCCACTGTATAAACAAATATAAAGATATATATATATATATATATATATATATTTATATTGTTTTTCTTTTTTAGATTGGTTAATTTTACACATACCCCTCATAGTTTGTCTCCTCTTCCTGCAGCCTGACATGCTCAGAATATTGGTCGTCTTCTCTTCCATTCTGCTGGTCAAGGGGATAAAAAAAGCTGCCAATGGCCATTTCATCAACCCATGCACCATTTTCAAGTAGAATTTTAACCATCTCATAATCCCCATTAACAATAGCAAGGTGCAGAGGTGACTCTCCTGTAAGGATTTGACATGCATCAAGAAGAACTAAATATTACATAAAATACGTACACACTGTCACATGTCACAATACCTACCATAGTACAGATCTCCAAGATATATGTCATTAACAAGTCCTGGACATTCTGCAATCATCTCTCTGGCAAGATCCTTGTACAGCGAGCTGTTGTTGAGTAAACACAAATGAAGAGCAGTCTCTCCAACAGCTCCCCGCTTGTCAGTATCCCACCAAACTCGCCGAGTTTGCGATTCCGGGACGTGTCCGGTTTCTATGACGACTTCAGGAAACACGGAGTTCTTCTTGACATATCGTTGTTTCTTTTTGTTCCCTTTCTCTTTGGACTCCCTGTATACCCGGCGTTTTCTCACCAAATCCCTTATTGACACTTCGTAACCCTCTCTTCCATTTCTGAGAAAAGGAGCCAACTTTTGTCGTAACAGACGTCTGAAATCGTCCATGGCGTCAGTCGTACCGTCCGTCTGCGCTTTTCTCAACCCTTCTACAAGCATGCCTCCTCCTTTCAGCTTTACTAGTGAATAGAGACCAGACTGATCGTCGCGGGAGTTCACTTGATCCACGTTGCTGCGTGAAGCTACTCCTGAAGTCTGAATGCGATGAATTTCACTCTCCTCTTCTTGTGAGAACAAGTTACCCATGATAGGTAATAAATTGCTGACCAGTTGGCCTAAAAGAGTGTTAGTTGTATACAGTCGTCGTCAGTGATGCACGGTCTAGCTGCGTTTCACGGCGACGCTGATTGTAATAATTTGCGTTAGATCCGGGAAATGACGAAGGCGCGGGATGTCTCAGTTCTAGAGATGAGGCGATCCCCGTGTCACAGGCTATAATTTCCCCGTGTGAATCCCCCGTGTGAATCCCCCGTGTGAACTCCCCGTGGGAATCCTGAACCTCTCCGTGTGAAGGCTCTCCCCGTGTGAAGGCTCTCCCCGTGTGAAGGCTCTCCCCGTGTGAAGGCTCTCCCCGTGTGAAGGCTCTCCCCGTGTGAAGGCTCTCCCCGTGTGAAGGCTCTCCCCGTGTGAAGGCTCTCCCCGTGTGAAGGCTCTCCCCGTGTGAAGACTCTCCCCGTGTGAAGTCTCCCCCCGTTGAACCTCCCCGTGTGAGCCTCCCCGTGTGAACTCTCCCGTGTGAATACTTCCCCTGTGAATCACCCCCTGTAAATCCTCTCCCTGTAAATCCTCTCCCTGTAAATCCTCTCCCTGTAAATCCTCTCCCTGTAAATCCTCTCCCTGTAAATCCTCTCCCTGTAAATCCTCTCCCTGTAAATCCTCTCCCTGTAAATCCTCTCCCTGTAAATCCTCTCCCTGTAAATCCTCTCCCTGTAAACCCTCTCCCTGTAAAACCACCCCTGTAAAACCACCCCTGTGAATCTACCCCGTTAACCCCTTGTGAATCCTACCCTGTGAATTATCCCCGTGTGGAACCCTCCCCCTGTGGAACCTCCCCCGTGTGGAACTCCCAAGTGTGAAACCGCCCCCGTGTGGAGCTCCCCATGTGGATCCTCCCCCGCGTGGATCCTCCTCCGAGTGGATCCTCCTCCGAGTGGATCCTCCTCCGAGTGGATCCTCCCCCGTGTGAACGTCCCACCGTGTGAATCCTCACTCCGTGTGAATTCTCCCCGTGTGAATTCTTCCCCGTGTGAATTTTCTCCCGTGTGTTAATCTCCCCCGTGTGAATTCTCCCCCGTGTGAATTCTCCCCCGTGTGAATTCTCCCCCGTGTGAATTCTCCCCCGTGTGAATTCTCCCCCGTGTAAATTTCCCCCATGTGAATCTTCCCGCGTGTGAATGTCCCACCGTGTAAATTCTACTACCCGTGTGAATTCTTCCCCCGTGTAAATTTTCCTACGTGTGAACCTCCCCCGTGTGAATCCTCCCCCGTGTGAATCCTCCCCCGTGTGAATCCTCCTCCGAGTGGATCCTCCCCCGTGTGAATTCTCTTCCAGAGGTCTCGCCCTACTGTCAAAACTTCCTCGGAGGTAAAATTCTAGCGTCATGCCTCCCCTCCTGGAGCTATTACGTTAGAGTCTAGCCTCCGTCCCTATGAGTAGAAACTCCGTTCCTTTGGAGGTTCTCTACGCTACTACAGTGCTCTACGCTACTACAGTGCTAGTAGCGTCGGAGCTCCCTGTCAGAACTAGGTGAAATATTAGCGCCAGAAATCCATATGAGGAAGAATCCTAGAGTCAAACACTGTTAAAGTTCTGGGTTGGCACTCTCAAATTAAATATCTATTTGTTATCTCTTAAACCTTTCATTTATATGAATATCAAACTTCAATAGCATGCCACATTATAACACAACTCTCACTAAACTCTAATCAAATTTTCAGTCTCTTACTTAGTTCTGCTTGACAGCTCTGCAAGAAAGACAACAAACTGTTTACCAGGCCGTTTTAAACCGACACACTTGAAATGAAACCACCTATTGCATAAGTCACATTGAACCATTTTCCTTGAAAATGTTCAGACATTCTGCACACACAGTAGACACAGAAAGTCAAAACAGTACTTCGACATCTTAAAACAGGTCTTTGTTTCCGTGAAGAAAAGGTCTTTGGAAAGGCAGTTATTACTCCTCATAGCAAACATATTTTAGATGTTTCCTCACTCCACTTTGTACCTAGGTAATGAGGGTCAACTCCCTGAGCAATATCTATTGCAAATGCAATTGCATTTACCTCACAGTCACTTCCTTCTTGTTGTTGTTGCGCTGCAGCTACAGATACACTAATCTATGGTTCATCTGTTCTGTATATGATTGAAATTTGTTGCTGCAGATCACTTGATATGCAGTCGCCAGTGTGTCTCCGACTGTCATAAAGGGTGATGGCTGCTGTCTACGTACTTGATGTTACAACCCAGTGATTCCGTGTTGCAACACAGTGCATGTGGATTGAGCAGCTATACCTCGAAACTGAAAATTTGCATCCTTGGGACAAAAGAGAATCTTGAAACCCACTTTGCTGGGGAAACTGTTTCTTCAAAAGTTGCTGAGCATGATTGATAATTCCGTCATCAAGTCAAAGTGCTGGGCTGTCCAAAACACTTAGATCAATAGCGTTGTTGCTGTTGCGTCTGTTGTTGTTGCTGGTCTTCATGGTCCTATTGCTGTTGTTGTTGTTGTTGTTGTTGCTGCTGCTGCTGGACCTCCTGTTCTTGTTCCTGTTGTTGCTGGTTCTCCTGTTTCTGTTCTGCTGCTGCTGCTGCTGCTGTTGTTCCTGCTATTGTTGACTGGAAACAAAGGACTTTTAGAAGTGTGCTATTGTAGACCTTTTTCATTACTTTCCCTTCAGCAATTCTCAAGCGATACCTTCCCTTTGGCAATACTTCAGCAATGTGGTATGGCCCTAGCCAAGCAGCATCCATTTTGCCACCCATTTGATGATTGAGTTTCACATTTCGTAGCAACAGAAGCGATCCAACGTCATATACCTGTCCACTTTAGAGCCTGGTGTTTGCTATCGTACTGTTGCTTCTGTCTGCTTTGAGCTCCCTTGATATTCTGCTCGGCTATCTAGTATACATTCTCAAGATGAAGCTCAATAGTTCTGTCAACCTGGTCTTCAAAAGTGAGTTCAACATGAACATCCATGTCTTCAACTCCTTTTGTGTATAGTAAATGCACAGTTACTGTTCTTGGATGTCGATCATAAAAAAGAAAGAAATGGAGAAATTTAGAAGCCCGCTGAGATATCCTAGAACAATACAATTATCACCATACATATATGTAGTGACAACCAACAGTTCCCAAACTAATTAATTAAGATACTTGATTGGATATACTTATATAGAGTACTGAATCGATTTTGTCATCCCAGTCATCACTCTGTTTATCAGTCACTTTCTTCAGACCATTCATGAGTGTCTGCTTGAACTGTTCAACAAGTTCATTAGTCTGTGGATGATATGGGCTACTTATTCTATGTTCAATTCCTGTCCTCTCACACAACTCTGCAGTAACTTGATTCACAAATTCACGAACCTGGTCAGATATGATAACCTCTGACCATCCATGACAGCAAAACGTTTCAAAGAGAAAAGTGGCCACAGATGCAGCTTTTTTGTCAGTAAGGCTGTGTTTCCACTAGCTGCACGTTAAACTAGTTTAGCTTAAACAGGTTTAAAAACTAAACCAGTTTAAGAGAGAGACTGTTTCCACTACGAACTTTCCTAGCCACGTGATGTGTGACATATCTGGGACAAATCCGTGTAGAGTAATGTTGCAATATTCTTGAATCGAAGCTTGTTCGGATGCGTTAGGCTGCTCTGTAGCCGAATCAGACCAACTTATAGCTGTTGCTAATGCAGCAGCCGCCTCCGGATCTACTACTAGGCATGAAGATGACCAAGGACATCGTCAAGCACGTGGGTCATCTTGGGCAGAGGATGAAAGTAGCACGTTGTTGAACATATGGGGACAAGCAGAAATACAGAGAAGATTTAGAGATTTGGAGGAATCAACCTATTTGGGAAGAGATTTCTCGAGATATGGCTGACAACAGATATGCAAGAACTTGGGAGCAGTAAGTAAGAGTCGAATTAAAATTTAGAAACGCAATACAAAAGATAAAAGATGGCACAATGGAAAAAAACAGGAAAAGGAGGCATACGCTGGCCATTCTATGATGTGATGACTAGGTATAGATAAAATTTTTCTAAAACTATCCTACTATTGGCTCAATTGTAATGACTCCCCTCCCCGTGTGATTTAATTACTAGATTATTGGCCAAAGAAGGTCAGGAGCTCCTTCCGTCTCAGTCAGCAGTTGGGATACATCTCTAGACACACAGGACAACCAAAATACCAAAGAGTTCAAGGACTGCAGCAACCTTGATAGCCCAGCCTCTCATGATCATGACCAAGAAAGGTCAGAAGAATCTGCCAACACTGTTGGAGTGGATTCAGACGTTGGTGCTATTGTGGAAGATGTGGGGAGTGCAGACTACAGAGAAATGAAGAGACCCTACTGGCCCATTGAATGGTAACTACAATATCCAAAATAAATAGATCAACTAGTCTGTACTGCAGGATTTCTTTGCAGCAAAGAAACGAAGTGCTAAAAGATCTAAGACTGAACAAGTTCTGTTCGTGATGACAAAGGCCCTGAAAGAACTGGATGATACAACAATGACCAGAGAGGAGGAAACAAGAAAAAAGAAGATAGAAGATTATGGGAGGAAGAGCAGGATAAAAAGCAGATGGAGTTTATGAATAACTTGACAGTGGGCAATACGATCAAGAACTCTCAGATTCATTTCACTGGTTGCTTTACATCATACTGATTGTGTAAAGCATTACAACCTCTTTACTTACATAATATAATGCACCACAGCCTGTCTAATAGGTTGCACATTTTCTTGTGTCATGCCTACAAAACTGTCAGTTTCTCTTGTTGCTGGCCAGCCAGGATTTGGAGAACAATTTACCCACTCATCTTCAACACCATCTCCATGACTTAGGCAATAGTTGTGGAGAGTTCAACAGGCAACAATATTTGTAATAGCATTTTCAACAGTTTCATTTAAGCATGCTCCCAGGCACCTCCACCTTCCCTTGAGCATTCCAAACGATCTCTCTACCACCATCTGAGTACTGCTATACTTGTAATTGAAATTTCGTTTTGCCTCTGACATGTCTATACTTCCTAGGAATGGTTTCAAGAGCCATGCAAGTAAAAGGATAAGCCGTATCTCCTAAAATAATTGCCAGAACATCAACTCCGAAGATTTAAACAGTGGGAACTTCAGGAAATACTCCTCCTTCCCTTTCAGCCAATTTATATTCCCTTTCAGCCAACTTTATACAAAGGACTATTCGAAATACTCGAGTGTCATGTACACTTCCAGGGTACTCTGCAAAAATGTCTGTAAACCTAATTGATGAGTTGACTAGTGCTTGAACTTGCAGAGAATGGTACCCTTTTCTGTTGACATAATCTTCAGGACAGTCAGTAGGTGCAGTTATCTCAATGTGTGTCCCATCAATAGCACCAGCTACTTGAGGTAGTCCACAAATATGCTCAAAACTTTCAATGATTTTCTGAAGCTCTCTCCCGGTTGGCTTTTTAATTTGCAAAAAAAGATGACTTGAAACAGCATCGCAAAACTCCCTTGCAATTCGATGAGCAATTGTCTTGCCAATGCCAAAAAGATGAGCTACTGTTCTATATTCTGTTGCTTCCGCCGGTGATACAGAAAAACGCCATCTTCTCTCTCTCAGTAGCTGCTGATCTCTCTCATTTCTTTTGCAATGCATCTTTTAATGCAATCCCATACCAACACAATAATAGTCAAAATCACCAAAACAACGTCATCAGAAGGCATCTTCAAGCACGCAGGCTACTGTCACGTGATAGTTAAACCTAAACCACTTTGCTAAACTTACTTTGAAGTAGGCTTAGGAAAGCGATTTAAGTTTAAAAATATAACTGGTTTAGTGCAGGTGGAAACAGGTCAATTCTTAAACCAGTTTAGCTTAAACTACTTCTTAAACCAGTTTAAGCACTAGTGGAAACGCGCCCCAACTGGTTTGCCTCAGGTCATTTAGACAAGTAAATAAACCAGTGTTATCATATACTTGTTTCCTTTGCTGGTGACAGGAAGTGGGCCAACCATATCAATGGCAACATGCTTCCACACATCACTGACTGAAATAGGATGAAATTCTGAGGTTGGCATTTGTCGCTGTGGATATTTTTGACATTTCTCACATTCCTTGCAATACACTTCCATGTCTCAAAACAATCATTTCCAGAAAAATCCTTTGATATCTACACAAATTGTAATTACGACTATTGATTCAATTGGATGATAGTCAACATACTGTAAAGACCTCCAATGTCAGACATAACCATTTGGTTTGTAATTGGCAACAGTGTCAAGACCTGGACTTACTTAGAGACCAATGGGAATTGGATAGGCGCCTATCAGATATAGAGATACCGTGGGATGCAATTCTTTTATTCAACCAGACCGGTGTTGTCACAAACCACTCTTGGAACCATACTGTGAAAGTACTACCCATGCACTACGTACTGCAGGGCAAAATAGTATTCCAAAGAAGAAGTACAGACGAGTTTGGCTCCATGGACGGGATAACAATATTCGACTAAGACAACAGGAAGCATACTGGAAATGGAAGCAAAGTGGAAAATGTCGATCTGGTAGACTCTTTGATGAAATGAGGGACGGCCGGAAAATATTCTGAAAAGAAGTCAAGAGAGTTAAGCAGGTGAGTGAAAAGAGAGAGAGTGAGATCCTCTTGGAAAAACTTTGTTCAGCAGACAAGAACAATTTCTGGAAAAGAATTAAGAAACAAGGTCGACCATCATGCAGTGGGTTCAGATAGGGATGGCAAGAACGGACAGAGACATTAGCAATTATTGGAAAGAGTATTACCAAAAATTAGGAAATATTCAAGATCAAACATTTTGCGATGTATTGAACAACCAGCTTGATAGAATGGTAGAAGAAGAAGATATGAGAAAAAGAACCTCGTGGTGACACTTTGTTATCAATGTTCCTTTGTTGTCTGACTGGGCTGATAGAGATGTCATCCCTTCCTTTACAACTTCAATTGACACAAGAGACGAGTTCTCCTTACTGATATTTAGCCAAGCAACACACAAGAGTGATTCTCACGGAAATTTGGCGTCTCCGTGTCCTGTGCTTGAACCAAGTTGGTAGAAGCACGAACAGACGGTCTGACAGCAACTGAAACAAAATACAAAATGTAGATCTTTACTGTGGAGGGATGGAGGGATTGTACAGGATTAGTGTCTTCTTTCATTCATGAACTGTTAGCCAATCAACTGTCTGTCTGTCTGTCTGTCCATCAGTCTGTATGTCCATCTCTCTGTCTGTCTGTCCATTGTTTGTCCATCTTTTTGTCTGTTTGTCTACTTGTCGGTCCATTGTCTGTCTGTCTGTCTGTCCATCAGTCTGTTTGTATGTCCATCTCTCTGTCTGTCTGTGTATTGTTTGTCCATCTTTTTGTCTGTTTGACTACTTGTCTATCCATTTGTCTGTCTGTATGTCCACCTGTCTATCTGTCTATCCATCTTTCTGTCTGTTTGTCTACTTGTCTGTCCATTGTCTGTCTGTCTGTAAGTCTGTCTGTCTGTCTGTCTGTTCATCTGTCTGTCTGTCCATGTCCATCTCTCTGTCTGTCCTTCTCTCCATCTGTCTGTCTGTCTGTCCGTTGTCTATCCATCCATCCAAACATCTATAGATAAGTGCCATTTTGTCCGTCCCGTCCATACGTGGAAGTTGCGTCATGCTGTACAGACAGGAAGTAGAGTCGGGACAGGTTGGAGGCTAGTCACTTTGATTCTCCATCTGTCTGTCTGCCTGCCTGTCCATCTGTCTGTCTGTCTGTCCATCTGTCTGTCCATCCATCCAAACATCTTTGATTCTCCATCTGTCTGTCTGTCTGGCTGTCTGTCTGTCTGTCCATCTGTCTGTCTGTCCATTTGCCTGTCTGTCTGTCTGTCTGTCTGTCTGCCCATCTGTCTGTCAATACATATATTTAAAATTTCAACACTATTACGTCTGTCCATCTGCCTGTCTGTCTGTCTGTCTGTCCATCTGTCTGTCCATCCATCCAAACATCTTTGATTCTCCATCTGTCTACACGTCTTCCCTTCCATCCAATCAACTTCCCATCATCCGTCTCTTTCCCTCTGTCTGTCTGTCAAGTCCAACCATTTGCCCACTTGTCTGTACATGCTGCTATCCCCTAAACTCTCCCATTAACACGTCATACCAACTGGCTGTATCGTTGACATCACCGGCATCGAGCTCGTTCCCAGTGTGCTCACATTTCCGGCTTGAAATGCTTGAAAGGACAGTTGGGCTTGAGGCAGCCACTCGGTTGAAGCTCAAAGCAACACAACAACTCACTCTTCAACGGCTAAACATTCAACATTCTCACAAGAATGTGAGAAATAGACGAAAGTGTCACCATTCACAGTGATATGCATATGTCTGAACGAACATGCTGATTGAAAGTACGATCCTTGTAGCCACAACGTACAGACAGTGTTGTTACCGAGTGCAGCTTGACCGTGACGGAAAGGGCATTGGTCACCCTGGAATAGAGACCACAGTCAAGACGTACAAATAATTTATATAAATAAAAATAACAAAAATAAAAAAATGTATACAATTAATTTATATAAATTAGTTATATGCAAATTATTAATTAATTTATTTTTATTTTTATTTATTAATTAATAAATCAATAATTTGCATACAATTAATTTATATTTATATTTATTTATATAAATTAATTGTATGCAATTTATTTATTTATTTATTATTTATTAATATAAATAAATAGCATACAATTAATTTATATTAATAAATTATTAATCAATAATTCACATGATTGGTGACTATATCAACTGTACCTTCAGACATTCAGTATTATAATAGAAATAACAATCGTCTCCTTTCGTAGCCATTCGATCGCCTCAACCCTGCAACACATATGAAATACATTCAAAACACATGAAGTAATCGACGTCATGCAACTTCTGTGTTTCACACCACAAAAAAGGACACAACAGACAAACAGAGACTTAAAATGAGTTTAGATGGAAAGTGCGTGGGTGTGGCAGATAGGTGTGTGTGTGTGTGTGTGTGTGTGTGTGTGTGTGTGTGTGTGTGTGTGTGTGTGTGTGTGTGTGTGTGTGTGTGGTGTATTTACCATTCATGATACATTTGTCATCTGTCGATAGTTTGTCCGTCGGTCTATCAATTGTTTGTCTGTGTGTCTGTCCATTGTTTGTCTGTGTGTCTGTCCATTGCTTGTCTGTGTCTGTCAATTGTTTGTCAACCTGTCTGTCAATTGTTTGTATATGTGTCTGTCCATTGTTTGTCTGTGTCTATCAATTGTTTGTCTACTTGTCTGTCCATTGCTTGCCTGTGTCTATCCATTGTTTGTTCACCTGTCTGTCCATTCCAACTGCATCTTTTTTGTGTGTTCCATTTCCTCCAAAGCATGTGGCGTTGGCTGTGGAGTGATAAGTCCAGGGTAACAGGAAATGACAGGGTAACTTGTATGCTGCTCACAAAGTGCCTTCTGTACTCATCTTCAGAGCAAGCCCTAATGAATGTAAAAGCTGAAATTGAAAGCAGTCAATTTCCTGTTTTCAAAAACGGATAGACAGTTACTGGCCGCGAAAAGAAGAATGGGCTTTATGCTTCCGGACACAATTCCCAACACGAGGAAACTACACGAATAATTATTCTGAGGCAAGCATAAGAATAATCAAAGATATTCTGTTTCAAAGGCAGAAGGCCTGGAATGCTGTACAGTTCTTCCAAATGGTGCATATAACAATGGAGTTGTAGTATCAGCGCCGCTTACTTTCACTGGCAAGTAACAGACTTGATCACTTCGTGTCATTAAATATACATTAGCTGGTGTGAAGCTTGGTAGCACTTCCTTCGATGATGTAACAGCCACAGAAGAAGACCCTGATGTATACATGGTTTGAAGCCACACAGATCCACACAACCACTGGATAGTAGACTTGCAACTAGGGAAATGCTCTTGCCCGGTAGGATACAATGGAACACCATGTAAACACCAGCTCGTTGCAGCAACAAAATACATGAAGTCCACCATCAACAAGATTCACTGATTCCCCAAAAGGACGCCAGCTCCTTGCAGGCGTAGCTCTGGGAAAAGATTGCCAACCCATTAGCTTCTATAGTAGTCTTCACCAAAAGTCAGATGAAGAGTACTTGCAGTCCCTCTCTGTTGATATTCAATGGCATAATGAAGACATACGGCATTCTTTCAAAGAATCAGCCATGCTGGATGATGATCTGTTCCAACAGAAAAGGCAGAAAACAACCATGAAGGAGACTGAAATACCCAGTAGTGGTGAAGACAAGAATCAGACAATCGAGACAGTCAAAACAAGTCTCAATGAAGTCATGGTTGACCTAGAAACTGGACTTGCCCCCAACATGACAAACAATGATGACTATCTGACAGCTGTTAAAAAGTTTTGTGAAAACTACTGGAAATGTCGAGGAAAATCAACACATCCACCGACCAAGCAGCAGCGTTTGGTTTCAGCATTACACACTTTTGGCAGTCATACAGGGATAACAAAGCACAGGCAAAGAATTCGGGTGCAGCCTACAGCCCTCAGCAGACGAAAACACATGAAAAATTCAAGCTCTGTTCCTGCAAAAGCTGGCTGCCCCGGTGTGTTTAATAGTAGGAGATCAACTCAAACAACTCCTTCTGTCAGTAGGTATGTGATGCCGAAGCGAATACAAAAGATAAAGAGACAGCACAGTCTGTCCGCCAGTATTCAGCAGAACAGCAAAAATGCTTGACAGAGTTTATTATAAACTTTATACTTAGAAGCATGTTTACTATAGATATACAATGTAAGGTATAGATTACGTGTAAGCCCATGCAATGTTCCTGAAGAACTAAAAAGTTAATCTATGTCTACGTGACTATACGTACCGTAGTCTAGCTACTAGTAGTCTGCATATTTTAATAGATAGATAGCTGTATTACGTGTACACCAGTTTGAAGAGGTCTCTGGTTGAACAGCTGAAAGTTGGAACAGCTCCTTTTGCGATGCAAGTGCACTGACGCAGATTTCTGCTGAATTATGAACTAAGAAAATAAGTTATCACAACGTAAGGTAGACGAAACGTCTAGCCTACCTGCTATAGCTACTTTGTGCGCATGTGCTTTGATGGCCCCCGAGTTCGAAAATTACGACGCAGCTACCGCTTCAGCAACGTCAATGGTGTGACGTCGCAAGGTGCGCAGTAGTCGAACGCAAACAACAATGTCACGTTCCTTCTGCCAACATCACGTGCAGATTACAGGGTATACGGGACGTTTATCCGGGTATTGAAGAAAGTGGGCCCCAAAAAAATTCGCATGACCACGGCATCCTTAGCCTCGAAGTTCCAGACCGTCTCCCAAAATAGACGATATTTGGGGAGGGGCCGAGTTCTCGAGGCGCACCCTTCGCCGTTCTCGCTGTACACAAAGTCACGTTTCCGGGTCTGCTTCTGAACCGTAGATCATCTTGCTGTTGACTAGGCTTTGTAAGTAAGTTCACTACTTACCATTTCGTACATCTTGTGAGAGACTTTGCCTGCGTAGAGACGCGTAGGAAGCCATTTCTTGAGTACGGCTTCTCGAGGGTAGGAGACTGCTGTTCAAGCTGAAGTCGCCTGATTCACACTCTGAACAGATGCACGTGAAGTGGAAAGACAGACTACTCAATGCCTAGCGACAGAAGTTTTGTTAGATGAAGATTGTGTGGTAGGGGAATCCATTTGGGGTAACCGAACGTGACGCACTGTTACTGTTTGTGTGGCTGAAAACTAGGACTACTTTTTCTCCATCTAGCGAACTACTCGAACTGTGGAACTGTGAAACTATGTATCTTGTCGAACTAGAGTCAGAAAAAGTTTATCTAGCTTATCCAACTCTTCATGGAAGGCGGTGAGCTCATGAGCTTTCAGTTGAACTCCACGCTGTATCAAGCACATTTCTGTACACAAAACCTGCATAACTTGGTTTCATCATTTGACAGTACGTGTGTTGAGTGAGAATGCCTTTCCTTGCAACTCAGACTCTGCAGATGCAAGTTCTTACTCGAGAAATCTAATCTTCTATTGAAGTTCCACTATTTCATTTGCTTGCTGTTCAATTATCCGGCGTAAACCATCAGCGACATTTTTGACAATCAACGTCTTCACTTTTGAGATCACTAGTATACACATGTCTTGATCAACTGCAGATGAGGTAGAACAGCCTCTACTTTCTGATTTAGACATTACAGCTATCGAATAGTGCGTATGTGTTGTTTTACTTTAGACATAAACTGTTGCTGGGACCAGTAGACTGGCAGTGCTAATTTATTTGTAAACAGACTACAGAGTACGTGTATTGTACTCTGATCCGCGTCAGTGTACTTATCCAGTGCAAGTTGTCACAGTAAGAACTTTGACTTGGCCAATCACATCTAGACAGAAGCAAGCTAGACAGAAGCAAGCTAGACTGCCCAGAAACAACGCGGAACGCCTACATGTCTGGTTACCCAAAATGGGTTCCCAAGTGGCATGATTTCACTCGCCAAAACTAATCCATCTCTAGGCAATGAGTAGTCTGTGCTTCCACTCCACGTTTATCTGTTCAGAGTGTGAATCAGGTGACTTCAGCTTGAACAGCAGTCTCTTTACCCTCGAGAAGCCGTACTCAAGAAATGGCTTCCTACGCGTCTCTACGCATGCATGCCACTACTGGCCCGCACGCTCGTAAATCGACGTAAATAGCACGTAAATCGAATTTACGATCATCGTATTGAAACCGTAAATTACGCCGATCCTACTCGTAAATAGACGTATTTATTCGTAAATGGCCACTTTACATTCATTTACGTAGCAATTACGGGTCATTTACGATTGTTTTACGTAGGGTTTACGACTCGATTTACTCTATTACTTACGTCAATTTACGTTTGTGAAAACGGTTCATATACTGGGCATTTACGTAAAATTTACGTCTAATTACGGTCATATACGTAGCTAGACTCGTACCCAGTCCTCCTCCTCGCGCGCTCCACGTGTTTTGGCACGTGCTTTTTGTGTCCGCTTGCCAGGAGAAGGAGAAGCCTTCTCCTGGCAAGCGGACACAAAAAGCCTTCTCCTGGCAAGCGGACACAAAAATCACGTGCCAAAACACGTGGAGCGCGCGAGGAGGAGGACTGGGTACGAGTCTAACGGTCTAGAACTTCAAGGCTACATTTTCTCTACCGCTAGCGCATGCGCGCCTTGGGTTAAAGACCCAAATCACGTGATTTATCCGTAAGGGTGGAGTCTTCGTATCAGCTAGCAACGAGAAGGTAGATCATCGTACGCGGTCTCGCTGCAGCGAACCCACTGACGTGCGCGTTTGGAAAGCTGTGATCAATCTAAGTGTCTATTTGCAAAGAAGATAACTTTTTACCACGCCTCTGCATCTTTCATGGTGGCCGATCTAATGAAACTCTGCTGGTCATGGCCTCACTTCTGACTATTCGGGAACGCAAAGCGCGTTGGAAGGAGCTGGAGAAGTTGATCACTACATACAACAGGCGACACAGACACAACTCTTTCCAATTCTCATTGCCCAACAAGGTAAATATTTTGAAATGTGATGAACCGTTAAATGGAAGCAGATGGTTTGGAAGGTTTGTGGTAGGTGTGTCTAACAAATTTCCACTTGATAAATTGGTTCTTAATTTGTAACACGCGCAAAACGTAAACATTGTAGGACATAGCATAGTAAGTCTGACGGACACCTCTAATGTTCACATTCATACAGATTTGTTACTCTGTCTGCCTGTCTGTCTAATAGTCTATGATCTGTCTGTCTGTCTGTCTGTCTGTCTGTATGTATGTATGTATGTATGTATGACGATGAGATCTGTTTGGCCTGCAACACGCAAAAAGATACATTTGACCATGTTTTCACCGGCTACTGCAAATGGCAGGATACTCAACAAATTGCACAAAAATATCTTTATCAACATGGGGTAAGAGTATCAAGAAGTACCAACATTTTCAAGCAACTTTTGCTAGCAAAAAGCCGAAGAGGGAAGATCTACATCAGTGTGCTGCTAACAACTTACTACATGAAGAGACAGACACTGAGGCCTCAAGCAATAGTGGCAACATATATTTATCAGTTACGATTAGTGGAACGAACATTGTAGTATACTAGTTTTGATGTAATCTGTATTATCACTGAGTCTTATGGACTCTTTTAATAAAACAGGAAAAAATGTATGTCTATGTTTGTCTGTCTGTCTGTCTGTCTGTCTGTCTGTCCAATACATATATTTTCAACATTGAAATCTACATACAACACAACTAAGCAATTCTACTGTCCCAATCGCACATAATCTTTACCAAACTAAAACTCTATACCAGCCCTATATAGGGCTGTACAGTGAAGCCCATTAATAATTGTGTATATTGTTCATTTTCTTGACTTTCCTTGTACGTTCCAGTAAGCGGGATATTTTTGTGGAAATCACTCTAGCGTTACATTGTTGTAACTAAACTGATAAACATTGTCTCCAATATGTTGTAAAATTGGATGCATTCTAACGACCGTTCTCATCATAAGACATGAGAGAAAGAGTCTTTAACAACTGTTGAGTCTCATCACCTCATCTGCCATAAATGATCATGCTTAAATACCAAAGGGATTGCTGTTGGTGCATACCCTCGTGGTAGCAGTTGGGAGTCATACTTTGTGTGTTTAATCTTTTCTCTTCTGGATGCGGCAGGCCCATCACTATAAGGAGCTCTGTTTGTCTGTCTGTCAATACATATATTTTTCATAAATGAACTATAGCACCAAAGTAATAGCTAATCTACGCGTCCATTACATCAAGTACATGCATTAAACTGGTAAAACTACAATGCACACTAGATAAGCACCAACTACACATACACTTTAGAATTAGACAGTAGGGACCTATCGTCCCAGTTTTTGTCTGTCTGTCTGTGCGTCTGTCTGTCTGTCTGTCTGTCTGTCTGTCTGTCTGTCTGTTTGTCTGTCTGTCTGTCAATACATATATTTTCAAAGAACAACACTATTACATTCTAGTCTGGCCCAAACAGCCGACGCCATAATTTAACTACTGTCTGTCTGTCTGTCTGTCTGTCTGTCTGTCTGTCTGTCTGTCTGTCTGTCTGTCTGTCTGTCTGTATACCAATAAGTATACAGGAGAAATTCTACTAGGAGGGACGTCATCAAAGTGTATCCCACTAGTGTTTGAGCACTTTGGTAGATGAGGCCTGCAAACTGATGTCTTCTTACACACTTTCTCAAAAAAGTGTAGCCGTATTGATGAAGACCCCTTTTGTAGTGCAGAACAATTCAAAACTTTTTGGAGGAAACGGTTCTCTTTGATTCTTCAAAGATGCAAATGCAAAAGTAATCCTCAAAAAGTTGTCAAGAGTTTCAGAAACAAAGACTGACATGGACAAGCATTTTGACTTTAATGTACAGATCCAAGTCCACTAATGTTTTAGAGTATCTCGCTGTGAAGGACTGGTTCATTATAGAAGTTTAGGATGTGTACAAGGAGAGGATCTGTAACAATAAAATAATCTGTCTGTCTGTCTGTCTGTCTGTCTTCATTTATTTCAATACATTTTAAGCACAATTACAAACACTAAATATCCAATAATCCTTGCGACAATGTCTCTGTCTCAAACTTAAAAAAAGACTAAAACCACCTATGCCATATACATCAAACGCAAAGAGTCTTAATTAAACTACAACTAAACTGTATGTAATTAATGAACTAGTGAACACTACATTGTACATCCAATTCTCTACCCATAACTCCATCTCCCCGACCTCCTGTTGTCCTCTTCATTTTTTTTAGTATCACTTTGGCATTAGCTTTCTGCACAGTTTCAGCTATTCGTTTCCTCTAGTAACAGACAAACTCAGAATGGTTTCTCTTCCTTTCACAGTCCCTTGCTCTGGACGGAAGAGTATTCAGGTATCTTTCTGCTTTTTGCCTCCATCTTCCAAAATGTTCAAAGACTAACGGGATGAGTGTTGGGTTAGTTGTACCTCGACCAGACAAAGCTAGCTTAGCATATTTCTTCCTCTTTTGCTCCTCCCTTGCTGAAACCGCAAATCCATCTTCTTCTGCTGATTTTGATAGGACTTCAGAGCTCCACGGATGAGCGAAGGCAACATCTAAATCAATATTCGATTCCTCATCAGTGTCAATCACCACAATCGGGTCTGCAATCGTTGTTTGTATATCTGTCTCTTGGTTCTTTTCTGTGACGTAATTTACGCAAGCATTCAGACCATTCACTCACAACAGAATCATGCTGCCATATAGGGCCTCCTTCATGTTTACAACTAAGAAGATGATATTTGTCTTTGTCAAGAACTTTCCAACATTCACAGTGTGTCAGCCAACCTCCAGATGGCATTGGGCAACCCATAGAGCTGCTGTCTGTCTGTCTGTCTGTCAATGGTAGTATATTTTCATAAATGAAGTTGGATACAATAGCAAGCAAAGGCTAAGTACAGTTCACATTGTCTAACTGCTCCGCAGGAACATACTTGCATTGTTTTCTGAAGCTGTCTGTCTGTCTGTCTGTGTCTGTGTCTGTTTGTCTGTCTGTCTGTCTGTCTGTGTCTGTGTCTGTTTGTCTGTCTGTCTGTCTGTCTGTCTGTCTGTCTGTCTGTCTGTCTGTCATCCCCACTTCTGCTAATCACGCTGTAAAAACAAACAAATTTCTTTAGCGTCTTACCTGAGGTTGGGAGTGGCTCTACCTTTCACCAGTTCAATTAAAAAGTGTGATTGTGGTCATGATTTGGATGAATACGGATACCATCTTTTATCCTGTAAATATGGGGGTGGACCTGTGTAGTCTCACAATTCAGTCTTAAATGGGTGGAGTGAATGCCAGTCTGACCTTCACCTTCCCCATCAAACAGAACCAAGGCATAAATGCATCAATACTGAAGACCGTCCAGACATTACAATGTTTGATCCGAATACTGGACAGAATTTGGATATTGATGTGTTGCTAGCTCACCTATGGAGTCAGGACATTATTAGGAGGGCTAGCAGGGAAAATGGTCATGCTGCCACGACAAGAGATGAAAAGAAAATGAAAAAATATTTAGAAGAGCTTGTTCCAAGAGGATATGTATCAAGATGTGTTCCTTTTGTGAGAAAACATTTTGGGAGGTGGGGCACAAAGGCAGAGAATTTTTTGCAGCATTTGTCACAACAGTCAGCAAATCCAGAAGTTAGTTTTAATGCCTCCATGTTCATGTCGTATTGGAGAAAAAGATTTTCTACAATTCTGCAAAGATGCAATGCCAAAGTTATTCTTAGAAATCTTTCAAAACTGTCACTTAATCATGGTGATTTAGATAGGTTATTTGATTTTGACATTTAATTAAAGTCAAGTCCATTAGTTAATTAATGACTTTGTTGTTTGCAAGGACTGATATGTATTTAAAAATTCTAGTATATGTACAAGTAGAATCTGTATGAGAATAAATTATCTGTCTGTCTGTCTGTCTGTCTGTCAAGATAGCATAATTATAGTTCCAAACATGAACTATCACAATACTGAACAGCAATATGTAACAGCTAAATAAATACTTATGTTCTTTATGTCCCTCCAAAACCTTAGAACAACTATTACTAAACTGTATAAACTAAACACTAAACTAAACCCATAACTGAAAATTATAGCATTCTTTCAAAGGGACGTACATGTCTTTGTCTAAATCATTGAATCGCAATCTTACTTCTGACTCTGACTCTGTGCTTCTGCAGTGGCACTGAAATTCTTTTTGCCAATAGTCTTTTAAAGTTTGCTGTATTTGGCCAGCCTGTCTTGACTTGTGATTTCTTGTTTAAAGAGTTCGAATAGTTCTCTGCCTTCCTCCCCCATTGCCCAAAGTGCTTAAGAAAATGGAATCACTTGCACGAACGTACTTCCAAGGTACGTCTCCCTGACACAAAGAGCCTTTCCTGATCTCTCTTCTTCTTGTCACAATGAGCCTCTTTGCTATCTTTCTCCTGGCAGCCGCAGCTCCATTACTTGTCACAGACAAAGGGAAAATATCTGAACTCCAAGATTGGCTACAGTCATGTCCAGCTGGACATTAGAACCAGCCCCAGTATCAAACACTATGATAACTGGGTGGCATTCAGAAGAAGCGTATCTGTTTGTTGTCTCCTTCCTGTGGTGTTTTTGTAGGCTGGCCAAACACTCTGGCCACATGGACATGATGGAGTTTATGTTCAGACTGGTCTGGCTCCAAGTGTACTTGAGATTCGATGGTAGCCACTAACATCAGAGATTGCCTTTTCACAAGCGTGGATGTCAAAGACTGAACTTCTATGCCACTTGTTGTGCATTTGCTGCTGTTACTTTATGCTGAAGTCTTTTTGTCTGAACAGAGATGTCTAGGGAATAAGAGGATAGAGAGTTGAAACAGAAGAATGTGAACATCATAATATCTGTTACACTGATGGCTTCAAGGACAAAATTGAAGGGGCAATTCATTCAGTAAATGTGACCATGATGCCAAGAAAGCAAACGTTGCTGTAACATCAACAACAGTCCAACCAAATCTTCCACATTTGACTGGTGACTTTAATGCTGCCAAAGAATCCTCCAATAAATTACAACCCAAAAGATTGGTAAATGTTGACCTGGCCTGAAGATCATGGAGACAGCAGCATTCACATAAGAGCAAGGAGCAACTGACCACATCAGGTGGTTGCTTCGTGGAGCAGTAACTCTGAATGTCATTCAGTTGGGCTGGCTTGTCATAAAGATTAGTTCCTGATCTGTACCTGTGAACTCGCAACATGAATCTTGCATGAATTGGGGGCCTTCAATTGGAATGCCTAAAATTGCTGTGCCATTACAAGTGATAGGTACAGCAGTGAAAGATCTGATCTCTGTTGGTACTAAACTGAGGCTGTAGATTTCACATTTGGAGTCAGAGATTTCAAGATGACTTGTGGTGAATTGAGCTTGAAGGCTTTGTAAGAACTAGATTTGGTAGCCCCAAGATAAAGACCTCATCTAGATGTGCCAAGATCCTAAGATCAGGATTCTCTGATTGGAGCTTCATCAAAATAGGATGACTGCCATTTGAAAACAAAAATTTGGACCAAGTGGATCCTCTTGATGGATGCTTTGCTGGGAGCTTGAAAGCATGGCTTTAGACCCTTGCAGGAAGACGAGGGAGGTTATGTTTCAAACAGTTGCTATGCATGACCGGAGATATCAAGAAATGATGTAGACACTTGTTCTAACAAATGACATCGGTCCAGAGAGTTGAACACATTCTTCACATCTGTTTAAAATTATCCACTCAGAATGGGATTCCAATAGCAATTGCACGTGTTGTGCTACGTAGAAGCTTTTTGCCACATTCTGTTTACACACCATGTTGTAGTGGATTGAAAAATCAGCGAATTCTTGTTTCTTATGTCTACTACTTTTACTGTTAGACAACGAAGTGCTTCTCCAATAGCAATAGGGCATACATCATTTGTTGACTTGCGAAGACCAATCATCCAGGATGTTGACAATAATTTTGCTGCTTCATCAGAAAGAATAGCTTGGTCAATAGCATTACGAGTATTATGGAAGAGACTATTGTTGCTGAGTGGACTGCTTACCTAAAGGAGCTGGGTATTCCTCATCAAACAGAACCAAGAAACAGATATGTACAAACTGATGGAAGACCAGACATTACATTCTACGACATTGATTGTGGTGTCGCCTATGAATGTGATGTTTTTTTGCTCACCCTCGGAGAAAAGACATAGTGAACGGAGCTGCAAAGGCCTGCAGACAAGCAGGGACAAAACAGGCATCAGAAAAGATGTCTATTGTTGCTGAGTGGTCTGCTTACCTAAAGGAGCTGGGTATTCCTCATCAAACAGAACCAAGAAACAGATATGTACAAACTGATGGAAGACCAGACATTACATTCTACGACATTGATTGTGGTGTCGCCTATGAATGTGATGTTTTTTGCTCACCCTCGGAGAAAAGACATAGTGAACGGAGCTGCAAAGGCCTGCAGACAAGCAGGGACAAAACAGGCATCAGAAAAGATGTTACAGATATTCAAAGGAAATCTTGCAAAATGGATCTAGCCCTGAAATTGTTCCGCTAGTTTTGAGCATTTCGGCACATGGGGATCACAAGTGGAAAATTTCTGCATGAACTGGGAAGAAAGGCAGGGCTCATTGAAGGAAGACGAGTAAATGCAGAGTTTGTGTCACATTGGTGACGTCGTTTTTCTGTGACTTTCCAAGAATGCAATGGTAAAGTTGTCTTGAGAAAGAGTCTAAGTTGTCAGCAAACAGACTACTGGAGGATAATGTAGTTAGCAGAGATAGATACATTCAGTGCTTTACACATTGAAATAGTTGAACTTGTTTATGAAGCACTTTCTTTTAATTATTAAAAAATTGTGTATTGTAGTGTGTAGAGATGCTGTATCCTAATAAAAAAACTGCCTGCCGCCTGCCTTGCCTGTCTGTCTATCTGTCTGTCTGCCTGTCTGTCTGTCTGTCTGTCTGTCTGTCTGTCAATAGATATATTTTCAAACATTGAACTATATACACCATCTAAGCGAAGCAACTAAATACTACCCAAGCCAATACGGATATATGGCTTGGTTCTACCTACAACTATTTATGTTTATGTGGCTGTCTCTTGAAGCAATCTTCTTTATATTTCTGTCAATCACTCTAGCATTTGATCGTTGTAGACGTACAGAAAACACAGATTTTAGTATGTCTTGAAGGTTGATACATTTGGCTTTTCGTCTTCGTCTCTTGATAGCTGTGACAGTTTCTTCAAATAGTCTTCAGCTTTCCCTCCCCAACAGCCAAATGTTCAAAGACTATAGACGCTAATGTTGGTTGAAAACCTCCAGGCAAGAGCTCCTGATGGTACTTTTTGATCTTCAGATTTTCTCTTCTGGTTGCTGCTGCTCTCTGGGTTGTAGCTGATAAACGCCTATGTCATTACTCCAGGGATGCGCTAGTGCAGTATCCAATTCAAGATTCCTCTCCCCCCTGATGTCGAATGAAATACGACTATGTCTGATCTGTCTTCAGAATTGACATACCTTCCTCTGGGTTCTTTACGTGATGTAACTGCAGTTAACGCAAACAGTCTGACCATACTGAAACTAATGGTTATGGCTGATTACCGGGCCGCCCTCAGTCTTACATGTTATTAGGTGGTTCCATCTGAGTCTAATTCTTTCCCACAGTCACGCTGACCAGAAGCCAAAGGCATTTGACCGATATATCTTAACAAATCTTGCTTTTCACGTGGTATATGGTTGTCATGTCTCTGTTAGAATGTTTTCAAATGGCATGTAAGTCTGTCTTGAATATACGCCTGTTTATAAAAGCCTGAATTCCAATTCGGCTTATGTAGAAATAAGCACGACTTTTATGTGTGACAATACGGTATGTATCAAACATGCAGGTTCTAAAAGAAGCTGCATATGTGACATATGTGGTCGTTCAGGGGGGGGGGGGGTTAGATAGGCTTATTTAGACATAGATGAAGTCATGGCTGAAGTTTTGTTTTGGCTACTCTACGTACCACTTGTGTATCATATTACCTCGCTTTCAATGGCTTGCCATTGTAAGCAGGGTTTAGCAGAAGTGGCAATCTCATGACTCTGCAACTAAAATGACATGCTGCTATAAGGTGGGGGAGTGCTGGAATAGGGTGAGGTGGTTTGATATTAACATTATCATAGTGTTGCAACTGCAGAGCGTTGGTAACTTTGCATACATGTGTTGATGAAAGGAAGAACCCTGTGGACGAGACACTTTCAGATCACACAATGGGTTGAGACTAGCAGTGACCATTCAGTAAGAGTCAGAAATCCTACACCGTGACATAAGATTGACAGATACTGAAGAAGATGAAGATCTTGAAGGAGGTGAAGATGAGCATGAAGAAGCTTTGGACTGAGCTACTGTAGGGATCTCTATAATATGCAAATGTTTAGGATATAGATTACTTCTTACTAGGCCACACCAAAAAATTGTTGAATTGGGGTAACATTTGAGAAAGAAAGACAGATGGGCAGGCGGTGTTTTTTGTGGTGCGCACTTGCGCACAGACACAACAGCTAAGAGACTCGTGTTGAATTGACAAAAGCTGTATAGCTGTTGTATCATTATTAGTGCCAACGAACATTGAAACTGCTTCTATGGGCAACGGTTGTCCAATATGTAAGACCACCTAGGCAAGAAGGTTTGAAATACGGCTCAATCAGCATTATGCGTAGTGTCAGTTGTCCACTTTCTCTTATTTCCTGCCTTAGCCGTTCTTGTGATTACCGGACTCTACATGCAGCTTTATTTTGTCCTTCAACTCTGCATCTTGTTTGTCGGCAGTGGTAGTGGTGCTAGTTCTCATTTTGATGACATAGTCCGCCCGATCATCATATCCCACCTCCTCCAATACGTCACAAAGTTTACAGTCTTTACGAACACAAAGAACCATCTCATCTTTCGAAACACTTGCTCAGATGAGGACATGCACAAAAAATACCGACGGACCTCCAAACACTGGCGGGTGGGTTACCCCAACCCAAAATTTTTGGGTGTGGTCCTATGTTAATATGTTGTGGCATGTGTTGGTGTTAAGACTCTTGTTTTAGTTACTTTCACTTATGCTAGTAGTTATGCAGTATAGTAGCTTCTCTGCGGTACCACTAATCATCACTGATTTGGTGTACATATACTGTTAACCAAACAATGAGACAATCTTTCCCCCTCGATGTACCAGCATGTCATAATTTGTCCTGGGGTATATCGGCATGCTGCGAAACCTTGCGTTATAATGGCATGCTATGTTGAAAGTGACCTAATATGGTATTTATATGTATGTTTCTGGCTGGGCTTCTGTTTTCTTACCTAGAATCAACATTTTGATGTGATTTAGGAGCTCATATTTAAAGGCATTATCAGAGTATTTTATGAACATATTGACAGCTGTGAACAAAGCAAGTGCTTTCAAGTCAACAGTCAGACATCCAGTGCTGAAATAGTTGCAAAGTTTATAGAGAAATTGGATGTTCGAGAAGACCCTATGAACTATGCTTTGTACCATGTGAACATGTCATCTAAATGTATGCATGCTAATGCAATGTATGTAGTGGCCTACAAACCTAATGTCTCAATTTTGTGTACAGGTGAACGTCTTATAGGTGATAGTGAATTTCCACTTACGTTTGTGTTATTCTATAATGAAAAAGAGCAGGAAGATCTAAGATTAGTGTTGAAAAGACAGGTGGTACTGTCTACGCATGAAAAGCGAAGAACACTGGCACCTCCACCAACTCCACAAAAGCAGAAGAACAGGAAAATTATTGCACCAAAGGATGCAGGTACACAGTCTGTCATACGGCTGTGAAATACTGTATTTATCAAGTGCCAACTGTAGGTAGTTTGTGATAACTGTCTGTTAATACCCTATCTGTAAAAATGTAATCCTTTAGATGCAGCTGACACACACACACACACACACACACACACACACACACACACACACACACACACACACACACACACACACACACACACACACGCACGCACGCACGCACACACATGCATGCATGGCATTACAACAGAAAAAAGCATTTATCAGCAAAGTAGAAGATTCTGTCTGGGATTATGATCGACATTTATGTCTTTTCATGTCACTTTGCCTTGTGAAAAGACGTCTGCAAATGTCACATTCGACTTCAGGTGTTGCCTGTTTTTCTTTTGTAGGACGAAACTTTCCTCTATCACAGTTGTGATTGAGCTTTCCAGACTGTGATTTGAAGATTCACTTGCAGTCAATACATGTAATGGTTGCTGGTTCATAACTTGAAATGCATTCTCTCTGATTTTTTAAATTTCTTACTCTGTTTATTTTCAGCCGTCACTCTTGCTTCAATAATTGATCTAACTTCTAACACACACACACACACACACACACACACACACACACACACACACACACACACACACACACACACACACACACACACACACACACACACACACCAAATTGCTGTCATAGACACACTACTTGGAAAAATATTGAGATACTTAGCAGATTTTAACATACCCTTGTATTGTTGAATCTGATATCATAAGGTAATTGTATTAGTGATGGTATGTTAGTGACTTGACCAGTGCTTATTTTGTGTTTTAGTAACAGACTACGGTATTATTTTATTGGAGGAAGCTGCAGAAGGTGAGATGTCCCTTCTTTCCTCAGAAACAGACAAAGTAAAAGAAGCAGCCAAAGGCAACTTTCTTTTTGTTATTCATATAAACAGTTGGAGTCATTAAGATTTGTTCATTAGATATGGTAAACATTGTCGCCAAAAATAGATCTCCAATGTATACAGTATCTTCCAGGGACCGCCTATGGCAATATCTGAGACCGAAGGTTGCGCAGGTATTGCAGTTATTGGTTTTCACACACACACACACACACACACACACACACACACACACACACACACACACACACACACACACACACACACACACACACACACACACACACACACGCCCTAAACATCAGGAACTGCCAATTTCTTTGTCCCAGCTAATAGTTAGGCTCCTGTGCACTGCTCAAGAGAACTCTCGACTTGCGCTAGCAATCTCATGGAGCCGGGCCAGGTGCTTGCAGGAGCACTGGCTTGTGAAATCAACCGTGGTGAGCACCCAAAGTCTCACCTGTACCCCAGTGGCTGATGTCACATCACAGCTAATAGCTGTTTAGGGCCCCAGTTAAGGACCGGGTACTCATTTATACTCCTGAGTAGCCGAGAGAAGCAATTGTGTGTAAGTTTCTTGCTTAGGAAAATTATGCCATAGCTCGCCATCACTGTGACTTGAACTTGCAACCCTCAAGGTCTCAATGTACTTACTCCATAGGATGACTCTCTAACCAATTGGGCTACAGCACCACACACACACACACACACACACACACACACACACACACACACACACACACACACACACACACACACACACACACACACACACACACACACACACCACACACACACACACACACACACCACACACACACACACACACACACACACACACACACACACACACACACACACACACACACACACAGATACACACACACACACACACACACACACACACACACACACACACACACACACACACACACACACACACACACACACACACACACACACACACACACACACACACACAATGGACAGATGTCAACCCCTCCACATCATTCATGAATGACGTCAACCCTAAGGTCAGTTGCGGAGATAGCTGCCCCTGCCTCTAGAGACAGGACCTCCATGCGCTACGTGGAGGCTTAGGGCCAGCGCTATAATCTACCTGGAGCTTGGCCAGAGTCATCCAGGTGCACTGACAATGGCGCAGCTATGGGACTGGACACCAAGTCCCACAAGTACCCGTCTGCTGCATGATATTACTGCCAAACCAGTGGTCATGTCCACCCCAGTCAATGACCAGGTACTCTTTTATACTCCTGAGTTGAGAGAAGCAATTGTGTGTAAGTTTCTTGCTTAAGGAAATTATGCATAGCTCGCCATCACTGTGACTTGAACTTGTAACCCTGCAAGGTCCCGGATGTTTTCATTCTCCAAATGCACTCTCTAACCAATTGAGCTACAGCACCACACACACACACACACACACACACACACACACACACACACACACACACACACACACACACAAACAAACAAACAAACAAAAAGAAATGGACAAATGTTAAGCCCTTCAGGTTGTTTGACGTCGACTTTAAGGTCAGTTGTGAAGATGGCTACCCCTGCCTTTAGAGACAGGGTTTTCATGCGCTATGTGGAGACTTAGGGCCAGTGCTACAATCCACTTGGAGCTTGGCCAGAGTCATCCAAGAACTGCCTAGTGTTAGACAGGGCTTTGGCACTACTTGAAGTTTCCAGCCGCATTAAAGTTTTCCTTTGGAGCTTGGTGGGATGTATCCAAGGGCACTGACTTTGACACAGCTCTAGAATTGTAACTCAAGCCCACAAGTGCATGTGTTCTTCGGGATGTTATATTGTGCTAACAGCAGCTGTTTGTCCATTCCCAGCCAAAGATCTCTTGTACTTGTTTCTACTCCTGAGTTAAGAGAGGTAACTGTGTGTGAGTTCTTTGCCCAAGGGAATTACGCTTGTCGTCATTTTTTACTTGAACCTGTGACCTAGAGATTCCGAATGTTTTGACTTTCCAATTGGAACTCTCTAATGATTGAGCCACAGACCACGTGCACACAATGGACAAAAAATGGACAAATGTTAAGTTTTTCACATCATTCGACGTCGACCTTAAGGTCAGTTGCGAAGATGGCTCTCCCTGCCTCTAGAGACAGGGCCTCCATGCGCTACATGGAGGCTTAGGGCCAGCGCTACAATCCACCTGAACCTTGACCAGAGTCATCCAGGGGAACTGAATGGTGCAGCTCTGAGACTGGACACCCAAGGCCCACAAGTACCCGTTTGCTGCATAATGTTACTGCCGAGTCAGCGGTCATGTCCACCCCAGTCAAAGACCAGGTACTCATTTATACTCCTGAGTCAAGAGAGGCAATTGTGCATGAGTTTCTTGCCTAAGGAAATTATGCCATTGCTCTCCATCACTGTGACATCACTGTGACTTGAACTTACAATCCTCTAGGCTTCCTGATGTACTCACTCCATAAGGTAACTCTTTAACCCACTGAGATATAGCGCCACACACACACACACACACACACACACACACACACACACACACACACACACACACACACACCACACCACACACACACACACACACACACACACACACACACACACACACACACACACACACACACACACACACACACACATGCACGCACACATGCATGCACACGTGCACACACACAGAGACAAACACAGACACATGCACGCACGTGTGTGCACACATACGCACACACACACACACACACACACACACACACACACACACACACACACACACACACACACACACACGTGCACAAGTGCACACACGCATGCACACACACCATCCACACATCATTGTAGTTTTGCTACAATACATTTTATGCATTCCTGGATGAAAATTGGGACTCAAATTGGGTGGCCAGTTGCTGTATGGAATTCTAGATACTGTGATAGTGATACGATCCATAGGGCAGTGAGTAATATTATATGAGAGGGTTCTCACTTGGATTACTCAGTACAGTACATTATAGAGTTGCTGTTGCTGATAAGACCGGTTTATAATTCAGTCCTGACCAATGTAATTGGCACTTGACAGGACTGCATTCCAAAAGTTCAGCATACTGTTGCCCAACAGTTGTTTATGTTTACAGGATGAGCCAGCAACCTTGTGGAAGTGGGAAACATCTTCCCAATGACTATTTTGCAGCAGTAGCAGCTGATTGATTAGCAACCGGGTCATTCCCTGATTGCATTGCCCATGCAGTTAAACCCGCAGATGATAAACTCAATTTTGATCTGCACTACCGTGACATATTGAATCAAATATTATATATATATATATATATATATATATATATATATATATATATATATACACAGACTTGGACAAAATTATAGGGACACCCCGTTGTGGGTATGTAGTAACACAATAATTAGGTCATAATTTACCAACTATCAATGTTCCTAAGAACTCAATAGTTACCTCGTTGATTGTTAGGTTTCTTGAGAATACTTTGACCCTAAATAGTTTTCTTTATGTTTCGCATTGCGGAAAACGAGAGCTAAAAGTGTATGACGTCATGATTGCGTAAGCGTCGTAAGTTAGACTCTCTCTGATTTCTGTAGTTGCTTTTTAAAAAGCCGGTTTTAGTAACGCGAAGGAAAATTGAAGCCCTTCACCAGTTCCTCAGTACCGAGTGTTCCCGCCTCTCGCCCTCCTGATTGCATCCAGACGTCGCGGAACACTTTCTGCCAAGTTCCGGACAAGCGCGACTGGAATCTGCTGCCACGCCTGTTGTACAGCATTCCAGAGCTCAGCTGCAGTTCTCGGTTGGTGACGGTTGGCAGCAGTTTTGATTTCATGCCACAAGTTCTCAATTGGATTTGCATCAGGTGATTTTGGCGGCCAGTCCAACAGTGTGACGTCATGCTGGCATAGCCATTGTCTTGTTGATCGAGACGTGTGGATTGGTGCGTTGTCCTGCTGGAAGACAAAGTTGTCTCCTATCAGTGCCGCTGCGTCTGTAAGCATGTGCTCCTCCAGAACCTGTTGGTATGCCGTGCTGTCCAAACGACCTTCCAGTTTCACCAGGGACCCCACACCATCACACTAGCTGCGTGCTGGACCGTACGGTCATATCATTCAGGGAGAAATTCCTCACCTTTGCGACGCCAAACGTACAGAGCACCATCGTTTCCTATGCTGATTTTAGACTCATTTGTAAAAAGAACAGATTTCCAGTCATCCAAAGTCCACGGTGTGTGAGTGGTTGCCCATCCCAGTCGCAAACGCCGATAGTTTTCTGTTAGCAGTGGCTTTTTTCTAGGCCTCTGAGCGTTCACTTCTGTCTCACTGAGACGACGACGGACTGTTCTACCTGGCACCTGCTTGCCGGTTTCTTCAGCCAGCTGATATGAGAGCAGTTGTGACGGTGCTCTGCAATTCTGCAGTGTCATCCTTTTCAGTCGATGATCTTCCCGGATTGTCGTTGCCTTCCCACGTCCATGTCATTTTTCATGATCGCTGCTGCCGTGGGAAAGCCATTGCAGGCACTGATGAACCGAATTCCTGGAGCGGCGGACAAACGCTGCAATCTGTCGCACAGAATGGCCAACTGAGTGAAGGGCTTCAATTTTCCCTCACGTTTTGGATTCAACTGTTTGCCTCGAGGCATTGCTGCAACTCGTCAAATATCGCACGGAACAAGACTCTGCAACTGCATGCAGCTGAACGTTCAGGCTAACTTATCGCATGAGTTTGGTGGTCTCAAGGGTAGCGGTTTTAGTGCAGCTGACATTTTGGCGGTAGCAGTTTGAGGTTTTGCTATGTAAAGGATGGACCAGAAGTGGCATGTCGGTGTTCTTTTGTCGCTGTAACTTTTTAGTTTTTGTCTTAGCAGGATTTTTTGTAAGTAATTAGTATCACATGATTTTTTGAATACGTTGACGTTTGTTTATTGCTGAAAATGGTAAAACACTTCAAATTGTGATGACATGCACGAAATCAATGCGCAAAAACAGATGATTCTTTCATAATGTAGCTAGGAGGACCCACAAAATTGCTTTCACTATCTACTACAGAGCATTCTTAGATTGCATGCCAAAATATGAGCGTCCAAGAGCGATGAGCGTGTACAAAGACAAGAAAAGTAAAAATGGCTGTCTTCCTTCTTCAAAGCAAACTAGATGTGCAGTAGGTAGTTAGTACAGCTGTAATCATGAACTCAAGCTATGTTAATACTAACAATGGCGCAATCCATGAAAAAAGAAATTCGACAAATATTTGGTTTTGCTAGAGAAAAATTCAGTGCCAAAGTTTTACTATACACAAAAATGCCAGGTGTCCCTATAATTTTGTCCAAGTCTGTATATTCATGATTTTTATGAATATTTATATACATATAAATGTATATATACATATATATATATATATATATATATATATATATATATATATATATATATCATGAATATATATATATATATATATATATATATATATATATATATATATATATATATATACATATACTAGGATCCATGGCCCATCCTTCGTACGGGCAAGATACTGTAGTGTAAAGATAGGTCTGTGGATACGTCACGTGCAATCTTTGTTGCGAGGTCCCGGATGTACTGAATGAATTCGAATTTTGCTCATCGCACTTGTTTCGATAGAAATCGACAGACTCCCCGTGTAGCGCTTGCTGCAGAAAACGTGTAGGTTGGAGTCGGTGCAAATGTAATCAGAATTTGGAGAGAAACGAAAGCGCTAGAAGAGTAAATTCCTTGGCAAGAGATATTCGATTGCTCGAAGCTTTGCGAAGGACAACGATGCATACAGTCTTCACGGGACTGGTGTGGGCATGTGTTTGAATGAACTGGAATGTGTAGCGTTTGCGTCATCAAGAAATTTTACGCGGGGTCGACTCCTCGAGAGGGGACCCGGTGCATATTTTTTTTAATTTTTTACGCAAACCTTCCCCTGTGCGTGCCAAGTGTGCGTGCCAAGTGTGCGTGCCGAGTGTGCGTGCCGATTTTGGTTGCGAACGGACAAAAGACGTGGCCGCCAAACGCGAACACACACACACACACACACACACACACACACACACACACACATACACACACACACACACAGACAATTTGAGCTTTATATATTAGATATATGTATGTATGTATGTATATATATATATATATATATATATATATATATATATATATATATATGTAGTCATGATTTTCAAGTTCAAGGCAAGAATGAAGCGTACAGTATTCTTGGAAAGAAATTGCCTGCAATGCACTCTTTGGATCTCAACACAGCTTCTCAGCAGAATATTCAGAAACAGATACATTACAATGTTTTCAACTCCGTAATGGAAAATGGGAGTTTATGAGACAAAGCTCGTCTGAACACAATTTTGTTGAACCAAGCAGAGCTTGGTTGCGAGCATTACCCAACCCCAATCTAGGCTTCACCATTCCCCCCCATGAATTCGTAATTGCGATCCAGACATGGCTTGGCATTCCGATGTTTCCTCTTCCACCATCTGTTTTAGGTTGTTGTGGCGCTACAATTGATCTATTTGGTGACCACCTAATCAGCTGCCCTAGAGGTCTGCTACATGTTCAACGTCACAATTCTCTTTATAAAGTAATATTCCAAGCGTTGCTTAGTGGAGGCAGGTTAAAAATGAACAGAACTGCTTGGTTATGATTCAAGCAGACCAGGAGACGTATATCATCCAGATTTCATGGATAGTCGACCTGGATATTTTGATGTTACAATCCGTAACTCTTTACAGCCTTCCTATATATTGAAAACAGCGATCTGTCTTGGTGCAGCAGCAGAAGCAGCAGAATTTGAAAAAGATGCCAGGCATGAAGCCAATGTTACCACAGCAGGTGGTCTATTCTATCCACTAGTTTTTGAATCTCTGGGCTACATATCATCTTTCACTCGAAAGACTTTGAAAGGAATATGTTCAAAGACATCATCAATCAGTGGGATACTGTTTCCTCGAGCTTTCAAGAACATATTAGAACAGTCGTCTTTAACACTAGGGTGCTACGATGCCAAGATGTTACATGCACGTATGCAATAAGAAGTTCTAGAAGTTTGTAGTTGGGATTTGCCTACTTGACTTGGGAGAGATCTTGGAAGGGATGTTGGGGTATTGGGGTATTGTAAAATATAATATATGTGAAGCTAAATATATATATATATATATATATATATATATATATATACATGTATATATATATGTGTATGTATATATATATATATATATATATATATATATATATATATATATATATATATATATATATATATATATGTTGAGCCTGCCTGTTTTACTTCATCGCGAAAGGCACTACAGTCGCAGCTGGATGTCATTCATTTTTAGTCTCTTAAGGACATGATGGGCAGTGTGAGAGACAGAGTAAAGCTTAATACAATCTCTTCCGCTTATGCTGGAGCATGGCTGAGGGTAGTCCCAAACCAAACTCTTGGCTTATCCATGCTTTAACATGAGTTTATTACCGTACTGACGCGATTAATACCCCACCCCCATGGTTGGCTAGCATTAAAGGTAAACTAGGGGATGGGACTTCACTCGAAACCTGACAACTGGAGATGTTAATTGGCAGAAGCAATTGACTTAATCAATTGACAAGTAATTAACCACCTGTCATGTGTCTCACGCAACCAGATAATTTGTCGGTGAAATGCGAGAAGGTCATCTTGATAATGCTCCTGAAGGGCTTGAGACTCATTCGTTTTGCACCGTAGTCCTACGTTAAAGCGTTGCTTCCACCTGACAAGCCATCCATTCCTTGCTTTAAATCCTACATACAATGTTTAGTTCTGCAGCAACTCGCTTTGCTTCCTCTATCAGTGCGACGTTAGAAACTGCCAGGCCAAAGTTTCGCCTCTGTTGCAAAAAGTCAAACACCCGGTCATCAAGCTGTACACTTAATGGTTCAAGTCCTTCGTGCATCTTTCTTGCTTTCTTTCCTTTCGGAGTTGCTTCGTGTTGCTTTAGCTCCTCGTACTTTGCATTCCAGTCCTCCACACACTTCCTGTCAATGCTAAATTGGCTGGCGGTTTTTGACATCACCAAGCCATTGCCTTGATGCCATTCAACAACGCTGATCTTGTATTCAACAGTGAAGCTATGATATCTCTTGGGCATAGCTGCCTAGAACACGTTGCCAAATTCGTAGGCAATTAAAGAAGCTAGTCTATATAGAAAGCACCAATTAGCACCAATTAAAGGACAAAAAGGTGTGAAAATCTTAGGACCTGGACCAAAGGTGGGGATGGGACTTTACTCGAGGCCTGGGGTATTAATCGCATCAGTATGGTATTGCTATTCCTCTGTTTCCGGATTCTCCTGACTCGCTCAGATGTGTTTGTGGCAGTATCATCGACCCTCATGGACATCATTTGCTGGGTTGTGGTTACAATTTAGCTCTTAACAGACATTATGATGCTTTATGTGACATTATTTGGCATGCCTTACTGATAGACAGCAAAGCAGCCAGGAGAGAACAGACATGTTCTTGAAACTCTAAGACTTGTCCTAGTGACATTTTTCATCCAGACTTTTTTGATGGCAGGCTTTCTTTCTTTGACATAACAGTTCATAACACTGTCCAAGCTAAGTAATTATGTGAAGCTGCAGAAATGACTGGAGCCGCTGCAGGGGCAGGAGAATTGGAAAAGGATTACAAACACGAGCAATTGGTATCAAAATGTGGAGGACTGTTCTACCCTCTGGCACTGGAATCTTTTGGCTTTTGGACTCAAGCAAGTCTTCAGACTTTGAGAACTACTGCAGCCAAAACTACGACCTATAATGGCATCGATTTACAACAAGCATTCTCCAACCTTTTGCAACAGCTCTCTGTTCGATTGTGGCAACACAATGCTAGAATGATAATTTGTGTATATTTCCTAGAAACTGAGTTTCACATGTGGGATTTGATTAGATATGTAGAATAAATTGGGGCTGTGGTTTTGTTGGGGATGTTGCTTGTTTGTTGGGGTCAGCCAGCTTGGGATGTGTGCGTGTGTGCATGCGTGTGTGTGTGTGCAGGCGTGCATGTGTGTGTGTGTGTGTGTGTGTGTGTGTGTGTGTGTGTGTGTGTGTGTATGTGTGTGTGTGTGTGTGTGTTTACTACCTTGCTAGAGCCAATCAGTGTTGATAACGGACTATGGCAAGGCTGTTGCATAGCTTCTGTGTTTTTTTTATCTATATGCGTGTTTTGTACTGGAACGCTGGAGTACAAGAGTACAGGATTGTAGTGTAGGCGTAGTGATCAATTACAAGTATGACAAGATCAGGGGCTATGAGAGCGGTGACTGAATATATGAAGACAAGTCAAGATTGTGATTTATCACTGACCATTCAGAAAACTAGGGTGATGGCTGCAGGTATGGAGGCATGTTCCAAAGATTGCAGTCCCATACATACTGAACATGATGACATTGAATATGTGTGTGATTTCACATATCTTGGATCCACAATTGAAGGAAAATTAGACTTGGATGTAGATTTCAGAATTATGAAATCATTTAAGACATTTGGAGCTTTACGTAAAGCTGTGTTTGAGGATAAGGACCTGAGTACATTGACAAAATGCAAAAAGTATATGATGCTTGTGTACACTCTACACTATTATTGGCTCTGAATCATGGACCCCTTTGAAGAAACATCTTCAGAAATTGAACTCTTTTCATAATAGATGTCTTCGGTCGTGTCTTGGAATCTCTATCACAACACAGTGGGAAAATCGTATCTCAAATGAAACTATAAGACAAATATGGCGAGATCCTGACACTATAAACATCAAACTTATAAGACGACGTATGCAATGGTTAGGGCATTTGGCTCGAATGCCCAACCATCGAATTCCCAAGATGTGCTTCTTTGGGTGGTTATTAGAAAAATGTCCACAAGGTGGCTGAAAGAAACGCTGGAAAGACATAATTAGGAAAGACCTAAATGATCTGAAGATTCCAGAAAGCTCTTGGTATGACTTAGCAATAGATCAAGATCTGCCTGGACAGACCATTACCATGCCTGCCTGGAGTCTAGTCAAGTGTCATCTGGCAATGCTGATTTACAAAGTCTGCCCTGAATGTCTCAGAGGTTTCAGACGCATTAGTGACTTGAAGAGACACAAACGCATTGCTGAAAGAGAAAACCTATAAATCAACAAAGAGGAGCCATTGAATGCCAGACCTGTAAGAAGTACTTTCGAAGCAGAGGAGGCTATGCCGTACACAAATGCATAAATATGCATGTGAAAGTTTTTTGTGACTTTGTCTTTGTCTCCACTGAAGGGGTAGCGTGTCCGTTTAGACGGAAGCAATACAGGAAGAAGAGGAGGAGGTGTGTGCATGTGTGTGTGCATGCGTGTGTGCGTACATGTGTGCATGTGTGTGTGTGTGTGTGTGTGTGTGTGTGTGTGTGTGTGCATGTGTGTGTGTGTGTGTGTGTGTGTGTGTGTGTGTGTGTGTGTGTGTGTGTGTGTGTGTGTGTGTGTGTTGTTTGTTGTATGGGGCGCAGTGGAGCAGATGGTAGAGCGTTTGTGATGAGATCCGGGATCTTGTATTCCGTGATGAGGGTTGAAGGTTTGATCCTGGTGGAGGCGACACTGTCACAGTTTCCTTGAGCAAGAAACTCACCCACACTTGCTTCTCTCGACTCAGGAGTATAAATGAGTACCTGGTCATTGACTAGGGTGGACAAGACCACTGGCTTGGCAGCAACATCATGCAGCAGATGGGTATGTGTGGGCCTTGGTGTCCAGTCCCAGAGCTGCGCCATTGTCAGTGCCCCCTGGATGACTCTGGCCAAGCTCCAGGTGGATTGTATCGCTGGCTTCAAGACTCCATGTAGCGCATGGAGGCCCTGTCTCTAGAGGCAGGGGGAGCTATCTCCGCAACTGACCTCAAGGTCGACGTCGAAAGACCTGGAGGGCTTAACATTTGTCCATTTGTGTGTTGTGTGTGTGTGATATAATTTTTCACACTTTGCTAGAAGATTATGGCACTCGCAGAGAACAACACTGTGGAAGCTATGACAACTCTCGCCCTGATGATGTCTACCACCCAGATTTCTTCTTGGCCGTCCAGGTTACTTTGACATCACAATAAGGAATTTTTCCAACCATCCTACGTCATCCAATCTGCACAATATGCAGGTGCTGCCGCTACAGCCGGAGAAATCAAGAAAGATTAGCAACATCTAAACAACTTGGAAACAGCAGGTGGTCTCTCCTACCCTCTGGTTGTCGAGTCGTACGGTTTGTGGTCCTTCAACAGCATGCAAATGTACTCAAAACTACTGCAAGATGATCTTCTCTTTGGAGTGGTGTCTCTGTTAGCAGAGCTGTTGTTGACTTGCATGGACGGCTCTCTCTCCATCTTTGCCAATTTAGTGCTGGATGGTTTTGGACCGTTTGTCATTGTTATGTTTAGATAGAGACTCTTTGTTCACTAATTATTAGTTATATTGTAGTGTTTCGTCCATCGTGCGGTTATAAACATATGTAAAAATGTTCCAAACTAGGGAGTTAAGGAGTTTTCTTTCAGATCTGGTTTGGGACACCAAGGTTTAGTTACAATCTTGAGGCTTCGTGTATTTGTTTTTTCACTTATCTGACTCCTTTTTGATATTGGTTGCTCAGAGGGAGTTGGATAAGTGGTGATATGTACTTCTTTAGACTTCTGCGTAGTACAGTTTCCAAAGAACTGTATTCTGTAGATGTATTTAAATAGAGATTATGTGGTGCTTACTTGGTAGTCACTAAAGTCTGTTGGGGTGCTGTTCAGAGCTGGCAAAAATTTGGGAGAATTATATGCCATAATATAATGAATGCCCAGTTGAGGGTGAACACTCTGCTTGCTTTTTGGAATGTGGTGATGACATATAGTTGAATATGATATGTTGTATACAGATTATAATGCACGTGAAGAAGCTGGTGGTGCAAGCTACTGAGACTGCAAGTCATTTCTGCCATCATCAATCTTGCCTCAGGGTTGTCTCTTTCTACGTCGACATCATTACTCAAACTGCCAAAGACGTAACTTTATGTTTTGTTGTGACTGCTTTGAATACTATATAGAGACTTGGTGCATTTGCTTATCACTATATTGATGTTTGTTTATGAACACATTGTCTGTAGTTTGATTTTCATTCTTGCCAGTCTTCTGTTTAATCTCTTGTTGGTGTGTGCGCACTGTTGTCTGTCTGTTTATCTGTCTGGCTGCCTGTTTGTCAAATACATACATTTTCAACATTGAAATCTACATACAGCACTAAGCAAATCTACTGTCCCAATCGCACATAACCACTAACAAACTAAAAATTGTTTGTCTCTCTGTCTGTCTATCTGTCTGTTTGTTGGTCTGTTTGTTTGCTGTTTATACTTGTATGTGTCTTTGTGTTTGTTGTATACACAAGGCTTTATGACATTTTGTGTTGTTACAGTTTACTTGTTGTTGTGACAGTTACTTTTATTACAATTACTGCAGTATGTTTTCATGTCAATCAACATACGTATGTTTTTCTATGATTTTTGGAACAAAGTTCTGTATAGGTGGTGTTGACAGCCAAGGGCATAGGAGGGGTTGCTGATGCAGAGCCAATTTCTAAGGAAGAGGCTGTCCACAGGCTTATTGTTCAAGTACTTACTTTAAATTATTGACACTGGTGGTTTGTGTCATCTAAAATGTGTTGATAACAGGCTGATGCACTATGTGATTGTGTGAGCAAGTGCAACAGGGTTGTGTACATGGTTTTCATTACTGGTTATCTTGCTGCTACACTACCTACTTGGAGAGATGATGACCCACTGAGGGTTAGACAAATTTAGCATTTTGTTTTGTGACTAGTCAAGTAGGATAATACTTACATTTGACGTTTGTTAATTCTCCTTCTCGACATGTTGGTAGACACCAGTGGGCTTACTTGGGAAGACAGCTTCTGGTTATCGAGGCTGATCTATGCTTAGCATGCCAAATAACGTCACTATGTACGTCACAAACTCTCATACACTGTCCCTCTTTAATGCTGTTGTCATATAGATAGTCTATAATGGCACTATGGACTAACTTAAGATATGACTTGACATTGAAATAGATTAACTGGCACAGAGCTTTTCTATGATAAAATTATATGACAGTATTATAGCTGCAGTTTTTCCACAAGCATAAATTTCTGCAAATCAAACCAAGCATTGAAAACAATTTTTGATTTCGTTTTGCAACTGCGATATACCACCATTGATATCCTACATAGCATTTTCTCTTCTGGTAGCTCTCCAGGGGTGACTATTCTAGTGGCCATAGCAACTAAATTTTTAGATGTTGACTAGATATAATGAGTCCAAGCACTCTTGACTAATAACTTTCTATAAAACAAACAAAATTGGTGAGATAATTAAACACCAGGATCATGTCATGGGAGACTTCATGCATGAGAAGGGCAAAGTGCATGCTCTCCAAAGGGAAGTAAATGTTTGCCTGTGGCTATGTTGTATTATGAAGCAGTGGCAGTAATTAGACAAGAAACCAAGTAGATGTAGGCAATGCTTAGACAGCATGTCTTTTAGCCCATGAATTTGATATGAAATCTTATAGCAAGTGGTATATGTAAGAGATTGAACAGTCTGAGAGAAGACAGGACATGCTGACAGTAGTTTTTATTACAAAGTTTGTATGCTAACGACATGTAATACTGGAATTGACTCGATCTATGAAAAGTGCTGTGTAGATTAAAAGCTCTTAAATGATATTTGTCTGCACAGCACTTTCCATAGATCAAGAGTCAATTCCAGTATTATTTGTCTTTAGACTAAAGGAGAGCCATCTGCTGAAGAGATTTCAATGCTAAAATTGATTATTTGTTTGACAAAATCACAGTTATCTCCAGCAAATATACCATGGCTATGGTACAATGTGGTAAAGAGGAGTGGCAGTATCGTGTCATTTGACTACACTGGAAGGTGGCTGGCAGGCATGTTGTATGGTAGACTTAGCTAATGCTTGTACTGCCTTTCATAAATTGTGGCTTTAATACTGTAATCCTGGAGAATTTAGTGACCAATCAATTTTTGTAAATTCGTATTGATGGCTTTTTGTATGCGAGAAACTTGTATAAGTTACGTCTTGTCGTGTGTTGTCTGTGCTTCTTTCTAATTTGCGATAAGCTTATGTTGCTCTCAGAACAAAGATCGACATTTCTGCCAACATGTGTGCAGTGTTGTTTCAGTGTTACAGTATTCTGATAGGGCACTCATGATAGCACTGGTCAGAAGCTGCTTCAGTATGCTAGTCATGTGTCTATATGATCGTACTGATGTCTTTGTTCTTGTGCCTGTCTTAGGCCAATTCAAGCATGCAGAACAAGTATCTACACCCTAGTGTACCATTTCTGCCTGACCCAAATGCAGAGGAAAGTGAAAACAAAATGGTTTGTGCATCAGCCAACATCATAATTGATCAGCTTGATGAGGAGCGCATGTGCAAGCGACCACAGAAGTCACACAGCTTGTATACCGATGAGCAACATAAAGTGGTTGGAAAATTTGCAAATGAGCATGGACTCAGAGCTGCCTTTTGCAAATTCTTTTAACGGTCTTCAGCATCCAAATTCCTGTGGCAACTGCACAGACTCAGACTCTGAGGAACACCTAATCCCCCCTAAAATTGACAACCACATACACATAAAAAATTTGTATCTTATTAAATATTGTAAGTTCCTCATTTTATGAAATTTACGAAAGTTTCTTGCTGACTAAAAATATTTTCAGGATTACAATTCGAGTACACGCTTTGTGGATGTGTTAAAGCCAGGCTTCTCTGTAATTTCAAAGTCACATTGTTTAGATGTAGTTGAAATAATTTAGTTCAGCTTCTCATGTTACACTTTACCCAGGTACAGAATAATTTTCAGAGCAGGTTTAAACAGGTGGCAAAACTTCAAACTGGGAATAGCATTAAGGAGTTTGCATGTGATTGCTAGCTCGTAACAGTGCTTTGAATCTAAGTGTAGAATTCTAACTGTTAGTTTACCCAGTAGTTGTCAACTTTTGCCATCAATATCCGTTAATATGATTATTCAGTGTTTATCTTTAATTCAGCAAAAGAATATTGAGGCTTTTTTGGAATGTATACAGGCTGGCAGTCACTTTACTACATAATTTTGCACTTTTCATTCAAAAAACTTTTGTTTGTGAAGACTATATTTTAAATGTTTCCATGGCAGCAACTTGGCATTATGGTAACCTTCCAAGAAGGTATATACCGTATAAAATGAAATATTAGCGGGGAATTTAGTTTGGCGGATTGGCGAATTTTTTAGCGAGCGCCAATATAAAATCTGCCATCAATTTTGCCACCGGGATATGTTGACGTCATCACCCAAGTGAATCAAGCATCATGCGATGTGGTGTGGATAAGGTTACCAGATGGTAACCACTGCTTGCTGTCTGTTGTGCCTATACCCTGTTAAACAGGGATGTCAAACATGAGAATGAGGCCATGCAGCTATCGATGAGTATAGGTAAAGTCATGCGGGTTAAATTTCGTAAAGCAAACTCTTCCATGAAGCAGCCACTTAGTTTAACTACATAGTGGGTGGGGAATATTGTACATATATCAATTATCTAGCAACGATGTCCAACCACTATAATAAAATTCACCAATATGCTTTTACATCAATTTTTAGCGAACCGCCAAAATGCATTCCCGTCAATGTTTCATCTTATTCGGTAGTGCCAGTTGTTGCATTTGAAAGGTCTGATGTCACGAATCACTCTGTAATCTTGAAGATAGTTGTGAAACACACCAGTAGCAAGCACATTAACAGGCATGCAGATTTGCAAGTGGTGAGTGGATTGTTAATAGATATGTGAGACTGAGCAGAATTTCAGTAACAGTTGAGTGAGTAGTAATTGGCTGGTGGTTTGACAAGCAACTGGGCGTGTGAATTTGCAGGTTTATTAGCAAGCTTACCAATTAGCATGTATGCCAACAGACAGACTATATATAATTATTAAAAACAATATTACCTTCTTAAACTGTAAAACCTGTTTAGGTAACAACAGTTGACATTTATTACTTCTGTTGACCCTAATTACAGAATTTTTTGTTACATACATTATTAGATTTTACAGGTGTCATAGTATGCTTGTTATATTTTGTGTTAGAATGACACACTTCTGAATGGCTCGTTGTCAGTATGCCGAGCATTGAACTTTAGCGTCGTATCAGCCACCATTCTGTATGTTACATAGTCAACATATTTCTTAGCACTACTTACTTTTTACTGTTGTATTGTCTTGTTCAGGTTGCTAGAATTTGTGTGTGAGAGGAGGAAAGACAAGTTTGCAGACTCTGCAGGTTGCGTGATAAGTAGCGCACAAATAGCTGTAGAAACAGTTCAAAGCCTCATTGAGTGAGTTACACACATATCATGATTTTGTGAGATTTGAATGTTATGGATATAGTAATTCATTTCTGAGTCATCCTCTAAAACAACGTCTTGATGATGTACAAAAATTAGTTGATCAGTCAACCACTGATCTTTTTCAAACTGTCAAAGTTGCGTCTGGTATTTGGGCACCTCAAGGTAGTGATTTTCAGTCGATGACACACTGTTTGTATTACTATGTAGTCTTGATTTTGCAATAGGCAGCAATGCAGACATGCTGCTGGCATCGTTTGGGGTGTTAATGGCAACTGTTTACTACACAATCGCAGCTCAGTGTTCATCTGTGCTGCACAATGCTTCTTTGACTGGCAGGGATCTTTTGCGTCATTCATGGGTTGTAGCCATGTTCAGAGGCAAGCATTCATTACTTAATAAGTGTATTAATTGAAAGTGTCACATATCCAGAGCTCAATATCATATTTGAGCTGGTCATTGGTCATTTGCCAATGGAAGTTTGCCAATGCTAAGCATTGAGTTTGACTAATGTAAAGTTCATGTGTTGTTTTGCACTCCACAAATCATTTTACTGTCTGTATTGATTTCTATTTCTTGAGACTGCTTTTAGTACTCTAGGGCATGTGACATGTTTCTCATAGGTGTTTGATTGCAGTTGCACTGACAACCGTTTCATTTGCCATTGGTAACATCAGCGCAGTTTTCAGCAAATGAATCAATAAGACAAATGCTCAATTTTGTCTACTGTCTTTCAGAACCACACAAAGCATTGTACTGCATGGAATACATTTTAGAAGGATGCATAGCATCCAGACAGACAGACAGGACAAAGTGCCATTTCTCAGTGACCTGAAGACTGTTGCTCAAGAAAAAGCTGCAAGGCATTGTGTCTTGTCAGTTGGTTTTGTCTGACTGTAACAGCTGCATCACACAGCCAGTTGTGCTTTGTTTTTAAGCGTTGCAATAGCAAAATCAGCTGTTAATTTTGAAGTTGATAATTGAAATTATTGGAATATGATGTAGAAATTGTTTAGGTAATTAGAATGAAAGGCTAAAGCGATGCTTGGAAATTTTGACTAGTAATTTGATAATTGGACAATTGTTTAAATCACAGAATGGTCAATCATACTTCCACATGATTGAACACATGACCAGCACTTTTTGAAGGATTCTATTGAGCTTTGTGTAACATGTCAGCAAGTCGTTATATAAATTAACTAAAGAGAATGAACTTGCATGTTTAGTGTTGAGGTAATGCATAGGTTTTAGTTTTTCAATTTGCTTGCTGCATTGTTGTATATGCTAATGTATTTTACTTACATTAGCTGTGTTTATTTCTTCACATACTCAAATGCCAGAGCAACTGCGTACACAGTATTTTTAGTTTTGTTTTGTATTTGTAAGTCTATCTTTAGATGCATTTATATAGCATTACAGTTATATGCAATACGTAGGACTGTGTATCTTTACGGTAGCTGTGAGTGATAAACTAAACAAAGCCTTTAGAACTAGTGCTTGTACAGTAGATATAATAGAAATGTGGCATCTATTACAGAGAAAAGTACAGATGAAGCTATCGAGTTTGTGTCTAAGTCTCTTACTATGGTCGACGAAGTCATGTCAGACGAAGAAGCTCGTGTAGAAAATGCAACTGTCGATTGTGAATTAAACGACACAAGTGGTTTTGGATCAGCAGAGCATTACACTGACATAATGGCAATGACTGTTGCACATCTTGGGAGAAACAATGAAGACTCAAGAGACAGAAGGTCAATAGATGTACTTGTTGCAAGCAATGCAAGCATGCTTGATGGAGATGAACGAGACAATGAATTTCTGGATGAAGCAGGTATCTATCAAGTCATTAATGGTGACTGCAGAAGCGTAGGCTGTGTGTTACCATATCACTTGAGTAGACTGGTGTATGTGAATTATGTGTACACACTTGATGCTAATTATTGGTTAAGAATAGATCTGTACTGGGTTCATATGGTAAGAAACATGTATTAGTCGTTAGTTTCGACTAAACTAGTAATCTGATGAATTTGACTAACACTAAATATGCAGAACACCACTTGAAAACTTACATGTGTGAAGGTATTAGTTTGTAATAATGTTTTTTTTATTGCTGCAAGATTTGCAAAATAGGTAGATACAAGAGCAGCTGACTTTAAAACTGTAGGAGAGATAAAAATGACAGATATGCAGATAGACAAGTAGACCGACAAGAATCATTTATTAGACGCAAAATTCTATGTACAGAGCACTAAAAGTTAAAAATATTATCTATGACTGACTGACTGACTGACTGACTGATTTCATTTATGTGTATCTTGATACGTAAGATGTAGACAGAGTGTAGTTACCACGTACTATATTTCTACTTCGCAAGCGCAACACATTCCACTATACTGCATCTTTTCCCTTACAAGAAATTAATTAACCCTAACTCAAACAATTTAACACTACTAGTCAGTAGCACACCTTTGTCTTACTACAACTACCACAATTTACAAGTCCAGTGTTTCTTGTGGTTTGATGATCTTTCTGATCGTTGCGGTTCATGAACAGCCTTGGAATTGCTGGCAGATGCCGTGTTGCTTCTGATGGTTGGGCTTGTTTCATCGTCGGTTTCGTCTGCCGTAATTTCGGGTGACACTGTTGATTAATGAGATTCCTGATTTCTCGGTATAGGTACTTGAATTGATGTAGGTTCTAGATCCAGTGACTTGTCTAGTACTACAGAGTGCCTACTAGTAGGTGGTGTGAACGCCTTGCTTGTGAGCCCTGGCCTTGCTTCTGTGACAGCATGTCGTAGCTGAAGTTGATCTGCGTGTCGTTTCTAAATTGTATCACTTTAAGGTATGTAGACATGGTATGTCAGAGGTTTTAACATCTGCCTGATTTCTCCATTGGCCCATTTCTGGCCATGGGTTCAGTAGTCCTTAGCGAACACAAGATCACTGATCATGAATTGTTGCATCCTTGTATGCCCATCATGAGACAACTTCTGCTGTAACTGCCGCTGACTCACCACTGATGTTAACTGTGGATAGAGCAGATCTAATCTTGTTCTCACCGTTCTTTGCATTAGTAGAGTCTGTCTTGTGCTCGTGTGTGGAGTCGTTCTGTAATGGAGTTGTGTTGTAATGAAGTAATAGCTGACTTCCTCATGCCTTGCTTGAATGATTGTATTGCCCGTTTAGCTGCTCCGTTTGTAGTAGGGTGGAATGGTGGGTTTCGAATGTGTCATATGCCATTTGGTTGCATGAAAATTGCAATTCCTCTGATGCAAATGGAGGGCCATTGTCAGAAATAGTTTCCACTAGAAAGCCATGTGTAGCAAAAATGTTCCGCAAGGCATTGATGGTAGCTGTCGCATTGGTGGTGTTGGGCATGTAGCAAACCTCTATCCATTTTGAGTGGGCGTCCACCAACATTGGAAAGTGTTTACTATCCCATGTTGCAAAATCAATATGTAGTCGGTACCAAGGCATCTCTGGCCATCTCCATGAATGGAGTGGTGCTGTAGCTCGGCTGGGTTGCTTTGCAGCTGCTGACACACATTACAATACTTACTAATTAGCCATGTCCTCCATGTCAGCATCCAGCTTGGGCCATCAAAAATGACTCGTTGCAATATTCTTCATTCTGGAGACTCTGCATGGTGAGTATGTAATTCTTGCAACATTCGAGAATGAGCAGTTGTAGGAATAACTACTCGACGTCCCCACAATAAGCAATCTTGTGAGACTGATAGCTCCCATTTTCTGTTGAAGTAAGGGCAAGAATTGGCATCTGGGCATTCCTGCAGCCATCCTGTTTGTGCCCAGTCAATGCTATCTGCTTGGCTGTCATTGGCAATCCTTGAAAATCATCAACAGCACAGGCTGATTCTGAGCGTATAATGAAGTCCTCCTTAAGTACTGGGCATGGCAAATGTGAGAAGGCATCTGCAGTTGCATTCTTTCTAGAATACCTAAACCTCATCGTGTATGAATATGATGACAACGTTAGGGTCCACCGCTGCAGCCATGCTGCTGCCATGGTTGGGACTTCTGTCTTTTTGGCTCAAAATAGTCATTAGAGGCTTGTGATAAGTTATTAGTGCAAATTTTCATCCGAACAAAAATTGATGGAACTTCTCAAAAATAATTGCGAGGGCCTCCTGTTCCAACTGTGCATATTTGTGTTCACTGCTGGTCAATGTTCTTGATGCGAACACAATAGGCCTTTCCGTGCCAACTGGCATTGTGTGAGTAATCACTGCTCCCACTCCATAAGGTGATGCATCCGTTGCTAGGTTAGCTACAGGTCTGGTTTGTAACATAGCTTAGTGCTGTTGCACTTGTCAGTTGCTCTTTGACTTTGTTGAAAGCTTCTTCGCATGCTGGAGTCCACATCCACTTCTTTCCTTTCTGCAGAAGTCTGTTCAATGGATGAAGTAGTGATGCCAGATTGGGAATGAAACGACTCTGATAACTGCATCATCTCGAAGAAGGACTAAAGTTGAGCCACATTGGTTGGTGCCTGACATTCTGTTATGTTTTCACCTTGGATGGACTTGCCCACACTTCACTAGCATCTATAGTGCCCCAGGTACTCTACTGATGGCTGTAGAAACTGACGCTTGTCACATTTTAAACGTATGCCATGCTCTTGCAATCAAGCGAGGACTTTGTCCAGATTCTGTAGATGTTGTTCAATTGTGTCTCCTGTCACCAGCAAGTTGTCTATGTAGACACCTACTTCGTCTATTGTATTGTTAGCGTCATGACTTTTTGAAACTTGGCAGGGGCACAGGCTATGCCAAATGGTGCTGTTGTAAACACAAAAGCCCTTGTGTGTATTGACAGTGGTGTAGCCCTTAGACTTTTCGTCAAGGCACATCTGTTGATAGGTGCGTGAAAGATCCAGGGTAGTCAATCTTGTTCCTCCTGCAAGTTTTTGTATTACTTTTTCTGGGCAAGGCAGTGGATACGTGTCAACTTTTATACATTGGTTTATGGTGATCTTGTAGTCTTTGCACAACCGAACAGTGTTGTCTTTTTTCCGAATACACACTAGAGGAGTTGCCCATTCACTTTTACAGTACTAAACTTTTCCAAGGTGCCTTCATGTTTTATGTGTGACAGCTCTTGTTCCATCGCTTCGTGCATGGCATATGAAACTGTTCTGTGTTTATAAAACTTGGGAGATGCATCCTGTCTAAGATTTATTGATGCTATGTCTGTCATCATACCCAATCCTGGCTCAAAAACCTTTGCATGCCTTGCCATTGTACTTTGTAGTGCGGTGTGCTGATCCACCTTCAGAGAATGTATGTCGTGCCAATCCAGTTGTATTTCAGACAGCCAATTCTGCCCGAGTAAGGCTGGTCCAGTACTTTCAACAATAAGAAGTGGAAAAACCTATTTCTGATTCCTGTGTACCACCTCTACCTGGACTTCTCCACATGTTAGAATCAGCTGTCCCTTATAGGTGCATCATACACCATGAGCTTGTTCCATTTTCATAAGTAGTTGCAACCTTTTCCACTGCTGTAATGGCATGAGGAGACACTAGCTCTGTATCCACTTCCATTGTGACATCCCGTCCACCTAACTTCAGTTGTGCTTTAATGGGCGGTGTACGACTATTGTCGATTGTTGGAACTTCTTCCGTTGTTGCTGCTTGTGATATACCTGGTTGTATCAAAGGGGGAAGATCTTATCTAGTTGGAGCGACACACGTCTGCCAAATGCTCCTTCTTACCACAAGAGTTACACCTTGTTTCTCTAAGTTTGCATTCGGGTGCCAAATGTGTCCCACTGCCACAATGATAACAGATTTGTCTTGCTGGTTTGCTTTGTACTGGTTCCCATTGCTCTGTTTTGTGTATTTCTTTCGGTGTCATCAGGGTTGACTATCCAGTCATTTGCAGTGTGGCCTTAGTTTCCATTGACAAAGCAATTTCCAATGTTTTTTGTACGGAATCTTATACTCTGTAAGTAAACACTTCTGTATGTGACTCGACTGCAATCCACAAACTAATCTGTCTCACAATGCATCATCCAGAAAACTGTCAAACTCGCAGTGTTGTGTTAGCTTTCATACAGCTGCTACATATTGGCTGATACTCTCATCCGGGCTTGATTTTGTTTGTTGAATTGGAAACGTTCCGCTATAACAAGCGGTTTTGGCCCAAATTAGCGAAGAAAACTGTCACAATCTCATCAAGTGAAAGAGTGCTCGGCTTGGTAGGCACAATGAGACTTCTCAGCGATCCATAGGTTTTGCTTCCTATGAGCAAAAGCAAGGTGGCAGCACGTGTGTCTTCCTTGACGTTATTTGCCAAACAGAATTGCTCCACGTGCTCTACGTAGGTGGGCCAGTCTTCCTTGTTTGCTTTAAAAGTTGACACTGATCTCACGAAAGCATCCCATCCCCGTTGTCACTGTGGTATCTTGGAACGTAAGACGTAGACAGAGTGTAGTTACCACGTACTATATTGCTACTGCGCAAGTGCAACGCATTCCACTATACTACAATTTATTAGACACAAACTTCTACATACAGAACACTAAAAGTTAAAAATGACAGTTCAAGTCAGTAGAATCACGGTCACAAGTTTAGACAATGCGTAAATAGTAGTTCTAGATCAATTCTAATGAACAGCAACTGACTGACTGACTGACAAAAATCATTTACTAGACACAAACTTCTACTTACAGAACATTAAAAGTTAAAACTATGCACAAATACTGTAGTAGGTCTGATCAATTTAATAAAGAACACTTTTAATGGCTGACTGACTGACATCGTTTATTAGACACGAACATCTATGTACAGAACACTAAAAGTTAAAGATATTTATCCATGACAGTTCAAGTCAGTAGAATCACGGTCACAGCAAAGTACAAGTTAAAACTGTGCACAACTAGTAGTTCTACATCAATTCTAATGTGCAGCGCCTTGAATGACTGGCTGACAGACTGACAATCATTTATTAGACACAAACTTCTACGTACAGAGTACAGTGTGTAAAAGTTCAAGTCAGTAGAATCATGGTCACAGACTGACTGACTGGCTGGCTGGCTGGCTGGCTGGCTGGCTGGCTGGCTGGCTGGCTGGCTGGCTGGCTGGCTGGCTGGCTTGCTGGCTGACTGACTGACATTTATTATACACAAATCTCTACGTACAAACACTAAAAGTAAAAATATTATCCATTACAGTTCAAGTCAGTGGAATCGCGGTTACAGCAAACTATAATATAAAACTATACGCATGCAAATAGTAGTTGAAGATCAATTCTAATGACAGTGCCGTGACTGGCACTCTCCAGCATAAATTCTTTCTCTTCTGTTGGAAGAAGACGTGACAACTTGTGTAGAATGACACTTGCATTTGATCTCTGTAGAAGAACAGAGAATCTCTTCCTCCAGTAACAACGAAACTCGGCTTTGTTGCAGCAACCTTCAATGTCTCTAGATCTCTTTGCCAAAGTATTAAGATATTTTGACTGAGTGACAAATACAAAGACATGTCAGAAACATGTATTGGCTAGCAAGTGAAGAATATAATATAGCCAAAGCGTAGGTAGTAATTTGTTCTCTTATAGTGTCACCCTTAAGTAATACGACAGACACCACAAGCAGGCGGACAACATGGTAGACAGGCAAACAGTTGGTTACTGTTTTAGATTATTACCAAGTGTCTTTGCTAATTTTTTCTTGGTGCCGCAGTTAGCTAAATGGCACCATTGAAGGATATTTACATTCTGAAATGGACTTGCTAACTATGGTTGTTATTTTGTGTTAGATGATGACACTATTAATGACAAACTAAAGAAGTCCAGAGGTTCATTTTGCAAACATGGACCTCAGGCAACAAGTCACCATCCATCTCAAGAATTAATTTTGAAAACAAACAGCAAGTCAGAAATGACAGAAGACATAACTGAAAGTAAAGAGCAAAGCTCAAGGGCAAGTCACATGAATTCAAAACCAGTTAGTGAATATAAGGAGAGCCAGGCAAGTGGCTCACTACGTAGCCAGAGAGCTGCTTTATTTGATCTTGTAGATCAAACTGCCAGATCAGTTGTTGATGAAAGCAGGAAAGCATCACAATTTTCACCTTTAGCAAATGAGCCAAAACTAATCAAAGGATCAGCTGACAGAGAACAACCAGAGAGAGATATAGTGAGATGTAAATCAGTTGATAATGTCGTAACTGGCAATGAAGCCTTTCAACAGAAAGCTATCGGTGCCATTGATCCTGTAAAACAACAAGTACTTGAAGCAGGTTATATCAAGACAAGAGGAAATCAAACGCCATCTCAAGTAGGACAGCAAGCGACGGACACCAGGTTTCTTTTTAATTCTCTGACGCAAGAGAAGCATGCTTCACATATTGATCGACGACTAAAGAAGAGCCTTCTGGTTCACACTTCAAGGATGTCACAGACACTAGCTGTGGAAGTATTACAATTTGAAACTTTACACTTTCTTCACTAATTGTACTGTTTCTTCTTTATTTCTGTATGTGTTGTTTTGCACTTCAGAATGTGGATAGTGAATATGAAGGTGCTGAAATGATGAGGCAAAGCTGTATTGTAAACAAGGTATGTAAATATGGCACATGTGATCAGTGTGTTGTTGATTTTTTTTGTGTAGGCAATCTGTAAAGTAATGGAAGGTTTGCTGTTTTCTGTTACACAAAAGGTATCTATTAAATTTGTAGTCACGGTCATTCATTCTTGTACTGAATTGTTTGTGTGTATGTTGGTTGCATACTATAGCTTAGGCCAGACCAACTAAATTTCTTGATTATTGGATTTGCCGGTCGGGTTTTAATAAAAATAGAATTTTGATGTGTGCACATGCGGTTACTTTTTTGTGGAAGGCTTTGTATTGCAAATTAGTGACTGCACCGGTGTAAACAGCATGTGTTTGTGCATCTCCTTCTGCATTTCACTTGTCTCTTTACAGCACTTGTTTCTGTGTCTGTTTCCGCATTTTGTTGGCTTTTTCATGGTACTTGTGTTCCTGCTCTGTTTCCACTCCTGCTTATCCTTTTAGTTCACAGCTTTCGCTTCTGTGTCTGTTTTTGCGTTTCACTGGCTCTTTCACAATGGATCAGTCTTGTCTCTTTTGGAAGTGCTCCTTTTTAGCGCCATTTCTTGGCTGTTAAGCACATGGCTACCGTATTCCCTCACATAAAGGTGCGTGCGCTTATAAGTGAACTGAATAAGCGCATGCGCCTATACCTCGAGTACAAGCGCATGCGCTTTTAGGCGAGGGATAATCGTGTTCGGACAGCATCTGTACATGCGACATGCATTGCAAGTCCTATTCCCTTGAATTTAAGCGTCAGCTTCTCGACTCTCTGAAAGTAAACGACGGAAATGTTTCAAAAACAGCAAAGCAGTACGGAGTCCATCGAAAAGTTGTGCAGAGGTGGCGACAGCAAGAGAGCAGGCTTGATGAAGCATCCGAGAGGCGAGACGTCCCTACACGCAAAAGAAGACGACCATTGCGAACCAAAAGCTCGCACGGAAGACATCCTGAGTTAGAAAAATCGCTCATGGAATGGATCAAAGCTAGAAGAGAGGAGCGAATAACAGTTAATGGTTCTGACGTACAATCAAAAGCACTGGAATTGTACAAAACGCTTAATGGAGTTTCTCCCGAAGGACAGTTCAAGGCGTCGAAAGGATGGCTTTGCAGGTTTTTGAAACGAAACGATTTGTGCACACGCGTCATTACGTCTGAGGGCCAAAAAATCCCTATTGATGCTCCCGATTTGGCAAAGAAATTCATGGATGAATGCCCAGTTTCCCTCGCAGAGAGAGACTACCCAATGTTTGCAATTGGGAATATGGACGAGACTCCCATGTGGTTCGACATGCCCTCAAACCGAAGCATTGATTTTAGAGGGGTGAAAACTGTTTTATCGAAAACGACAGGGAAAGAAAAAATGAGATACACTGTTGCTTTGGCCGCCCTTGCTGACGGAAGTAAGCTTCCTCCTATGCTGATTTTTCGTGGACTGAAGAATGTTCCGAAAGTTCAATTTCCCTCTGGTGTTGTGGTCCAGGTTTCGAAAGGCGGCTCAATGAACACGGAGCTTCTAGACTACTGGTTGCAAAATGTTTGGAAGCGCCGAAAGAATTCCATCTTTCGTCAACCAGCTGTTTTGGTTCTTGATCGTCACGCCAGTCATCTGCATGCTCGAATTCAAAATCATTTGATTCGAGAACATCAAACTAGAGCCATTTACGTCCCAGCCGGAATGACGCCACTACTGCAGCCGTGTGATTTGTCTTGGAACAAGCCATTCAAAGACGTGATGAGGAAGAAATGGAAGGATTGGCTAGCCGATGGGATTAGGGAATATACTTGGGCCGGTAACCAAAAATCTGCTTCGTACAAGCAGGTGGCAGAATGGGTGGTTGAATGCTGGAGGTCACTTGACGTGGAAATTATAGCAAATTCATTTAGGCAATGCAGCATTGTGCAAAGTTCCGCCAAAGCGATGTTATGCTGCACAGTCGACTGGCTGCAATGTTGGGTGGAGAAGATGTTAGCGAAGAATTATCGCAGTCTAGCGACTCGGAGTCGGACACTAGCACGTGCACTGATAGCGATGAAGAGACACTTTTAGAAACTGATGAAGACGACTAGGACCTGTTCTCACTGTATGTTTACTGATGCATTAGCAAATACAAAAATTAAACAAAAAATTTTATACAAACGCATGCGCTTATAAATGAGTTTTAAAAAGCGTTTACTTCGGCAAGAAAAAATGCACTTTCTCACTTATAAGCGCATGCGCCTTTATGTGAGGGAATACGGTACTGTCACTGCATCAGCTCATTTGTGTGTCAAACTGCTGTCGTCAACTCATTGTTCTTTTTTCAAATATTGTGCTGTCCCCTTTGGACCTGAGGTTTTATGCTGTCCTACATTTACTTATTTTTAGAATGCAAACCGAATTGCTAGTTTTTGTTTAGCTATCATGTATGTGGTCCTTAAGATTTTATAACTGAAGCGTTGTCTAAGGCTAGAAGCATTGTCTAAAGCTAGACAACAAAAAATTGTACATGCTTAAGTGTCACGTGGTCATGTTTTCTATTTTTGGTTGGTCAGTCAGGTTTTCAAGATCCGAGCATCAATAAATTTAGTTGGTCTGGCCTTATCTGTCTGTTTTACATTCTTTCCTTCTGTTAAGTTATGATTCTGTTTGTTGTCAATTAAATTGTTTTAATTGCTTGAAATTTCTCTATGTGTAGTTTAGATTGTCACTTGGTTACTGCATGTGTGTTGTTTCTGTACCCTTTGTCTGCCACAGGCTTATCAGCTGTTTGCAGAATGATGGGTACACTTAATTCCTAACAAAGAGGCCATGGCTTCTAGTTTGCTGTCTGAATAGCATTGATTGCACTGCAGTAAGATTTTCTTTGTTGAGTCATTAGATACAGTACTTGTTTAAAACTGGGTTTTGTATTTTTTATTAGTTTAGAATACACACTATTGACTTCTCAGTTTATTTGTAGAAGCTTTCTCAAACTATACATGCATATACCACTAGCAGAAAGACCCAACATTGCTCAGTAAATATTGGACAGGTGTGACACACCATGCCCTATTGCATCAAAATTAGGCTGACCTGTTTCACTCGAGTGTAGCTTCCAAATGTCAGAATGCAGACATTGTGTCACTTAATTAAAACCAGACCAGCACTGCCAGATCTTACTACTACAATCAGATGGGCTCTGTGTTTTACATCAGATGCCAAACGTCAACTCACAGGTTTGTCATGCCACTAACTAAGCAGCAATAGTCTCAGATTAACCCCGCCTTCAACATTCCAGCAGGGAAAAGTCTGGTGAGGTTTCTTTGATCTTGCCATGTTGCCGCATCATCAAATTCTGGTGAACTAAAGACCCTATAAATGTTATAAAGAGGCATAATAATATTACTGCTTCTATTGGTAGTGGTTGCTGCTGGGTGTTTACAAGATGTAGTCATCGATGCTATCTTTAGGCAAGCCACGAAAGAACGTTTCATGGTCTATCGTGAGGTTAGTTCTTGTCATAAACTGTCGTTGAAATTGATTATCACTTACTGGCAACTAGCATGTACGCGTTTGGCTAAAAGCAGGGTAGTCCAGTGAGAAGCTAGGCTATATGGCAAGTGCGAACTAAGTGAGTAATGAGGTAGAGGTCACACCAGGTGTGCTTAAGAGCTGTCAGTTGGACCATGTTACACCAGTTATCTTAAGTGGTTCCAGTTGCTGATCAGTTGGTCTTAACAAGATAATTGAAAATGACCATTGCTCCATTCCTTGTATCCTTCCGTTTCCTGTCTAGGAAGGACTTAGATAATTTGATAAACAGAAATGCCAGACCTAGCGGTTTCAAGCGATCACCCCCAAAGTCCAAAAAACAGCGAAGATATTGAAGATTTTTAAAGTTTACAGTTATCGGGAACAGACAGTGGTGCTCTGCATGTGTCATTGCTCAGATCACGGTCAGTTTGTGTTTGCCCTGTTTCAGGTGTACTTTTGAGAATCTAAGAGATGACAATAGTTGCAGTGTGGGGAAATTATCAGATCCTGGTATCCCGGGAACTTACAAACATGGAACTGATACCTCAGAACACACATGAGGAGGTGGAGACACTGGTGTATTGTAACAGTCAGAATGAGGCTCAGATACGTTAGAACGAGCAACTTCCACAATATTACGTATGTAGACTTCAACCTAGTCTGACATGGCCCATCCTATTCTAGCTAAACAGTAGATTTCATCACCTTAATTGCATTTCGTAGAACACATTAGACAGTCAGTTATCAATGACTGTCTTCAGAGTCACAAGGGAACTCATTCAGAGCCTGAGGAGACATCCGCACCTGCTTTTGTCAGTAGCGTTTTTTGCAGATATTCTAGAATGCCATCACCAAGCTTGTAAACTTGCGTTTACATTGTGTTTAGCAGAGTCATTGAAGTAGTTACGCTAATTCAATTTCCTATTTTTCCAATAGACAGCCCAAGCTGACAAAAGTCCAGTCCTCACTCCACAATTCCCACACTGCACCTACTATATTGTTGGAATGGACTTTTAGTTCCCCACTGGAATGTTGAGGGCGGGGTTAAGGTCTAGCTATAAGAGCATCCTTGTTATTAATTTTGGTTTCTTGACCTCAAAGGGTCCCTTTAAAAGCATTTCCCCATAAACCAAAATGGTCAGTTGCATTGAGGTGTGGAATGCAGTCTTCATGCATGGTTTTGTGGCGATTGGCCCAATAGTTTGGTGTGATTAATGTTACAGACGACAGACAGACAGACAGACAGATTAGTTTAGTTGATGAACACTACTAGTAATTGGACAGTACCCTGCATTGTGAAATGTATCGTAGATAAAAGTTCAAATATATGTGATTGACGGACAGACAGACAGATATCTTATTTGAACGCTTACTCTACCGATAATAAGCGCTAACTTTATGCAAAACAATAACAGTCAATGGACAGACAGACAAACAGACAGACAGACAGATTGTTATATTTGAACTCTTACTCTACCAATAACAATCGCTAACTTTACGTATGGATAAGAATAACAGTCAATGAACAAAATGTTGAACGTCTTTATCATACAGAAAATCATCAATATCGCACTTAGACAACTTCGACAACTTTTCAAAAAATCACACGAGAGTTGCAAGACTGTACAAGTACACTAGACAGACAGACAGACAGACAGACAGACCTGGATGAATGAATGTAGCTCTTGCAACCTATAGTTTCTGCAAAGTAGAAGTCATCAACAGAAGAGGACAACATCTTTTTGACATTTTTAGCGGTTATTTCTGCTTTTGTCAGTTGCGTCAGTCCAATTTGGTTGTATGATGCCTTCCTTTTTGGTATAAAATTTTTTGTTGAGTGAGTTGCTTTTCATTGTTTATTGTTTCTGTGGCTTATGTTCTTTGTTGTGATCGAGTTTGCATTTTGTCTTTACTGTTGTGGCTTGAGCGTCTGGGATTATTGCATCCTTTTCCAGATGCTTTTGTCATCATTATGTCTTAGTCTTAATCTTGTCGTCTATGTTGTGAGTTCAGCATCTGACACATTGATTATTACAACGTTGCCTTGCCCTCGTCGCCTAGTATGTTTACTCTGGATTTTAGTATCATCATCTCTTCTTTGTTTTCATCTTGTCATCCATCTTGTGATTTTTCATCTGCTATTATTGCAGCTTTACCTTGGCCTGTAGCTTATTGCATCTTGTGCAGATTCCGTTGTTGCCATCTTCTTGGCCTTTTTTGAATTCTGATGTTATCGGTTCTTTTGACTTTTTTATCTTGTACGTACCTTTAGAGTCTGGTCTCTTGTTTTCAGTGTGTAGTTTGTATGTTTCTTAATATCTGTTGGAATTTAGTAATGTACTTTGCAGGATGTTTGAAAATATATGCATTGATGGACAGACAGACATACAGACAGAGATATTACTTGTTAAGTTGTGTGTGGACTTGTAAATTTTGTGATTTAGCAGCAATGTATGATAGTTTGATGTTGGAAAATATATGACAGACAGACAGATAGACAGACAGACGGATAGATCAGGCTTTTTAGTTTACAAGTCATGAAGGACATTGCATGCTTCTATGAGGCAATTGAATCTTTCACAGCAGCACCATTGCATTGCATTTCTGCAGTTGAATCAAAAATCTTTCGTGCCAATGTTTTAGATTCTTTTCTGGCCTTCCAAAGTTATGTATGTCTGCATGTACATACATACGGACGGAAGCGGGGGTTGGCATGTTATAATATAGGATGCTGCTGGTTGTAGTTTACGCTGTTGTATTGTTGTATCAAATGCAACACAGGCATGACCTGTTGCTTGCTCCTCTTTTCCAAATAAAAGGACACACACACACACACACACACACACACACACACACACACACACACACACACACGTGTATATGTATATACATATGTATGTATGTATGTATGTATGTACAGTCCGCGTCAAAACTAATGACACATTTCCGGTTTACTTGTACTATTTTTGGAAAGTTTTCTAGTTTTGCTATTTATTAATTACTACTACTACTATTATTGTTACACTGGCATGCCTGCATACTGTATAACTAGAGACTTGTAGCAGTGGTGTTTCCTAAGTCACGCCCATGTGATGTGCTAGATCTCATAGATTTATGGCGCTGGCACATTGCATTTATAAGGATACAATTGCCTTACCTAGGCTTCTATGTTCTTCAGTTTGCTTTCTTACTTACAGAACATGACAAGCAGCCATTCCAGAAATGCTTCCGGCGTTTGTAAGTACATAGATACCAGTATAAAAACCACTTGCCACCCGAGGCGATGCGTGCAGTAGATATTACCGTATTTTCTCAAAAGAATGCCACAGCATTTATTCATTTCTAAAGGGCAGACCCTGCGGCGTTTATCTAAGGGCGGCATTCATCTAAGGGTGGCGTTCATTGAAGGGCGGCGTTCATTGAAGGGCGGCATTTATTTAAGTGCGGCATTCTTTCAATGTCATTTCCGTGTACCAAATGCAAACCAGTAGTTCGCAATCTACTGTTAAACTATTCATTATGTATATAGCTAACTTCTACTCACTTTTAACTATACTTCTACTCATCATTTATAACTATACTTCTACTCATCATGTATGACTGCTTCTACTCATCATCTCTAACTAGACTTCTACTCATAACTGTATGACTACTTGTACTCATCATCTATACCTATCCTTCTAGTTCTACTCATCATCTATAACTACATTAGTTTCTAGTTCTTCTGTGTCTTTCGTTGGAGTGTCTTCCTGCGCCAGAGCATCAGTTTCTTCTTGTAACAAAGTCATAATCTCTTCAGCAATTGCTGCTAGGCTGTCTTCAGCAACTTCTCTAGCTTTTGTGCAGTGTATCTGGTCATCTTCAGACCCATTAACAGCTACAGACACACCACAGCATTTGATTAAACGATTTTTTGATGACATCTACCGACAGGGCATCCCAACTCTCCTTGACCCACTGTGTGGTGGTTATTTTGTCAGGTGGTCTCATTTTGCCTTCCTTCGTGAAGGATTTTTCTCCTGACGCCATCCACTCATCATAACGTTTTCCATATTCAGCTTTGAAAGGCTTATTCCATGACACATCAGCAGGTTGTACAAGTGAGGTAAGGCCACCAGGAATTACAGCTAAGTCGGTCTTACATTTCTTATCTGCTCTTTCACAGAAGCCATAATATGATAGTAGTAGGCATTCCAAACTAGAAGTCGCCGACAAAATGCTAATTGACCCCAAACACGTTTGAGCCAATCTAGTGTAAGCTCTTCGTTCATCCACTTGTTTTTGCTAAGAGCGGTGACGACTCCCAGAAAAAGGTGCTGAATTGGCCGAACACCCTTAAATACTATGTAAGGTTTCAGCTTCTTTCCATCTGCAGTGGCTGATAGTGTAACAGTAAAACAGCTCTTTTCATGACCGGTAGTTAGGAGCAGAACCGACTTCTTACCACGATCAATAGTAGTCTGACCAGGCATTTTCATCCAACATGGAGTTTCGTCTGCGTTTCCAATGGCTCCAAGATCATAACTGTGAATCTTATTCAGTTTACGGATGTGCATCACAAACGATACGACTTTGGAGATCATATCAGCTGGCAAATGTTGACTAACGGTTGTCCTGCGCCTGATGGAAAACGAGTGCCTCTCCATGAAGTTCTGTAGCCGTCCTTGACTGGCTACAAAGTCATCACCATCACCGTTGTTTGGAGACTCTTTCCAAAACTGAAGCGCCTTGATTTGAATTGCTGAACGTGTAACTGTTAGCCTCATTTTTCTGTTAAGCTCAATTCACGAAACTAGCTGGTCTTTTGACATCTGGCCCTAACTTGATTTTTCTACCTCTTCCCTACATCTTTTTCGAGTCCCTACAGTGTGCCTGAGATTGTCTTGTTTTGCTCTCCACTCATGAACACGGCGCTCGTCTATTTTATGATTGCGTTTAGCCTGCCTGTTTTCGAAGCGATACGCGTATTCTACTACCTTCAGTTTGAAGGACCTTCAGTTTGAAGGCAGCTTCGTACAAGCGTTTCTTAGGACGCTGCTCCTCAGCTGTGGAAGTCAGCTGATTTAATTTGGTCAGGCGTCAAGCATACGCGCGGTATACGTAATGAATATCAATTACGTACCCAAGTGTGCTGAGTGTACTGTACCCTGAGGTGTTTATTAAGGACAGCATTTATTCAAATCAGTAGCTAGACTCTGCAGCGTTCTTTTAAGGGCAGCGTTCTTCAAGGAAATATAGTTATTATTTCAACAACGGACAACTTTCATGAGTGGCAACATTTTGAATTTTGTTAGTGACTATTTGGCTACTATTTACCATAAAAAAGCATTACTTGCGAGTTGGGGGCAGTGAAGTCGATTTCTAGGTTTCTATTTTAGACTTGGCTGATGGGCTATTTCTTCATTTTTAATGGAATGCTGTTATATATAAGTCAGTTTTATCAGAAATTACTGCAGCTAGCTTTAACTGCATGGAGCTATAAGGCGAGGTGCTGTATATAGAACAAGGTACGGTAGTCAAAGTAATTTGAGATTGTTTTGTAATATTATAATTACAGCAAGGACACGTTTGCTTGCTGATGTGGAGGATGATCCTGCATGTGGCCACCATTGAGGAGGTTGCAGTTGATAAACTTACACAACTTAATCAAAATCAGACCAAAACTCTAACTGAGAGAATGTTTGTGACTGCCGACTGTTCATGCTTGTCAGGTTTTGTTTTTGCTAATATGCTTGTTACATCTAAAGTAGCTAGTACATACACATCAAGCAGATCTAAGATCAGTTGTGCATTTTATGATCAAATAGTAGCAGTTGGCAGTGACTGAATTATGCTTTCTTATTGTGTGTCTTCTGCATACACACAGTACTAACTTTGTCTTAAACAGGCTTTATCCTTGGAGTCTGCTTGTCAGAATAATTTTCAGCATCATTATCAAAGCATTATAAGATTAATATCTGATGCTGCAAGACAAATGACAGAAGAGGTAAGTAATTTGTATTACCGGTGTAATAGCAGATTGGTATGCCAGGATATTGGGTACAGTCCTACCAAATTTCCTAGGAGAATAAGTACGTCTTTAGGAAATATGGTACGGTCTATCAGTAGCAGGAAGGAGCAAATTTACCTTTCCCCCAACCAGTCTTGTGAATGCTAATACCTCACTTGAGCAACAGAAACGTGTATATGTAACACCAGCTGCCGATTATAGTCCTTTCACCGACTGTAGACGGGATAGAAGCTGGCGCTTCCACCCCTACAAATTTGTCTCAACTTAGGCAACGCCAGCAAGGATGGTTCACAGTATACTGCTGACGGGTGCTCCCCCTCGCCCTAGAGCCTCCATTTTTAAATCGGCACGGTATGGAAGTAGGTACTACACCATTTACAGTTCAAAATCATCACTTGCCACATCAAATTCGTATTCTGTCAAATCAAAGTAGTTTATAGTCAGATTCAGTTCACAAGAAGTCAAATCAAATTTCTAGTATGTCAGATCAAGTGTGTAATCTGTGAAATCTGTGAAATCAAATTTACAATGTGTCAAATCAAACTTGTCATACCTCAAACCAAATTTGTAACTTGTCAGACCAACTTTGCTGTGTTGTCAGTCAAATCAAATCTGAAAGACGTCAAATCAAATTAATGCGCAGGACACATTCCAAGATGTTGACATAGCTGTTCATCCAACTCTCCACACTAAGTTCACACAAAATCCAAGTCAAAGGACGGAATTTTTATATCCATTAGCCTTAGCGGAGAGTAATCATGCAGATATGGACTGCATCTGGTACTGGCCCGCTGTGATGGAATTGGAAGATTTGTCAATTGGAAATTGACCTTAATTAATACGCAAATATGTCCGCTCACTTCTTTGTATCTCTGAGTGGTGTATACTTCACTGGGTTTGCTATGCTTTGATTTGCTTTGCTATAGGCGTAGTAGATCTACTTGAGATAACAACAATGATTGCCTGAAGTCTTACCTGTATTAGCTAGATGGGACAGTCTTTCCCATTTGATTAGGTATCTTGCTAATTAGATTTGACATCTTCCAGATTTGGTTTGACTGACAACACAGCAAAGTTGGTTTGACAAGTTACAAATTTGGTTTGAAGTATGACAAGTTTGGTTTGACACATTGTCAATTTGATTTCACAGATTACACACTTGATCTGACATACTACAAATTTGATTTGGCATCTTGTGAATTTGATCTGACTACAGACTACTTTGATTTGACAGAATACGAATTTGATGTGGCAATTGACACTTTTGAACTGTAAATGGTATAGATACGGACTTGACTTCCTAGGCTGAACAAACAGGTGTACAGAATATTTGGTACAGAGTACTTGTTATTCTTAGGATATTAGGCACGGCTGTACCTCTTAACCACGTACCCAATTTTGCACTACACCGGTAATAGCCAAATGATTGGGAGTGGCAAATTTTTGTTCAAAGGTCAGTGGGATGGAAGTAGCATTAGTTGCTAGTGAAGATCGTGAACTAAGAGACAACATTCATCGCCAAACTACTCCAATTTTGTTGGCCATTAGAGAAGCAGATGCTGCTGCAGCTATGGCATCAGGTCAGAATGTGATGAACAAATGCATTTATTGATTCATTTAGACATAGTTGGGTGAATGCTCAAAGGCAAATGGGCTTCAACGACTTCTGTTTCTGATTTGCTTTCTTCGGTTCATCATGTCAAGGGCCTGTGTTTTCAGATGGTACGTCTAGCACTGACTTTGCTGTCATGATGGTCTGTTACTTTATGTACATTTCATTGTGATTGTGTAGGTATCTGCTGCTTTAAAGGCAACAGCAGCATACAGTCAAATGGTTGAAAGTTTGGCAACAACACACAGGGTAGCTATGCAACAGTAATTAGATTTGATTGGTTTAGGTTGCCTTGAGTTGCAAACAAGTTAAGCCTAGTTTCTGTATTTTATTGGTGGCTTGAACTTAGAAGATTTTATGATGACTTTGGTGTGTTGTGCACTAAGCATAAAGAGCACCTATTTTACATTGCACAAGCAAAGCAAGTGAATCTTGTCACTATAGTGGGTTAATTATTTGGCTAATTGTATATCCATACTAGCTAGCATGTGGTTATAATTTCTTTATTATTGCAGAGGGTCATTTTAGACAATTTTTTCAATAGTTTTTCTTGATTTTGTTTATACATACAGTTGTGCTCAAAAGTTTGTGAACCCCGGGTCAATCGTAATTAATACATTATTATCTACCTTACGTCAACAGCATATCGTACTTGTAGCAGCTGTATTTTTTAACAAGAACTTCTAAGGAGCATGATTTTAGTGAATATAATAAGATAACTTCTTTTTTTCACAAAGGAGAATTTAATAAAATCCTTCAGAAAGCCTTGAGCAAAAGTAGTTAACCTTTGCGGGAACTCGTTCGTGTCTCAAAAAGAAATCAAATTTGTTTGCGTGTCATTTTGTCAACTGACCACAATTTTAAGCTGGAAGTAGGAGGATAAACGACGCAGATTGCTCAGCAAGATTCCTTACATTGTACGTTTTACTGTGTGCAAGAGCTTTCACGATGCTTGAGACAACAAATTGTGCAGCTGCACAGGGACGGGGACGGGGACGGGGACGGGGACGGGGACGGGGACGGGGACGGGGACGGGGACGGGAACGGGGACGGGGACGGGGACGGGGACGGGGACGGGGACGGGGACGGGGACGGGGACGGGGACGGGGACGGGGACGGGGACGGGGACACCTTGGCGTTCACATCTCAACCGTTCGACAGGTTATTTACAAGTGATGGTATCTAAAAACAATGGCAACCCTACCAAGGTCTGGTCAACCTTCAAAGTTGTCACATGGTACTCTCCGTCATGTGCTTCGGGAAGTTACCTACACACCTTGGATGTCATCAAAAAGACGTTCAGAATTCTTTGAAAGCAGCTAAAGTCAATGTTCACAGATGCACAATCCGAAGAGCCTTAAACAAAGAAGGCTTCAACAGTCATGTGGCAAGAAGGAAGCCACTGTTGTCCCAAAAGCATCGCAAAATGTGATTACAGTTTGCTACGACAAACTTGGACCAATCAGCAATCTTCTGGAAGAACCTCCTCTGGACGGACGAAACGAAAATCGAACTGTTTGGTCACACTAGTCAACGTTACGTTTGGCGTCGAAAGAACGAACTTTTTAGCTGACAAAAACATCATCTCAACAGTAAAGCATGGCAGTGGTAGTATCATGCTTTGGGGCTGCTTTGCAGCGTCTGGCACGGCACTGTGTAACGAGGTCGCGTGTATCGCGTACACACCCTAGCTTACATGTGGCTTACACGTGATTTGTGAATGTAAGCTGTATTTACACGAGTTTACATTTAGTCTGACCGCGTGTAAGCGCATGAGAATGAATGTAAGTGGCGTAAATACAGTATCGAATGCGTGGAAACATTGGGGTACACGCATTGTACGTTATGGCGACAAGATAACCATGCATTACCATGGAGTTTAAATTTGGTATCACGCAGATGTGAGCAAAGTTTACATGCAATGTACATCCATGATCGAAACACAGTAGGGCAACTTGATTTTGTTGAAGGAAGAATGAATTCAGAACAATACCAGCTCATTTTGGGAAAAAATGTTAGTCCTTCTGTCCAGAAGCTTAGGCTTAACCGGTCTTGGACCTTTCAGCAAGACAACGATCCTAAACACAAGCCGGTCCACACATTCCTGGCTTCAGGAGCAACATTACAACATACTGGCCTGGCCTAGCCAAAGTCCAGACCTCAATCCTATTGAAATGCTTTGGGGTGATTTAGAGAAAGCGGTTCATCTTTGCCATCCCAAAACCTTGGCTAAATTAAAGGTATTTTCGCAAGAAGAGTGGACGAAAATTCCAGCACAAAGATGCCAAAATCTCATTGAATCGTGCAAGAACAGATTACTATCAGTAATTGAAGCAAAGGGTGGTCCAACCAAATATTAAAGATGGGTTCACGTACTTTTGCTCATAGCCCATTTTAGATTTGGCTCAATTGATCATTGTAAAAGTCGGCTATTGTCATCAAACGACTTTATTCGTAAATTTTGACCGTTTTCCACTATATGCAGTGTTGTTACGAGTACGATATTGTTGATTTAAGGTAAATAATAATGTATTAATTAAGATTGATCTGGGTTCATAAACTTTAGACCACAACTGTATAGTTTAATTGGCTTGAATAGCTGAATAAGGGCAAGAATGCAGTTTTATGAGTTTGTGTGCACCATAGTCTCGTTTGACTGATGTAATGAAACTCAAGTATTAATTAAAAGGACTTTCAGAGTCAAAAGGAAGTAATTATAACATGGAACCTACTGAAACACTTGTTTTATCAGTGTTATGCCAATTTGAATGCACAACAGCTTGTTGTACATAACTTAATTAACAGACAACTGTTGGTGTTGTAATTATTATACTACCTGTAAGACTTGTCATTGTTTGAGAGGTTGAAAGTGCATATTGTACAGAAATTGGTACAGCAGTGGATAGGGGATAGAAGGAAATGATAAGAGTTATAGAATGTATATTAAAAGTGTAATATTGAAATTTTAGTGACATTTTGTTAATGGATTCTACTGGACTATTGAATTAATTTCAGAAATTAAATAGTACTTAATATTTGGATTTTATGGTAGTTTATGTGCAACCTTGTTGCCAAAACTACTAAGGCTGTGTCTCCACTTGTTGCTCTTTAAACATGTTTAAGGTTAAACATGTTTAAACTTTAAACATGTTTAGCTAGACAGCATCTCCACTTGTCCATGTTATCTGGGCTATTATAACAATATCCAGGACTTCGTTGTATCGCGCGAATTTGTTCCTTGTGCACCAGACAGTCAGAGATTGTTCTCTGGTCGTCTCAAGAACAATCAGAGCCGAGACACAAGTCTCTGTCTTTGCCGAAATTGCTCTCTCTGAACACTGCATCAGTCTCCTCCGTCTCTAATTCTGTCTTCTTCCAATATTCTTCAAACAAAGAGAAAGAACAGCACGAAAGAACTAACATACATAGTCCTGGAAAGCACGTTGCTATCACGTGACCGTTAAACCTAAACCATTACGTTCAACTACCTCTGAAACATGTTTAGCAAATGCTGTTTAGGCTTACAGTTAACAAGGTTTAATGCTAGTGGAGACGCCATTATTCTTAAACATGTACAGACTTAAACAGGTTTTAAAACACATTTACACTCTAGTGGAGACGTGCCCTAAGACTAGAAAGCATGGATGCAATTAACGTTAACAGACATATGTTGTAAGAGTTTAGTCGTAAACACAGAAATGACTTCATGTTTAATTTTAATTCAACATTTTGTGACAGTTGTTTTGATTTTAGCATGTTTTTTTTCTATTATTCAAATGTTTTGTGTGCTATTTAGTTTATAGCGTTTTGGTTGTCATTAACAGAAAGGTTACGAGAGATCTAAACAAACAGCACTTCAATCTGTTTCTGCAAGAGCTACTCCAACTACTGCTTTTGTATTACATGATGGTGGCCGTGGTTCACGAAGAAGCAAAACATCTCCAGTGAGCAGGGTATTGTTATTGTTTTTACACCTGATGTTTCGTCATCTTACAATTGTGGTAGATCCTATTCGAAGAGAAGGACGATGATGGCTTAGTCTTTATGGATAAACCTGGAGTTAAAGTATGAAAATAAGCATGTTGTAAATGATGTGTTCTACTGTGGACACATGAAAATATGTATAGCAACTCAAAATATTTTAGAGCAAGCTGCATGAATTTGAACTTTGTGGACTCAACTTGATTGTTTGTATGTGTACAGTGTGGAATTGCTTCAGAGTGAAATAGATAGTGAAATTTAAGTGAGGTTTTCATACATAAAATATAGATAGGTTTGAATTTAGGAATAGCACAAAGAACATTTGTCAAACTGAGGATAACTTCTGTTGCTATTTATGGAAGAGTTTACATGTTGTTTTCATGTTATTGTATTACAAGGAATGATTTAAAACTTCACATGCTGACAGACATATTGTATTAACTTTGAGTATATTCAATTGCTGTTAGACTTCATTTTGCTTGGACAGCATTATAATAAATGTGATTATCACATTTGCACATTAGTTTGTGTTTACTAACAATTTAGTTTAATTAAAGACTACTGAAAAGTTAAAAGTTTTACTTTTACTGTGAGTTAATAGCGAGTAAGTTTACTAGTATCAAATATGATGTGTAGTTTGTAGTATTGTTTTTGTTTGTAACAAACATTGAACCATAAAACAACCAAGTTTCTTATTTAATTAAATTTGTTGCACTCAAGAATAGAATTTTTGCTAGTTTTATTTTATGAATAGTTAGGGCTTACTTGTACAGACTGCACTGTGTTATTCTGAAAGTTTTTGTGAACCTCTTTAGTGAATGTGATGATGAAAGACAATGAAGCTAATGTACTTCAAATTAGCTTTTGTCTTATCAGTTACTACAATAAATTGTAGTTTGTTGCAATTGTTTACACTTTTTTTCAGGATGGATATGCAAGTCTACGTTGTGTCAAGGGCGATACTCCAGTGGTGAAAGGTGGGACTTTCCCTCATCTTATTCAGAGACTCACATATCATAAAATTGTTGGTCAGTTTTCAAATATGTAGCTGTAAAAAGTTTATGTTAGTAGACTCTAATTATATGATGCAATTACACATGTGACTTTCTTCTACTTTAGACACTGATTATACTGACTGTTTCTTGCTCACATTTCATTCTTTCACGACTCCACATGAGTTGATGGATGCTCTGATTGTTTGGTATAACCAAGTGTAATAAAGTGTATTATTTGGTTGATTGAGTAGTTTTGTTAACTGAAGTTATAACATTGATCCACCAGAAGGTCTTACAGTTGAAGAGGAGAATCAGTTGTATGCTGAAGTTGTTGTTCCAATTCGACTTCGGTTGGTATACCGTGATGGAGGTTGTTTCTGTACGTTCCATTATGTTTTTATTATTTAGGGTTTGCAATGTACTTCGAACATGGGTCAGTAAGCAGTGTGATGATTTTCTTGATAAAGAACTAGCAGAACGCTTAGAGAAATTTATTGTCATCATTAGTCGGTATGCATTCTTGTTTGTACTTCCAAATACCTTGTATGTAGTGGTGCTGGATTTGCATGGCCTTGTTGGGTGTTGTTGGATTTAAGGCTGGAAATAGACGAAAACGCTAGTGTGATTTCAGCTTGAGATATTTAAGATTTGTGCACATGCTATGTTCATATGTAAGATTATTCTGTTTTGCAGCTCACTTCCAAGTTGTGCGAAGCAACTTCGAAGTGCTATTAAGCGTGGTCCTGAATTTCCAAGATCAAGATTGTCTACAAAAGCTCAGATGCCCAGGCGTGTTCCTTCTGAAGCTATCAACTCATTCGTAAGGAAATCAGCTTTCTTGGATGCATGCATATGCACTTGGTTTGGCCTTTATGGTGAACAGTTATGAAATTATAGAATATTCTTGGAGTTGACTCTCTGGAATTGGCACGCCAGGTCACGATCATTGACTGGAATATATTTGAGAAGATCAGGGTGTGTTTGTTTCCTTTTGTTATAATGTTCACTGTTTGTGTACTGTACTGCAATGTATGCTTAACTGTTTGCCTTTTATACGTTTGTTCCATCCTGTAGTTTCCTGTCTGTCTAATGTATCTGTTATGCATTTGTCTGTTTGTTTGTGCTTTACTTTGTCTATGTATCAGGTTAGTTGTCATTAATGAAATATGGCTTAGAGTTACATTGAAGATCTCTTTTGCAGCCGCAAGAGTGTATGGGATGCTTTTGGCAGTGTGCTAAACGTCATCAGCTAGCTCCAAACATAGCAACATTGATTGACAGTGCCAATACGGTACAGAATGGAAATTAAACTACAGTCCAAGCTCTGTGCATTGTGATTTCTAGCTGTCGTTATGGGTTATTGGCACTATTGTGATTGCAAATTCACCTGAACTGAGGGGTCAATACATTGCACACTTTATCAAGACAGCAAAGGTTGTATTTCTCGTATGTCTTGTGCTACTTTATTTGACCTGCTTATAGAGATAATTTTGGGTTTAGAAATGTTATAAACTGAAGAATTACAATGCTATGTTTACCATCATAGCTGCACTCAAATCAGGACCTGTGTATCGACTTGAAGCCTCCTGGGAGGTTAGATAATAAGACTTTAATTGTATCTTCTTGTCATAGACTTGAAAGAGTTGGGCAGGTTACCATTTGTCAAACTGGTATTTAACTAGTGCTGTAAATTCCATATTGGGCAGACAAACTAGAGACCACCTTGCACAGAGGACATAATACACTTGTTGAAATGCAACGTTGACAACACACGAAGAGTACAGTTTCTAATCTATTAAGAAAGACTTAAGTAGAAATGGAATTTAAGCTATACACATTGGAAGATGGATGCATCGATCAGTGAAGTGGGATTAGACAAATTCAAGTGGTTGGTTGGGTAATTAATTTAATACTAATCAACTTCTAGTCTCACATAACCAGACCCTCTCCTGCCATGTCATACTTCCTGGTGCATGGTACAGGCATACTGGGCTGGACAGTTGTGTTAAAATACAGTTTGCGCTAAACATGTTCTATTCTAGTCGCATCTAGTGTTCTAGCAAGGACCATCTGTGTTGTCAACTTACAGGTATAAACGTTGATAGTAATATATGAATATGAAATGTTGTTTCTGATGCAGCTGAAAGGCATATATAGACATAGATGTAGTCAATCCCTAGCCTCGTCCCCAGGTGTTCGCCTCGCTCCTCCGTGCAGCACTCACTCGTCACGTAACTAGGCTGACTTCACAACAGTCATGTGACACGCAAGAGCTGCAAGGAGGAGCGAGGCGAATGCCTGGGGATAAGTCTAGTCAACCCCGTAATTAACTATTGCATCTTTAAGCACAGCTTTATTGTTAACATTTGCATCATTGCAGCACATATATGATAACACTAATAGGTTAGAAGGATAAAAGCAGAACACTAGCATTATTAATTTAGTGTTCAATTTAATTTCCACGTCTCTCAACAGGCTGATGTGCATAAAACACGTCTTACAACACTTGCTATTGTTGATTTATCATTGGAATCTTTGAATTACAGTCGCGTGTCACTTATCCGACCCCCTTGTGACCGGACCCCTGTTGGATAAGTGAAAATGTTGGATAACTGAAGCTGTACGAACTCAACTATTATTCATATTAAACAGCATTTTTTCCACATTAGGTATACTAAATGTAGATGTAGAATGAATGTAGATGTAGATAAATGTAGAATACAACGAAAAGCAACGCTTGAACTCACTCTCAAACTTGTTTCAAGAAACAACTGACATGCACGTGGATGTACATGTACGTACACGTGTGCAGCTGACCAGCCACGTGATTACCCACGTGACAAGCTTGAACCGTCGGATAACCGGCATGTCAGATAAGTGACACACGACTGTAGATTGAACATTTGCGTTCTAATAAAAGAATGGCTGTTGATGTGCAAAACTGTATCCAGACATGGTTCTGTCTATGAAGTTTGCTCTAATTCTGGACAAATGTGTGATTTTATGCACTTTTGAATGATACACCAAGGTCACCGTGAAGTTACAAAATATGGTAGTTGTTATATTAAATTTTGAAAGTCTAAAGTGAATGTGGAACAGTCACTTATCGACATCAGTGTTTATAAACAACTTGGTCACGGTATACCACTTCCCCAGACTCAATTGAGTATTTCCTGTATACAGACTCTTGATACTGTATATTGAAGGTATGTGTTTTCATGCCGCTAGCTAGCTGCTAGAACGTGTCTTAATTAATTAAGTACCGGTTTACTATAAACATTATTAATTAAACTTCATGCATGTCTTGTGCATGTGCTCATTATGAGAGACTTGACTCAAAGTGTTAGCTAGAGCTCTGTTATCTAGTTGCGATTGTGGTGTCACTTTAGCACTATTATGGTTGGTCAGGTTACCCTCATTTGATATGGCTCTATGTTACATTTAGCATGTCGCCAAAGCAACAAAATCTACATTTGGTCAGTTGTACCGATTAATGGATGGTGAGGACAATTATGCTACATACAGACAAGAACTCAACTTGATTATTCAGCAACCTGCTGTACCATTCTTAGGTAATAAAGTAAATGGTTTGGTGCCTTACACGTAGGTATACATGGTGTCAGTAACTTGAAATTTGTGTTGGAAGGAGCATATTTGAATGATCTTGCTCTCATTGAAGAAAGTTTTTCTGACTTTCTACCTGGGCAACCACAGTTTATCAATTTTCACAAACGACGATTATATGCTCGAACTATACGGCAAATACGCCAGCACCAGCAAGTTGCATACAATTTGACTGAAGTCACTGTAAATTTCTGTACTTGATGACTACTAGTATATGTGGTTTACTGACTAGATGTCTCTTTCTGGTGCAGACTGTTCTTGACTTCTTGAAGTGTCTGGAGCCACCTGTAAGTGAGAAGGACCTTTACCACTGCTCTGTTACTAATGAACCAAATCAGAAATCTTGAAACTATATTTTCTAGTTATTCTGATTATTATATTACTATTTATTTATCGGTGGACGTTGTTTGAATGGAATTTTTGTATATTTTCTTTTCATACTTCATTCACATGAGTGCAGTTACAAGCCGAGCTGAGCCAGAGCCATGGCAAATAGTTAAGCCATCCTCCATTCACACAATTGTCCTAGAAAGCTGGCCTAATTGGTGGCTGTGTTAGCTTGTAAGCTAATTTTTGGTTAGGTGTATCAAAGAGGTATGCGTATACGCACTGCACCTTAACTCCTTTTGCATGGTCTGGAACTCTAACAAAGCGTACCAAATATGGGAATCATAAACCAAGCTAGAAGCTGGAGGATAGTCAGCAACAATTTTACTATTCTTGGAAACAATAGGTTTATAGAACCCTTTGCTTCCAAGGAAGGTCAGAAGCGAAGGCATTTTTGTGACTGAGAAGCAGTTTGGTTGAGAGATGCCACTGTATAGCACGTAATGAAACTTATAATGTACTGTTTCATATGTTTTGCTTAAATTTACCCATGCAACAGAACCATGCACTCTGAACCTATCACCAAGTCATTTTGTGACTGGAAAACGCATGTGGAAGAGAAAAGAGACCCCAAACTGTCATAAGAATCTTTATTACAATTTGTTTGATAAGAAAAGTCAATTAATTAAATAAATCTGTCTCAAGCATATATTCTGAGCGTAAGCTATGCTCCGAGGAACAGCTAAAGCATGCAGATCTATGTAGTATCTATTCTGACTGTGAGGAAAGAAATGAAGATAGCAATTCTGTGGTCTAAATTCATAATCTTACCTTGTGATAAAATATATCATATCGCCAGTGTATTTTATCAGTTTGTGATACACCTATGACTCGCCTCCTGTATCTTTCAGGTCTGGCTACGGCCCTCACTGCCCCAGTCAAATAAAGTAGGGAAAACCATGTTATTTCCACGGAATTTTTGTGGTAATTTAGCATGGAAACACGGGCTTTTCATGGAAAGCATGTGAGAAACATTCCATAGAAAGCATGTCAGAAATACCATGGTTTTCCATGTCTTTCATGGTTTTACGAATTCGAATCCATGGTTTCGATGATCACAGTGTTGTTTAAATAAAACTGTGTTTACGCTTTCGCTTCAGTGTGTGTGTGTGTGTGTGTGTGTGTGTGTGTGTGTGTGCACACGCGTGCGCTGTGGCTCAATTGGGTGGAGAATGGAAATATCCGGGACCTTGCAAAGTTGCAAGTTCGAGTCACAGTGATGGCGACCTATGGCATAATTTTCTTGGGCAACAAACCTACAGACAATTGCCTCTCTTGCCTCAGGACTATTAATGAGTACCTGGTCTTTGACTGGGGTGGCAAAGGCTCCCAACTGCGACAAAGTCCATCAGCCACTGAGGTCCAGGTGGAACTTCGGGTGCCAACACCACAGTTGGCGATGCAGTCGGTGCTCCTGCGAGCACCTGGCCAGACTCCAGGAGATTGCTTAGCATGGCCCATAGCTCCTACTTAGTGCACAGGAACCCAACCATCTGGCTGGGGGCATTACCGTTTAACGGCAGCTCCTTATCCATTTGCCATTTGCCATTGTGTGTGTGTGTGTGTGTGTGTGTGTGTGTGTGTGTGTGTGTGTGTGTGTGTGTGTGTGTGTGTGTGTACATTTGGTGTGTGTGTGGTGTGTATTTATTGTGAATATCAATGTAAATATTATTAATTCTTGTCTATTTATTGTCATTATCATTATTTAATCATTAGCTTGTTGCTAGAATGTATAATTCTTTGAAAACACAGAGATGCGTCGATGTGATTAAAAATAATTAACTAAATATCATTAATGTTCCACACTACACTTCGAATTCAGTACATGCACATGCGTAACAGCTGCGTCTCTTGCAGGGCTTGTTATCCACGTTATTTCTCAATTCTGCATGTAGCGCTCTTGCTTGCATCACTTGAGGTGGACACGATTATCATGCTTTCGTTGAGCCATTGCTATCATCTTTCGTTGAGCCGTTGCTATCATCTTTCGTTGAGCTGTTGCTATCATCTTTCGTTGAGCCTTTGCTATCATCTTTCGTTCCGTTAATTAAAATTAATTCGTTGTAGCTAAAGATCGATGTATGTGAACGGGAAATACTGTAAAGCGACATGTATGTGTAGCGACCGGATCCAGAAGTAAGCATGCAGCGCAACGTTTCCTATGAATCTTTCTTGCAAGACGACGTCGATCGTTCATCATCAGTCCTACTTGCACCTGTAAATATATTCTGTAGCATCACTTGCAGTTAACTACTAACATGGACGAGATTATCATGCTTTCGTTGAGCCGTACCTTGCTAGCATCTTTCGTTCCGATGATAATTCGTCGTAGCTAGATAAAGATTGATCTCGTACGTCTCCTAGAAATACTATGATACGACATTTAATGAGCGGATCCAGAAGAAAGCAGCGCTAGCGTTTCCTACGAATATTTCTTGCAAGACGACGCCGATCGTTCATACTAGAAGATCGCGGATGACATGTTGGCCGTGCGCAACGGTACACATGCATGGTCCCATGGGACCTTCGCTTGGCTTCTTGAAGAACGATGAATTCGTTTGTTTTGCGATTCTTCTGTAAAAAGTAACAGATTTGTTACGTCACCCACTGTTGGTGTCCCAAAGGACTGCTGATTGGCTCAACAAATTCTTGAGAGTGATTCACGCCGATATGCTATATGACATCCGGACAGACAGATCGGAAGTCAATTCAGCCCGTTTTAGAGTGAGCTTCTCGCGAAGCAGTCCACCACTCATTGCCGTGTCCTTTTACTCTCGTAGCTTAATAACACACACAGTCTAATAGTCACTAAGTCACTGTTTCTTTTGCTGACACAGCTTCATTAATTTCACTTCCTTTACAGTTTGGATGGTACATTTTGACTAGTGCTAAACACTAAGAACAATTTAACTTACACAACACTGAAACATCAGAAACATTGAAATACGGTTACAATGCAGAACTTCCAGTCTCTGATGGCACAGGCTGCACGGTTGTAAGTGACACATTTGCAGATGTTGAAAAGCTAAGATAATAACTAAACTTCAGAGAAGCTTTGATAAGAATAGCAGATTGACCTCTTTGTTAAAATTAATTAACATAGGTGGTTCAAAACTCATAACTGTAATAAAGCCAAAACTGGTCATTTCTTGATTTTCGAAACTATTTCAAAATGGCGGCTTTATACTGTTCCCCTAGGCGGCCTAATAAAGAAAGTCACCACATCATCATTTCAATTACTGACAAACATTTGATTATCCAGACAATTTGGCTTCTGCCGAAAAAGACCTGATATTATATAAATCAATGACGTCAGGGCTGACAAACAAAAAAGTCTCCGTTGATTGGAGAAATTAATTTTATGCAGCTGTGAACACACATTACAAGCAAATTGGAGTAAATTTGCAATAAAGTAAAATTTTGAATAGACAGCTATTTTGAGTGTTGTCTCATCTTTAGATTAGAAGTTTGATAAAGTACAGTGGGTACTGGTTGGAGAAAAGCAATTGGCAAGGGATTGGACATACAATCGCGTGAATCAATTTGTGAAAGATTGAAAAGTTGGTTTAGAGAAGGCAGTGAACAGATCCACTTCTTGCATCGCGCTCTTCATAGTACAAACGAAACAGGCCATCGTGGTCAGAGAACAAAAACTCTAACTACTAGGCTGCGGTGGCTTTATGTATGGTGCTCAACCAGATCAGTCTAGTTCGTAAGGTCTCTCTTAAGCACTGGAAGTAAACCCTCCTGCCTCAGAGGTGCTTAGACCATCATGGCTGTCTAGAAAGAAGACATAACTTTACACAGGATCCGTCTGGATCCAAAGAGCACTGTTTTCTGTAAGTGCTGCAGGTTGTGATGACCTGGAATAATGTCCAGCCACCGTGCAATACCTGTGTGCACTGTACCCAATGCTACAAACACCACCGAAACAACTAGTGTCCAACACTGCCACATGTGGCTTACGTCCACCCGCAAGTCACTGTACTTCACGAACTTCGCAGCCTGTTTCCTGGCGATGTTGCCATTAGCAGGACAGCTGATAACAATAAGACAAGTGTTTCTCTTCCTATTTCTGAAATATATGTCAGGCGATTGGCACCGATCTTCCTAGCAGTAAGGATGGCTGTATCCCACAAAATAGGGATGTCGTCCATCCCCACAAGCCTATCAGAATGATGCCAGTACCATCTACTCTCCACTGGAAACACAAAATGACAACAAATGTCCCAGTGGATAATGGAGGCCACCTGATTGTGTCGATCAGTGTAGTCCATCGGTGCCAAGGCACTACAGCCTGCCACAATGTGGTCGACTGTCTCCAGGTGTGCACTGCACGAGTGGCAAGTGGGACTGACATCTCGATGCAGATTGTTGCTGTCATAATACCAAGTCGGAAGAGCTTGGTCTTAAGCAGCAACAACCAGTCCCTCGGTTGCAGCAGAAAAATTGGAGACTTCAGCCATCCGTTGGTCTCTTTCATGTCCACAGGAGGTCTCAGTAAACGGTGATACTGACCATGAATAGGTTTTCTGCCCCAGGACTGTACACAAAGAGAACTGCTGCACGTGCGGAAATGTTTCTCATCCCTCTAAGGCGCTTGCTCCAAGACACAACACAGGAAGATCCCACCTCCAAGCAGGCTCTGCGACTTGTTTTCCCTAGAGAGACTCCCCCGCAGCTGTGCAGTACACTGATGGCTATGTGTCGGATCGAATGAGAGGACCTCCTAGCATCACACTCCTGCACTATTCGCTTTAAACGATCAGAGCTGCTACAAAGGCAACAGTGCAGCTCCACAATACAAGACTGATACGTCAACTTGATCCGTTGTAACCCCCGGGCCCCCTCCCCGCCAGCAGAGCATGGCACGTAAGAGCAACGTCTGCCGCCGAAGGTGCTGGTCAGCCGATCAAGCTGCTGCAGGACCGTGGCCCTCCATTGAATGGCATCAAAACCGTATGTGAGAACCAGCAGTGCAAACCCGTTGATAGCCAGAATCTTGTTCCGACTGTCCAACTCGGTCCGAAGACCCATCTTCACTCTACAAACGTACTCACGACAGAGCGTCTCCCGCATAGTGCTGTGCTGGATACCGTTACTCTTTTCCACACCCAAATACTTGTAAACTTGACCCGGTTCCAGACAGTTGATGGTGTCCGTTTTTCCTACCTCCACCTCAGAATTATGTCCAGACAGCTTGCCGTTGACAAAGTGTGCAGAAGCACACTTGTCCAGGCCAAAATTCATCTGAATGTCATCAAAGAAGGTACGAACCATGTGCAACAACCTTTTCTTTTGACCAGGATTTCTGCCATACAGCTTCATATCATCCATGTAAAGTAGATAACGGACAAGCTGACGTTTGGCAGTCTCACCACGGCCAGTGCTCAACCAATAGCCATAACCAGTTCTGAGTAACTCCACGCTGAGAGGATTAAGCCATACAGAAGAGAAGAGGAGATAGTGAATCACCTTGAAATACCTTACCTGATCAGCATGAGCCTCATGTTGATGGTACCGTTCCTGGAAAGCACCATCAATGTCTTCAAACTCTTCCATCACACGTGACAGGAACCTGCACAAGACTGGACTAATCTTATGCTTAAGACATCGGAGTAACCAGTTGTGTGGCAGGCTGTTATGAGCTCTCTGGTAGTCCACCCAAGCCATGCTCAAGCTCCTGTGCCTGGTCTTACAGTCTGTGGTAAGCAGTTTGTTAATCAACAGCTGATCCTTTGCACCAAAGGAACCCTGCTGACAACAACCCTTCGGCTCCGATGTCATGAAGTTCGCTGAACGAAAAGTCCAGTAATCTGTCTGATTGCTCAGGTGAGGATCATGTAGAAAACAAATAGACACGTGATAGGCCGGTAATTTTTGACCTGGTCAGTCTTGTCATTCTTAGGTATCAAGGTGGCTGTTCCCTAAGATAACTAGTTGGGCACAGAGTCCGGGTCCTGAGAGCAGGTTGTAGTTACGAGTCAAGTCACCGTAAAGACACGTGATGCGCTTGACCCAGAAACTATAAACCTGATCTGGTCCAGGCGACTTCTAGTTCCCTATCCTCTTGAGACACAATGTCACCTCATCGCCTGAGATAGGTGGCCACTGCTGCTCAGCTGTCCAGTATGTCACCATTGGTTTGACGCCTCAGCCAGAAGGCAGACTCATTATGACGCACCTCGCTTTCTAAGATATCACTGCTTAATCTCAGACTCGGATGGTGGGAAAGTGATCTGGATAGTCTGCTAACCAATTCCCTGTAAAACCACCCAGCATCCTGTTGAAACAAACCATTCTGGTGAAGTCTCTTACGATTGTTTTCCAGCCGATTTATGGTGACCTGACAAGTCTTCGAATGAGGAATGCTCAACTAATGCCAAAGTAGTTGGAGCTCATGTAACAAACGAATGCTTGATGAGCCTCTCCCAACTTCCTGCAACAGAGCTATCGCCCGCTGAAGTGCAAGAATCTCCATATCCAGTGTTCGTCTCCATGTCGGTGTTTGAGAGTTAATTGACTTCGCCATCTTTGAGCCCCGCCTTGTGGACACTAGTGAAGCAGCAGTGTACACCAGGTACTGATTTCACTCATATCTGGTTCACCCTTTACTAAATTGATGATTGCATTAAGAGTATCAATAAGGTTCAGGGTCACGCTGTTCTACAGAGATCCTTGGAAGGCATTGTCTCTCACAGACGAGAATTTGCCTGACTTTCTGTAGCTTATCAAGAAACTCAAAACAGAGCACATAGTCTACAGCAGCATCACCATCAAATTAAGTAAAAGACCGTCCTTAGTCTGGCAGTAAACTGTTCTTTTCTAGCTGAGAGGCTATACTAGGATGTGTGGTCATAAGGTCACAGTCCACAGAGTCACAAGAAGATGGTGATTCTTTACTAGCTCTACACTAAACTGAATCCAAAGTGCCATCCATAGATGTGCAGTCTCCAAACAGAACAGCGACTGTCTGATCAAAGAAGCCATTTCCAAATTTGTAGCTAGACTGATGATCTTCTTGCATCATTAGCACCACAGGTTTCTCACAAGTCGTGCAACAGGCGCCTTCCTAACCGAAGCCATACTATGTGATACAGAATTGACATGTGAGGGCGTGAGAGCTAACAGAGACTCGGAGTTAGACGCATCCAGTGTCCACATCTGCACACAAGCACAAACGTCAGTTGTAACAGATGACAAACTTGAGACGTGTTCTTTCCTGTTTGGCCTCGCGCTTGATCTCTTCCAACTCTGATTCAGTCAGTTTTCCAGAAGTTAGGAAATATCCCTTAATTCTGGTCTGCCAAACGCTGTTCAGAGACGTCAGTCAGAGAAAAAGGCCGTTCACACCACAGCTGATGCATGCATGAGTTTTCTGAAACCAGACAACTTGTATGACAATTTACCGCACGTGGTAGTAACAATGTAATACTTCCTTGTCAGATGTTGCATCCACTTCGGTCTAGTTGGATTGCCGCTCCTGTTAGACGATATAGTAGGTTCGTCAAGAACAATGGGCACAGTAGTCTTGCTAGCGGACTTTGAAGCCAAATTGAAACCAGCTAGACGCAGCGAGAGATTATTCAACCAGTCGCCCTACTCGTTTCTTTGTTGTAACCAGTCGCAATGTATTGAGAATAAAGATTTTAGCTAAAAGTTTGTTTATCAGATGACATTGTAGATTGATTTGATGGTACCGATCAATTTTCTCTTATTACAAAAGAGTCGTTGACACTTATTTGACCACTCTCAGTCACGAATACATTCAGATCGAGTATGCTCATGAAGTGTGTTAGTTTTTGTAGTAACCATTCGGCAGCTTAAATACTATGCCATTTGAAAGCTGTATCGAATGTTGACGTCAAGTGAAATAATTATAAAGCGTCAGTTAATGACGTACTGATCTTCGACTCTGATCAAGCCTCTGTCACCAGTCTCTCTAGACAGGTACAGCCTTGGGACTGAAGATTTCAGATGATGGCAGCGGTACTTGGTCATAGCAGTTCTGACTGATCTGTCCAAAGCAGCAAGATCTGTTGTAGACCAGTTGATTATTTCAAAGAATACGTGAGCACAGTGCAGCAAACACAGACAAGCATCTGCTTTCATTCACAGACGAGAGACATAACTTCCAAATAAGAGAAGATCTGCATTTGAATTCGTTAGAAATGATTGGTTTCACTTCAGCATGATCAGGCGTCAGGCATTGCCTCACTCCTACAGGCACATGCCTAGGAACTGGTCCGGTCGGTCGAGTTTTGGCCAGACCATCTTTCAATAATGTTACCTATGTGCACTGGGTTCAGCACTGGTATTATATTTCCTTGTAATAAACTCTATACGCACAGACAACTAGGCACTAGCTCTACTAAGCTCGTACAGCTCTAGCTTCCAATCTCTAACAACCAATACACGTCTTTAGTAGTAACTCAATCCATATTAATGACTCCTCCTACTAATTAGTCTCAATACACCATACCTTCCCTACCTTATTGTTTACTACTACCGGTAACATTGTCTACAAATCTAAACGTTCAGGAGGATGTCTATTCTGAGCCGAATTTCTCCTTGTCATCTGAGGTGTAACTTCGGCTTGGCGAGTCAGATCCTCTCAATCTTCTAATTCAATAAGTGAGGGTTGGTATTTTTCTGAGCGGTCCACTGAAATATCTGGACCCACGGTCGTAGGTCTTTCATCTCTTTTCAGTTGATCAGCATGTCTGTGTACAACTCCTCCTTTGCTTTGTATATGGTAATCGACAGCTCTTGGTTTTTTGATAACCGTTCCATCTAACCATTTATCTGTTCCTCGATAATCCCTTAACCAAACTTTCTCTCCAACGTCAAAATCTCCTTTGCTTTGGGGAGCTTGTTCTTGCTTCCTAAGTTGCTTATTTTTGTGTTGCTGGCTAAAGCGGGTTGTAACATGCTCAACCTTGAATGTATTCTCCTTCTCGGAAATAGCTCGGTTGGTGGTGCTCCAGTTGTAGAGTGGGGCGTGTTCCTATACTGAAATAGAAAGGTTGCTAGTTTCTCCTTGACCTTCTCTGGTTCTTTGCTCATGGCCTTCATTGCGCTTTTAAATGTTTGGACACACCTCTCGACCGCACGACTTCACTTTGGGTGATAGGGTGCCAACCTCGGATTCAACTGATGTAAATTGTGGTCCGTTGTCAGACACTAAGATTTCAGGGATTCCATATCTAGCAAAAACATCTTGAAGTGCTTGAATCGTAGCCTCGGTGGTGGTTCTAGGCATTGGTAGACCTCCACCCATTTCGAATAAGCGTCCACCACAAGGAAAAATTCTTCTCTAAGAATGGTCCTGCGAAATCCACATCGATCCTTTGGAATGGGTATCCGACCACACCCAAGGATGTAAAGTAACCATTCCTGGGTCTTTGCTCGATCTTTGACATGCACTACATCTCTTTGCGACTTCTTCTATGGCCCTATCTATTCCAGGCCACCAAATATGTCTCCATATCTTCCACGGTGATCTCCAATCTCCTTGCAAAATATGGTCGTAATTCTTCATCAACTTTTACTGGCCATCGACGTAAAATGTATTTATCACTTTGGACAATAATGTGTACTTTCTGGTAGCTGCATTAAATTGACCTTGCTTGCTTGAGCTGAACTGTTCTCGTCAGCGTGACTCTCTTTCCACGGTAATCTTGATCATCCACTTGCATTGCAGTCTTGGTTCATGGATCAAAACTCGATTTGGTATTGATATGCCACGAGTAGTATTGGCGATCTTTGCAATCTAGCTGCGGTTGCACTCGGTATTCCCTTTTTAGATCCAAAGATGGTAGTCAAGGGCTTGTGGTCTGCAACCATAGTGAATGGTCTTCTCTAGAGAAATCGGTGAAACTTTTCACACCAAAGACTAGGCTAAGGGCTTCTTTCTCTATTTGGCTATAACGTTACTCTGCTTTACTCAAGGTTCTTGACCCATAAGCAATAGGACGTTCACTTCCATCAGGCATAGGATGTGATAAAACTGATCTAATTCCATATGTTAAAGCATCGCATGCTAGCCGTAACGGTAACTCACTGTTGCAGTAAACTAATTAATACTTGAGCTGAAACAAGTTGTTCCCTCAACTTGTAAAAGACTTCTTTGCTCTCCTTGCTCCATTTCCATGGTTGACTCTTTCCTAGCAGTTGGTTCAGTGGTCTACAAATCATTGAAAGATTCTTCAAGAAACGGCCGTAATAGTTTACCAGTCCCAAGAACAACTTCAGCTCTTGTACATTGCATGGTACTGGTGCTTCCTTGATTGCTTGGATTTTCTGAGGGGCAGTACTGAGTCCTCATGCTTGTATGCAATAACCCAGATATTCCACTTTGGTCTGCATCTATTGGCACTTGTTTCATTTCAATCTCAGACCAAAATCTTGCAATCGCTTTAGAACTGCTTCCAAATTAGTCAAATGCTCTTGATCATCCTTCTCTGTGATGAGGATGTCGTCCAAATAACAAATGACTCTAGGAATTCCTTGCAACACACGTTCCATAATGTGCTGAACACTGCTGGGGCACTGGCCACTCCAAACAGTAATCTTGTATACTGGTACAATCCTCGATGTGTATTTACCACAACAAAAGACTTCGATTCTTCTTCCAACAAGACCTGTTGGTAAGCTTGGGCCAGATCTAGTTTTGTAAATTCTCTCCCCCTGCAATTTCTGCAAACATATCCTCAGGCTTCGGTAATGGATACTGATCCACATACATACTAGGATTTATTGACACTTTGCAGTCTCCACAAATCCTTACTGAGCCGTTCGATTTTGGAACAGCCACTATGGGTGATGCATATTCACTCCATGATATTCTTTCCAATACTCCTTCAGTTTCAAATTGGTCAAGTTCCTTTCAATAACCGTTTTCATTGCATGGGGTACACTCAGTGCCTTGAAGAACTTGGGCACTGCTCCCTGGTTCAAGGAAAGCTTTGCTTTATACCCTTTCAAAGTTCCAACCCCTGGCTGAAACAGTTTCTCATACTTCTTGATCAGGTTCTCCACTGTTTGTGTGTCTTTGGCTACTCGCTGTATTTTCAAGCTTTTCCAGTCTATTTGGATTTTTCCAACCAATTCCAAATAAAGTTGGACCATTTCCTGCTACTAAAATCAACGGCAAGGTTTCCTCTTGGCAATCATATTTTACTTGCACCGTGGTCTGGCCACGTTGATTTTTTCATTGGAGTAGGTTGTAAGCAACAAATTTGATTTCTCAAGTGGCCTATCAAAACATCTCTGAAATATTGCATAAAAGACAATTGATACCGCTGCGTCAGTATCCAATTCCATAGGAAGCATGACTCGTCCACTTGCATGTGTACGCTTAGGCTTGGCCTTGCCTTCACTTTAAATATATGCGTCATACTCTTCACTGTCAACAGGACAGCATTTCCACTCGGTTTGTTTTCACAGGTTTGTAACCTTCCGCTGCTCTCTTTTGCTGGACTGACACAGAAGTCTTGTAAACTCAAGCAATATGACCACGTTTACCGCATTTTCTTCAGCCTTTGTCACAATGCCAACATTCCTGCACTGCATGACCTTTCTTCCTGCATCAAGGACATGCATTCTTGGAATCTCTGGAGGTCTTCTGAACTTCTGTAGATCTCTTCATCCTTGCTCTGTAACGTACCACGTCCAAGGCGTCACTACTTTGGTTGTCATCCTTTCGCTCTGTCATCGTGCCTAGCAGGTGACCAGCTTCCATTTCCGCTATCTCCATAGCTTTGACAATTTCCATAGCTTTCGACATGGTGAGATTGCGTTTTGACAGCAGCTTCCTCTGTGTTGCAGCATTCTGTAATCCCGACACTAGCTGATCCGTTAGCTGTTCCTCTAATTTCTCGCCAAATTCACAATGCTCTGCGAGACATCTCAGCACTGCTGTGACCTCTGCAACACTCTCTCCTTCCTTTTGATGTCGCTTCCTGAACTTGAACTTCTCCGCAGTCGCCAATGGCTTGGGAGCTAGCTGGTCAAACAACATTTTCATTAGTTCATCGTAAGTTTTCGTTGCTGGCAATTCAGGTGCTGGTAATTCAGGGTGCTGTCAGGCTACGAAGAAGCCTGTACGCTCTGCTGCCAATAATAGTAAGGAATACTGCCACCCTCTTCTCTTCTACACCGTCACCATCACCTGCAAGACCATTTGCCTTCAGATACTGATCTACTCTTTCTTTGTGTTCTGTGCATTCTGTCATGTCTTGATCACATTCTTCTACTCTTCCCAGCATACGACCTGCTTGCAGCATCCTCGGTCGCCAGTTGTTACATACATGCACGGGGTTCAGCACTGGTATTATATTTCCTTACAATAAACTCTATACGCACAGACAGACTAGGCACTAGCTCTACTAGGCTCGTACAGCTCTTCTAAACTCTAACCACCAATACAAGTCTTTAGTAGTAACTCAATCCATATTAATAACTCCTCCTACTAATGAGTCTCAATACACCACAAATAACTGTACTTCTCGCCTAAAACTTCCGGTTGAAGGTATAGGCAATTAAATAACCAATATATTTATAGCTTGAACCATCTTGACTCAATTGGAGCGTGGAGACTCCCCAGTAGAAATTCATTGCGTGGCCACGTATTACAGTAATTGTAGGTAAACGAAAATAATTTTTCACACCAGTACCGGATGCTGGAAGACTGCTCTCTCGGCGGGCTATCCTTGAGCCATACCCTCTTAACGCGCGTTAGTAGAATGCTTCAATTCAACTTACAGTATGTCAAATCAAATTTACAGTATCATAAATTTACCTGTGCATGCAAACTTAGTCCAAACTTGCGTTTCTCGCCTCTGGAGTAGTCTTTGTTAGCACCAGTAGTTTGTAGAACTCAAATTTATCATTTCCAAAGTTTTCGCAGCACTACTTGTTCCGACGCCTAAATCTTCGTGCAGGCGACGAAATTTAGATTGTTCTTTGCGCATGCGTAGACGGGCTAGTAGGTTTGCGCACGATTCTGGGAGCATAGGCTGTAGACGCCGCTGACGGGTCTACTAGATCGTGTACCAGAGGCATACGAGAAGACGACTTTGAACCGCATATGTATCATGGAGTTTCAACCGGTAATAATGGCGGCTGGAAGCGGATCTCGGATGTTTCCTTTGACTGAAACCATTCCAAAGGCTTTGCTTCCAGTCGGTAAGAGTACTAGTGCTCTAAAAGTTAGAAGCTAGAGAGCTCTACAATGTTGGTGTTTTCAGGAAATCTGCCCATGATATACTATCCAGTGAATATGATAGAGAAAGCCGGCTTTACAGGTACACATTATACACTTCAATTGGTCATGTCCTTGTCGCTGATGTGTAATTTAACAAATTCCGTATTTGACATTTTGTCATGCGAAAATCAGGCCATTCGATGTTAATTGACTATTTGTGTTTCACTTCTATCATTATTTGGGGCACAGTGTAATCCTGTAGGGTAGGTGTGCCTAATTCGGGACAGTATCCCGGCTGTTGGTGCTTCTATTGCCATAAATGTACCAGTCTCTTACCTACAAAATCGCACTTGTTTGATCTGAATTTGATAGCAACAGAAAGACCAACGATGACTTATACAGGCTACGCCCAGGACTTCTGCAAGTTGCGCAGGTGGCCTAATTTGGGGACAGGTGATTTTGGCGCAATGGAAAGACGGTTGTGCAGTCTGATGCCAGTTATGGGCAGGCAATAGGTTGGCTATCCAGACATGAGACAGAGTGATCGGGTTTTAATGTTTCCGGAAGCCATCAGTCTACCTCATTTTCGGCTCAGAAGACTTTCTAATACAGCACGGTCAAGAAAGCATTATATTTAAGTAAGAGGATTGTTGGAACAATGAGACTGTAGCTGTGTTAACCAATGTTGCATGTATTTGATACATCCATTTCTTCACGGGTTATTGCTTCTGATGCGTAGACCTGGAATCGTCGTTCTCAAAACATCAGCCAGTGTAGAATAGGCCTGTGTGAAGCATATGGAGAGTGTAAATATTAACTGATGGTTACGTCTGATACTGCCATTTGTTTAGACATCACAATTGAGTTGAGAACGCATTTCCACTTTATAAAGAAGACGAAGTCTTTAACTGATTTCTTTTGCCATTGTCAAGGAGCTGAGGAGAATAGAAATCTCTGTTTGCAGGAGGGTCTAACCAGCGTAGAACTGACATATGTAGACAATGACATAACCACTGAGGTTATGTCATTTGGTTTCACTCCTCTGAGAAGACTCAAGAGTGAAGTCAAATTTACTCTACACCATTGGATAACATTGCTGTTATGGTTGGAAATTTATTTAATTGTTAAATATTGGAAATTTAGTGTAAAGTGTTTGTTTATTTAGTACTTATTCGACTCTCTTGGGACGGGACCCCTGTTGGATAAGAGAAAATGGTGGATACTGAAGCTGTTACGAACTCAACTATTGTTCATGTTATACGGCATTTTTTCCACATTAGGTATACTGAATGTAGATGTAGAATGAATGTAGATGTAGACGAATGTAGAATACAACGAGAAGAAACGTTTGAACTCACTCTCAAACTTGTTTCAAGAAACAATTGACATGCACGTGGATGTACAAGTACGTACACGTATGCAGCTGACTAGCCACGTGATCACCCATGTGACAAGCTTGACCTGTTGGATAACCGGCGTGTCGGATAAGTGAACGTCATACGTGACACGCGACTGTACTTCTCAATTAAATTTATGCTATTGTACAACATTATCAGAAAGACATTGTGTAGAACATTTAGAATTGCTGCCATCTTCAATTAGACTATTTTACCTCAGGCATAATTGCTGTGTTCGGCAGGAATGAACACTTGCTAATTATCTGAGCAATGGGGCAGATCCAGTAGTCAGTTGCAGAGTGGCATATAAGGCAAAATTTTTGGTCGGACATCATGCTCTAGCAAAGAGGTTGACCCAATATTTTAAATCTTAGGTATTCATTCTTATTTGATTTCTGTATTAATTTGCTATCAAAATCATAAAATTTGGCTTGTTTGTTGTTGTTTTGTTGCTTTGTTGACAAAGGATGGTTGTCGTGGTGGTTACAATTCATTGTGAGTCAAGCAAGACCTGTAAAGCAATAACATGAACTGATCAAGAGATGAGGAAGCTAATTAAGAGCATGTTGTTGTTCAACAAACAATTTAGTTACTGGCACGTGGCCCTCCCATTGTTTATCCTATAATCTACTGCAGCTAGTGCAATAAATGGTGCTTGTGGCAATAAATATGATACCAGTATTGTTCTAAAACATCATTTGCACTCACACATCCGGAGGTCATCAGCTCTTCTAGATCTTGCCTTCTTCCGTCAGTTGTGACTTTTGTGTCGCTCATTGATTCCCTACCATCCATTATACCTTGACCAATCATGTAGGTATATGTCCAATCAAAGCAAAATTGTTTTCGGTCATGAACACCAGTTGGTTGGGCAATGACCGATGACCGACCGTTATATTCCACTCTGCAGTTGGGTCTTGAAGGTCTGTAAAACCACCACACTAAAAGTTGTACCAACACCAACATCCATGATTATCACAGCCAATCCAGTTCTGCTGGTCTTCTTTCTTGTCGTTACTTTTTGATTTGGTTGATTTAGCTTGCTCTTGAGCTCTTTTCTTTTTTCGCTCTTCTCGTTTCTGAATTATTTCTATTGCATCATTGCTAGTCAGTGGTTGTCCATAATAATTTGGTTTTATTCTTTCTTTTTGTGGTTTCTTTAGTTGAAGCTTTACTTGAAAGTGATCAGTAAGAATTTTGTTATTTTTATTGTAATTGATGTTGCTAAAAAGTGACTGGATTCTGTTGTGGTGGTTGCTTTGAGTGGAATGGAATTTCGGTTTGAACCTTTTTATTTTTATGGCATTCCTATTCAATGGATGCAGTCCTGTTGCTCTAAAACCTGAAACAAGATGTTCAGGGTGCATACTTTCATCCCAAAGTCGGGCGAGAAGGGAGGGAAATACCTGCTTGGTGACAGTTGCATCACAGACACTTGATTTATAGTCTTTTAAAATTTTCCCCCAAGCCCGTTTTACAGCTGCAAATACACTTACATCCACTGATTGGAGGATATGGGTGGTATGAGGTGGCAAACAGCACAATATTACATTTTCTTGCTGGCTTTGGTAACAATGTCCATTCCTATGTGTGAGCCATGCCCATAAAAACATGAAAACAAGACCACTCTTACGGAGATCTGGTGTAGCAGGCAAACATAGAAATAAACCATTCAGAGAATTGTCTTTTTAGTCTGAATCGCTGACAGCAAATCGGGCATTGGCTGGGCCATTTTCTGTCTAAGCAACAATGAGATTCTGAACTCTATACACCACATATGGAGCAATTTCTTTCACCTATGCTAACACAGTGATGTTGTCTTTTCCTGAGCCACTTCAAATTTCGCTAACAACTCTCTCTCCTCGTTTGCAGATCACTTTCTTTGAAGTGACAGACGTGCACAGCCCAATCTCATCACAGTTCCACATCCTGCGTCCTATCTCACTGTATGATAGCTCTAGAATGCCTTCAGCCATCAGCAAGTGTTGCAGATTGCTAAAAAATTGGTCTACCACTGCTGGAGTACAGGCAGTGACTCTTTGAATTTAGTTGCTTCGGTTTTCTTTCACTTAACTCTCCTTTAATTTACATGGGTTTATTCTGCTGCTATCTTAAAGGAAGTGGGAACAACAGCTCCAATGACTCTAGCTGGGTATCCAAAACAGTGTTTTCCCCAGAATATCTCAAAGGCATGGTGGTATAGGCGTGGCTAAATGGAACACACTTGTGGGCGTGGTTGTTTCAAGCGTGAGCGTGGTCATCTGAGTGGGGTTTGCTGGCTTTGCAGTGCAGTGCTAGAGCAACATAGGGTGCTTGTGTTTGGTCTAAAATGTTAGCTGTACAACATTTCTATGCGTGGACAGAGTACAACACAAGCAGGCTATCACTAACCCTATATTGCCCCGCTTTTCATCCGGGCTACTTTCTAATCTGCATACATGTCGAAAACCTGCCCCTCACAATATATTCCAAGCCAATAGAAATCACAAAATCAGTTGTAATAGCTTTAGTTAGTAGACAAGTTCGCTAAGCAGTTGGTTACAATTTCCCTGCCGATATCGACGCTAGATAGATGTGCGCAGCGTATCGGCATGCTCTCCGAGATGGACAAGTTTTTCGAAACTGCGAACTTGTCTACACTAACCTGAGCAATGCTTTCGCTAACTTTGGCTTTGGGCCGATGCTGTTCAAGCGTGTTTTGGCGTTTGTAATCAGTGCATTGTCTTACATCCTGTGCAGGGTAACGCCTCCCAGATCGGGTTCCGTTAGGTGCCAAAAATGCCACTAGAAGAACGAGAAATTGGGCTATCACTTCAACAACAGAATTCGACACATTGATGTACTTTGTCTTGCGACTTTGTATTCTCTCAACGCACCAATAAAGACTCCACGACACAGACGACTGCCAAGGGCGCGACTCACATATCGATTGGAATGTGGGCGAATACTCCACCAAATGATGTCGGATCGGATTCGAAACAACATCGTAAGTATATTTTGGACATAGCGATCTCTATGATGTTGCTTTTGAACTTTCACAGCAACAACAGGTGTTCTATTCATACAAGAATCCAAACCACTGGTCTCCCAATAGCACATAGATAGTAAGGCGTGGTGGGCATAAGTCAAGGCGTGGCGGCGTTAGCCAACAGATGGCGGGAATGGGTGTATCCTTGTAAAATTTAGCCAACGCATGGCAGGCCGCCACATCTTGAGATGCCTGGGGAGAACACTGCAAAACTAGCTAGTGCCAAGCAACAACGTACAATAACAGTCTCTTCTAAATCACTGAGAACACGCGGGTGACTGTAAATGATTGTGTCACCACTTGATGGACATGACTGTAGATGGTGTTTCTAGGCACGCCGTATGCTGCAGCAGTCTTGCGATAACTCATTTTCCCAGTCTTTACAGCCTCGACTGCAGTTTGCAGAGCAACACACTTGCTTTCCACACGAGTACAACTTGTTTCAATGCTACTTGACATCTTCGAATCTATTGACACCTATTGACCCCTCCCCACACATGCTGTTTATCTGTTTACCTCTAAAAGTAGCCTTCCTACAGCTTAAACTAACGCTTGTGTACGTTTTGTAGGTTTTTGGTTGACTTGTAAGCCTATCTAAGCCTTACGACTACCAGACTCAATCAGACACCCTTGATAATAATAACTAGATCTACAACAACCCTACTCCTTAGTGAGTGGAAAGCCAGTTGCCAATGCAGGCAGCTTCACTTGTGAAATTGTATGTTTTGTTAATTGCACTTTTTCAAACATCTTGACAACAAAGATTTGAGACATGAACACTTGAAGCAACAATCAAGGCAGGAATAATGGCATAGATAGACACGGTTGCTTTGTTTTAGTGTAAATTTGTTGTTCTCACAGTGTCCACACTTCACTGTAATATTCTGTTGCCTGTATTCTATCGGAAGCTGTTCCAGAAGTTGAAAAATGATTAGACCTATTAACTTCCAAGAACGATTGTTAGCACAACCGTTTGATCACTCTGCCACATGTCTAAAATATTCTAGGTAACAAACTTTATTGCCTTATTTATAACTGCCTTTCGACGCCTCAACCGTCTTTTCAGTGCACCAAGAACGCCTGTCTCGAATTAGGACCACCTGCAAGGCTTGTCGAAGTCCCGGGCATAGCCCATATAAGTAGTCGTTTGACCTCTGTTGTTCTTGGATTTAGATGAAACAAGTGTGATTTTGTAATCAAGAGACTAATACATTTATCATAAATTTTTGAAATGTTTGCTGTTAAGTGATTGCAGAGTATCAGGTGACAGAAGCATCAACAGTTGGGATACTGTCCCGAATTAGGCACACCTACCCTACACATTTGCCTTCGGTGACTTGTATTTCTAAACAACCTGTTGTTCTTCTTGTTGTATGTGCCCTCAGCTTTGACCACTGCACATACAGGAAACTTTGTGGTCATGTCCTTGCTCACTTAAGTAGAAACAGGATCTTACGTCAGCGAAGGGTCACATTGGGTGGGTGGGGCAATTGTGTACACATAGCACAATACTTGCTTTTTCAAAGGTTTGGGTTCTAACACTGGCCAACTTGCACTAACACTTACAAATTGAGTCTGCTTATCTTTCTGGTATATGCAATATGCATTCTAGTCAACATAGCGTAAAATACATCAGTGTATTAGAATGGTAGGATGTTAATTGGCTGTGACTTCTTTTTAAGAAGAACACTACTGTTCATAGTGTTTCAAAGGGCGATCTAACCCGACACACCAGAAGTGAAACCATCACCAGCAGGTGTCACAGCCCAGCCAGTCTTCTCAAAACTGTGACTCTCTCGACCTGGAACACTTGTTTCTTCACAGCTGAACTTGCTGCTAACTCTTTTGAGGACTTAAAGGAGCACTGTCCAGATGTTTTGCGTGCTGGTGCCTCGGATACCGGATTGAAAGTGTATACATGAAATCAAAATCTCAAAACCGGAGAAACTTAGCACGACAACGCTAGTGATACTCTAACACAAACTCTACATTCTTACCACACAGAGATTTTGGACTTGCTTAACGTAACGCGAGTTTGGGTTGTGCGCAAACAGCGATCGCCAGAGACATCTTATTTTACTGATCCTGCATGTGGAAATGTGTGAAAATGCCATTCAGAAAGTAAATGTTCAAAACGGTGTTTGTTTGTGCACTTCATATTGCATTCAGGACAGAAACGATGGAAATATTGTATTCCGCAATGACACGCGAGTGGAAGCAGAACTGCAAGGGCCATGACAATGTTTCTACACAGAAGCTGTACAGCTGAAAAGAACTCCCACATTGACTGTAGTTCAATCTTCACACGTCCATAGTGCCTAGGCAACAATTGTGGTAGACATAAACTAGGTGATGACTACATTCTAGCGCTAGCTTGAGTACTGGTACAATCCTCATCTACACATTCAGATTCTGTATAGTGAACAGCCTAGCAGAACACATTGCACTCTATTTCTTGATTCACAGCCTCTTGTTCTTGTCTATCTCGTGCACTAGAAGGGCGTGTCTTCGAGCATGCGCGTAATCTGGACAGTGCTCCTTTGTTTAAGACAGGGCTGCACGGTGTGAGTAAATCACTCGCATTGGTGAGTGATTTCTTGAACTGGCGAATAGAACATTTATTTTATTCGCCTCGTGCGAATGAATTTTGTGAGATGGTTCGCATAGTCACCAGTTTTTACATTGGTAATTGACCAGTGCCTTTCAGTTTGTAAACAATAGTAAACTTGACACCAAACTTGAACCCAACCCATGGGCAGTCTGTGGGAACATGCCAATAAATAGATAAATAACACTCTGAAGGCATATGGCACGTGTGCTCTAGAAAGTTTAGGTGATTGGTAAGTGTCCTAAACACGTGAGTCTAATAACAAGTCCACCAGCAGGGCAGAGAAGTGTTAACTATTAGGAGCATATCTACATTGCAAGTTGTGGCTGTATAAACATGTGACGCATGTGTAATTGCCTAGTGTAGTAGTTGTGCAATGTCGTTAGTTTTCGGTGAGCTTGCCAACCTTAGTGGGAAGACTTATGATGTTGATCCGCTTGCTATTCGACTCTACCCTAGTGACAGACCAAAAGACTTAAGACCTGTGAAGGTGACAGGAGATGGCGACTGCCTATTCCAAGCTGCTAGCTTGTTCGCCACTGGAAGTGAGGATTCTGGTTGTGGAGAACTGCGTTGTTTAACAGCTAGAGAATTGGCAGAAAACGCTCCATTCTACGCACATGTGTGTTTCACGAGCAGATGCATGTGCAAAGAAAGAGGTTTTTTTTTTCTGTTGTCACACTTATTTAGTCAAGTTTTAGATTCCAGCTCTGATGTTATTTTAACAAATCGCTCAGTAGTGGTGCTCCTTGTTTGCAAGCATTTAGCAATGCTATTGAAAACATTGCCAAGAGGTGCCGCCGTGCAGGTACGTAAGCTAGCCTTCCAGAGATCTGCACACTCAGCAGTGTGATGGGTGTCAGCCTGCACATGATTTATCCAGAGTTGTGTTGCTTAGCCTATCGCCATTTCCTAGATTGCGCCTTTTGTTCTAGGAATGCATCTGCTGCACCTAACACTGCTTGCATAATATGGTCCTGCTTCTCTCCAGACCAGCTTACAGAATTTCAGTTACGTACGAACCACTTTGTTGCGGTTGTACTTGCAGTAAATGCAAGGTCAAAGTCTGTTTTAGAGCCTGAGGGTTCTAGCAGCAAGAGAGCAAAGATGTCAGTTGAAGGAATAGGCATGAAGACCACTAGCAAGTCTAGGCAACCACTGATTTCACAGTATAATACGCTAGATAGAATACAGAGCTACTATAGCACAACCAACGTTGTCCAATTTTCTTTTTCAAGACAAAGAGGAGGCGTAGGATCTCAGAAAAGAGCTAGACCAAGGTGACATCACAAAGAACGAGCAAGGAAGCGTGACCTGTGAAGAAGCTGTTTCTGAGGAATTTTCAGAAATTTCAAAATGCAAATGTGAGCTGTGCTCTGAGCTGTGATGAGGTACAAGGACATGACAAGGAGTATGCGACAATCAATGTTAGTGGCAGTAGTGTGAGTGGTAGGAAAAGCACATTTCAAGGTACTTGGCTAGAAGATTTTGAATGAGTGGAGTATGACAGCCAGGCTGAAAAAATGACTTGCAAATATGGTTGTCAGTACCCTCATGTTGCGGGCAAAACTGATTTGTTACTGGGAGATCGATTTGCAAATGAGAAACATTAGTGTTTCATGGCAGCAGTATACCCCATCAGAAATGCAGAGATAAGTCTCTTTACAGCACAAATGAAAGTGAGTCAACTCTTGGCAGAATATTTCAAATGCAATGCCTCACAAAGCAAGGCAAGGAAGGCGTTGAACTAGCAGTCAAAGTAAATACCGCCTGCTTCATTGCTAAGGAAGATGAAGCCCCTTCTCCTTTTGCAGAAAAAGAATGGTCTTAATATATCCCCAACCTATGTCAACCACACTAGGTGTGCCGAAATTGTTTCCACCATAGCAGAAGATCTGTGACAAGAAGGGTTACGAAATCTGGAGCAGTGTAGGTATTTCTCAAATGTAGCTGAGTGTCCCGTTTTGAAAATTCCGTTCTGAGTGTCCTACCAGTGAATTTTCTGCTCAGAATCATATGTGGGCAGTAAAATGTTGGATGTGCTTGGCCACCCGTATATGGCTTGACACAAATGCAGATGATGAATTGGAATCTTGCTCTTCTTAGATTTTTCGGTAGAAATCGACACTCTCCACGTGTATCGCTTGGTGCTGGAAACGCTTAGGTCGGATTCAGTGCAAATGCAATGAGAATTTGGAGAGAAACACAAGCTCTAAAAGAACGGCTTTCGTCGGCAACAAATCGTCGATCGCTGGAAGGGTTGCAAAGGACGGCGACGCATACAGTCCACATGAGTGCGGTCGTGCACTCGAATGAACAGGAAAGTGTAGAGTTTGCATTGTTGAGAAATTCTACGCGGGGCTTGACCCCTAGAGAGGGGACCTTGTGCACTCCGGAGAAATCTGGCCACTTTACTGTCGGCTCGAACAGGTTCGGCGTGCGTGAGCCAAATTTGGCAGAGTTCGGACTTGTCGTCTTAGAGAAACGATTTTACGAATACACACACAGACAGCTGTCTTTTGTATATACGAGCCCACCACCCCGTTCTCCGCACGGGCATTAGCTATTAACATTACTAATGTTTAGTAAATTTCTATTATTATTAGTCATGAAGTATATCTCATTCACAGAATTAGCAGCCTCTGACAGAATTCTCATAAAGTTAATTAGTTTACTATCGCTGTATGGAAATTTCTGTTGTTGCATGAGTAGTCATGTAGTCACGTTCAGTTACGTACTCACCCGGATAATCTGTTCCTCGTACATGTACCAAGTCACGCGTCTAATAATTGCCATTTTGACAGTCCCGTGTAATGTTGTCACTTCGAAGACATTGCTAGCATTGCGGGGAACAGGTGTATCGAATGTGGCAGCTCTTCAATGGGCATAGACGGGCAAACGGCTGTGGGCATTTTTATCAAGACCCGGATATTCACAATAATATCTTCCCTTTCCCGACATTGCCCGCAATAAATGACACGCTCCAAGCGTACCGTCCAGTGTCGGGAATTTGCAGTTTAACTTCGGTGCAGATTCGATTGACTGTTATGGAGATATTCGCGCGCGAACGGAGGTGGGTTTTGTCGGGAGGAAATTGCGTCGTCATGGCAAAAGTACGGAAGACGACGACACGCACACCACCACCACCACCACACCACTACACAGCTCTCCTTTATATATATAGATAGATAATCAAATCAAAAGGGGACCTTCACGTTGTGATGATGAGCTTGGAAGATACCAGATGGTCTTCTTGCTCTAACGAGTGAAGCTGTGACGTCAGCCTAGTCATGCGATGTGCGAGCGCTGCACGGAGGAGTGAGGCGAACGCCTGGGGACGAGGATAGGGTCTGAACAACTTTCGAATTGAAAAGTACAAAATGGCATAATTTCTGCTTTACTGTCTACTTGTTTGAATATGAGTCTACAATCTACTCTCATTGTCTGAGAAAATCACAGCTAGGTGCAGCTTTAATATGTGCAAAAATGCGAAACTTTCTTAGAACAATGAAGTGTTGCACAATATGCCAAGTGGTGCAGAGTGTTAAGTGCTGATGTTTCCATGGTAGTGTTGTAGCCCTGGCAGTGTGTGTCAAGCATGTCTGGTCAGCTCTACCTCTTCAGAAAGCCTATTTCTCGTCGGAAACCTGTGTACCATCTCTCCAAGGAACAAATACGAAAAGTTTGTAAATGCATTTGCAGTGTGTCGTGCCTTTGTTCCTTTTGTCTGCATGGAGTCAAACATCGTGCAGATGACACTTGGATTGCTAGTGGCAAGTGAGCTATCAAGAACAGATCACCAAGGTTACTTCTGTGTGTGTCACTATCTCCAAGACCAGAAACTATCTGGGTAAACCAATGTGTATCACTTCTACTTTCATTGTTCCGTGCTCATCATCATGGCAATTAATGACAGAACAACACGCATTGTCAATCAAGAGTGCGGAGACACAGATATATAAATGTGCAATAATGGTTGTAATAGAAGGGGATGTAGTGTGTTAATTAAGGCCTATTTGAAATGCGTTAAATTTTGAAAATGAAGAAGCACTATAGTGCTAACCCTCGGCTGCTAGCTTACTAACTAGTAGGTATACAGAATGCAAGTACATCATGAGATACAAGGTCACATGGATGTCACTAGACACCACGTGCCAAGACATGTCTAATTAGCTAACAGGTTGTGTTGTGGTATTGACATAGCAACACTAATCATCTGTTCGTCATTGTAAACATAGATAATTGGTGGCATCTGCTCTTATAACAATGCGCTCATGTGTGGAGACGTGGTGAGTTGGCAAGTCGTATGTACCATGGTCTACGCCAGTGTTACTGTACCCAGCACTTCTTCGCCTCGTGTAATAAGTGTGAACTAATGGGATTCTCTCTTATCTCTAACCTCAATCCAACTCAACCCTAACCAATACCTTAACCATAACTCTAGGTATTTTGACACAGGTTAAGCAGGTACAGTTTAATCCACGGTTATAGTGCAAAGATTCAAGGTCTAAGCAGGATAATCTCTGGATTCTTGACATCCATGCTTTGTGCATGACATACTATAGAAGTAATTACACTATAGAAATTTTTTTGTTTATCTAACTCTCTTTTAATGATCGAGTGACCGTTAATATCACTGATTAGTGTGACTGTTAATATCAATTGCCAAATGGGTTATCTGTCAGTATAGCCTCGGTATTCCAAACTGCTTTCTGCACGTGATGGGAGGGAAGGGTGGGAGGAGAGAAAAAAGCAGTCTGGGGACAGCTCTATTGTAAGTGACTTTGGTAGAGGCACGACTGCTCAAGTTCAGAAACATCCACTCCAATCAAAACCACTGCTCAAAAAACGGCCAACCAGCACTGTAGACAACTGCTGACACCAATGAGTACTTTGTAATTACCTCTAAGCGATTCTCAGACGACTGTAATAGCACAGTGGGGTGCAGCTAACACAAATGTGACGCACTACTTGTTTTGCTCCTGATGGCATGATAACTCAGCGAATGCTTGTCAGACGTTACCGGACGATAAAGCCATTGCAGCGGCTGTTTCGAATATTTTGTCTACTTTTGGTGTTGAAGCCTTGAAGACCCTTCAACCGCTTGCTAAGCGATTTTAGTACGGGGTCTTGACATCTTTGCCTTCTCTCTACCGGATTCGGTAAAGTCACTCATTTTCTACGTTCTCCTGTTTGTTTGTAGTCGGCTAGTAGCAAACAGCTTCTGGCAATATCCCATGAGCCATCTGGTGCTTGTTACTGTTCTTAATAAACGCGAGTAATTATCGAGTAAGACGAACACCGCCTATTCGAAGTCACTTACAATAGAGCTGTCCCCAGACTGCTTTCTTCTCTCCTCCCACTCTCTCCTCCCATCACGTGCAGAAAGTCTGGAATACCAAGGCTACTGTCAGTATTGCTTACAAAGCAAGCATCAACTGTTTATGTGTTTGTAAGTTGCTGCTCAAAGGCTGGTAGCTTTAATTAATGTGTTCATGGTCTTTGTTATGTGCTGCATGCATCGTAGAATTAGTTTAGCCAAAGTGTGTGTGTGTGTGTGTGTGTGTGTGTGTGTGCGCGCGCGTGCGTGCGTGCGTGCGTGCGTGCGTGCGTGCGTGCGTGCGTGCGTGTGTGTGTGTGTGTGTGACTACTAAATAATGGCTTACACATGTACATATATGCACTTAATGTATATGAACAATCATCAAGAATGAAGTAGGCATTTGCTGTATACTGGGTTCTTGTGGCATCTGATTAGGAGGTGGTGAGAAAGCTTTTAGTGTCATGGCTCATGTTTCATGGTGCCAAGAGGTTTTCAATTTGTTTAGAAGTCTTATCTGCAATCTAATAGTGCTATTTATAATTCTTGTGAAGATGTAACAGTTTTTGTAGTGCCTTTTACAGTATTTCCACGTATTTAGCTGCAGGGCTCTTATTAGAACATTTTGGTACTATGTGCCTTTGTACAGTGTGGTTAGGGAATAGGGTAGAAGCCACGGAATCCCTGGAGGATTGCAGACAAAGGAAGACATCACTGATGGCCTTATTTTTGATTTTGATTTGGTTGCTTCCTTCACAGATAAATTGTCAGTAGGAACTGACCTCATTCATTAGTCGCACATGCTGCAGACTTTCATCAACTGTATAACGGTGATGTCGTCCTTTGTCTACACTATCCTCTACGGAATTCCATGGCTTCTACCCTATTCCCTAACTACACTGTACAAGGGCACATAGAACCAAAATGTTCTAATACAAGCCTTGCCGTTAAATGCGTAGAAACACTGTGCATTCTTTAGAACTCACTTTGGTTTCTGACAAAAATACTTTGCATACATGTTCTATATTGTCTTCCCGATGTGTGTCCAGAAAGATTGAAATGATATGCTGCTGCAAGTACACAGGTACACTCATACTTGCCAACCTCTGGATGTGAAAACCCGGGACTTGGACGCCAAATTCCCTGGATTTAGCATACATTCCCTGGATTTAGCATACATTCCCTGGACACCACTGGATTTAGCGTACCTTCCTGGGACACCACATACCAACTGCCACACTCCGTACGATGGTGTCTTCTAACAATACAGTTCTATAGTGTTTCAGAGTCTACCTTGGCCTCTTCAACGGCTTGTTTCTACGGGTTTGTGACATTGATTCTTGACGCATGCGCAGAAGGCACGGCCTCACAGTTCTCATCGATATTCACGCTTACTGTAACTGCATGTGCTGTAGAAAATCGAAACCACTAGGCCACAGGCCAGAAAATAACTCAAAAGATCATTAGAATCAGGATGGGAACGTGTGGATGACTTTGACTTTGCTATTGACTCTCTCGGTTGTATTCGTCTGTTCAAGGAAATCCCGGGACGCCGGGACAGAGGGCCAAATCTTGGGACAATCCAGGGAATCCCTGGAGGGTTAGCAGCTATATACACGGCCTGGCGGAAACAAATCCAAAGTGCTACAGTCTAACACTCCTAGGAGGCATGGTCAACATATGCATAATTAAGACTGATCGATTGCATGGCAACGCACTGTTTACATGTGCGTCACATACAGTGTCCCAGACAATTCGTTTGGAACTCGGACCATAACGTACTGTCAGAAAATTGTTGAGGATTTTCAAAAAGTGCTATAACCATGGCAGTAACAACGTTGCTATTTCGCAGGCCCTGATAATTTATGACACTTATGGTGTTGCACATAAGTGTGAGTTGTGATATTTGACATACTGGAAATC
>NC_085085.1:7593160-7668160 GCF_963422355.1 Corticium candelabrum
CAGACAGACAGACACCTGGCAAGATAGGACACTTGCATATGCTTAGCAGATATTTACGGTGGTGGTGTGGTGTTGATTTTCTGTTGATTTCATCTTGATGTTCTGCACAGAAAAGTTGCTATGGTGAACAAACTCAATACTGCCCAGTACCCTTCTCAAGACTGCTCATGTGCTGTAAATAGACACCGAAGATGCCACAACTCCGGATTTAGTGACACTTCGGATTTAGTGACATGTTTTTGAGCCCCCAAGAGGTGTCCGACTCCAAGTCTACTGTATCACATGTTGGCCCACGCACGAGGGAAGGTTGGAAGGCGAGTAACCCTGCCGTGAGCTGGGTGTCGTAGTGAAGTACATTCCTTTAGTATGACTTCCGGTGCCGTGATGATCGACTGTGATATCGACTGTGACTCGTGTCGTGAGTAAAATTTTGTACTTCTCAACGCTTTACGAAAGTTTGCTGCTTATGAAATGACGAATTTGGACACTTATGAAACTTTTATGCTTACAAAATTTTGCTGATTTACAGTATTTGAAACTTTGTGACAACTTGCTAATCTATGATCACTTTCTTTTAGCCATTACACTGCATTTAGCTTACATGCATCAGCGCTGTTAAGAACTTGTAGTTCAGTGTTCGTTTTTTTAGATGTCATAGTGGTTGTCTTGGAGTCTTCTCATTATCAGATTAGACATGTGCTACAAGAAGTGTGTCATCCTCGAATCAGAATTGACTTTGTCACTGTGCCTGATGATCAGGATATGGGAACTGCTGACACTCTACGCCATCTAGTGGCACTGAAGAAGATAGTGTCAGATGTGTTGGTGATCAGCTGTGATTTGGTAACAGATGTTCCTCTTCATCGACTGGCTGACACCCACAGGACACAGAATTCTTCCCTTACAATGATGCTTGTGTCGATGATTAATCACAATGCTGAGAAGGATACACTAATTGGAGGAAAAGGTGGAGCAAAGACAAAGACAGGCACTGAGAAAGGTAAAGATGTGTTTTATTTGTAGATGGAAGATTTATGCGATGCAGCATAGTATCATTGTAGGAGTGGAAGGATCAGGCAGCTTGGCAAGCAGATATTCGTAGACAGGCAGCTTGGCAAGCAGATATTCGTAGACAGGCAGCTGGGCAAGCAGATATTCGTAGACAGGCAGCTCACTGTCACGTTGATGACAGGTCATGCATATGACATTATGTGATTATATGCTATGTGGTCTATAGCAACTGACATAGCACCTTTCAATGTGAGTCAGATTGGGAGTTGAATGTAGAAATGTGTGATATAGACTTGAAACATGAGAGTGTTTACATAGGATGCATGGAGAATTGAGCAATTTGCAGTACCCATCTTTATGTAATTGTGCTAATGCTGATTTCGTCTGTCCATACGATGTCCGTCCGGGCACTGAACGGACGGACGGGTCGGTGTGCCAACCGTGTGAGACGGGTGCGATTTTGACTGGTTACCACTTGCACTCGGACTCAACTTGCTGGGACTCTTCTCGAAGATGATGACTCAGGTGGACTTTCATTCCGTCATGGATTTTGCGTCATTTATAAACATTTGTCGTGCAAGTAGAGTCAGCTGACGTTGTCACGAGAGAAGAACAACCGTGGAATTCCATGCGTCCCAGAAAGTAGCCATAATAGGCAATGGCATATTCAATACAGGTAGCAGTTTGTTATAAAGGGATGTAGGGCAATAAAGTACTTGTGGAAACAGTGTTGGGTGTGGTCTTTAAGGTATATAGTAACTGTTTGTTGATGGTAAATAGATTTCAAGACGAGATATAGTAAAGGATCAAAGACGCTGTTGAGTACAATATTATATACTGTTATATTAGAGTTATTACCAACCGGTTGGTGGATTTTGATGATATTATTGCAGATAAGAAGAAAGTAGGATAATTAATAAACTAGTCTAAATAATGTAGTTGGATGTCATTTGGATGTGTTCTCTGTGTGTTTACATTTAGACAATGTTCAATTAGTTTTTGTCTTCTTGCAGGAGAGAGAGATTTTATAGGGTTGGATCAGGATGGTCGCTTGTTGTTTTTTGCAGCAGAGGCAGATCTTGAAGAAGACATTGTGTTAAGAAAATCTCTTTTAGCCCGGTTTGTCAAAGTTCTTTATTTGCCTTATATGCGTTTAATTAATACTTGTTTTCAAGGTATCCCCACATCACTGTTTGTACGATGCTTGTTGATGCTCATCTTTATTTAATCAACAAATGGGTTTTAGACTACTTGGCAGAGAGCAAGTGTGTTACTTGTTTACAACAATGTGTTATTGATTTGTCAATTTTGTCTTTATGAAAATTAGGACACTAAGCACTGTAAAAGGGGAGTTGGTGCCTTATCTTATTCAGAAACAGTTTCGTCGAGCTAAGACAAACTGTGAGGCAAGCCTATCTATATTTGAATTGCCAGAAGGTCAGAGAAGAAGGAGTGGCTCACAGTTAGGTTTGTTTGTTTTGAATGATCTCTTTGAGTCACGCTAATTGAATTATCAACATATTACATACAGATATTTACTCTTATGCATCATTCAACTCTATTGGACACATGGCGTTGGAAGTGTCAACTAGTGGCAACACTGCCTCAACGCAGAGGACTTTGCAAAGGGATGAGATTCGATGTTATGCCTGTGTGGTGGATGATGGATTTTGTGTAAGAGCTAATACTCTTGCTAGTTATGATGAAGCAAACAGACAAGTACGTCGTGTTTATTGTATTTGTTTGTCTATCTTACTGTTAAGATTATGTGATGTTAGGATGTGTCTCCACTCTGGCCTTACCATGCTTTAAGCCTGTTAAAATGTAAACTTAAACAGCTTTCATTAAGTCTACTTACCCGAGGCCCGGATATCCAGGCTAAGGGTGTAGTAGTGATCTGACCAACAACCGTGCGACCATACGACCGTATTTTTACTCGATTAGTGCAGATGCAAATGAAGTCATTCTGACCAATAGACGAGAAGTGGTGTCATTACTGAACCAATAGACGAACATGATGTCATCGTAAGTCTTCACCTCTGTTTGTTTGGTTAGGGTTAGTGTCACATTGCGCGTAGCTAGCAAAACATGGGAATCGGGATTTAAACTCGCAATTGCCCAACTTGCATGCAGACAATGCAGCTATCTGTTTGCTGGAAGTTGTGGATGTTCACCGAACACGGATATGGCCTAGATTCGTGGTCAGCAGCAAATTCAGTTGTGAGGAAGCGCTAATTAGAATTTAGTCACCAGTGTTTTTGTTCAGGTTGCTTTGCGTTGGACGTCAGGCATTACCTGCACGACTGTGAAGAGGACTCACTTGTAAGCCATGATTACGCGTGTTGTGTTGACTGTTGGTTGGCAGTGAGGACTCTAGGTTAGTTACATCTAGATCTAGAAAACACTTGTCTAAACAAACTCATGTGATCTCACCAACAGATTTTGCACACCGTGGAAATGACGGTGCATTCTGAACTAACTAGAGCCAACTAAACGTCGAAACACATCTTCCAAGTCACAGAATACAACACAGATCGAGCAATCTTCCAGGCCACCTAATGGAGTTACACGGTTCATTACATGTTCAATATATGACACGCAACGTGACACTCGAAAATGAGATGCTAAACGCATTTTTGGTCCCACCGCAACCTTAGATAGTAGTTGTTGATTTAAAGGGGAACTCCAACAGAAATACAACCTGATCTAAAATGTAGGCTTTATCATGAAACTTCATGCGATGCTACTTTCAGGCAAACAGTTGGTTTGGTAGCAGAGAAAATGTGGGATATGTACGGAGAATGCGCCAGGCTGTTACGTCATTGGCGCTAAGCTCTGTCTACACCAAATGAATTGCCTGCATAGCCCAGCTATCTTGCCAGTCAATTACATGAAAACTAATCGAGAATGGTAAGTATAAAGGGATCTTGTGTTCTAAGGCCTTAGAAGAGCTCTTTGTAGTGAAAGTAGAATGCTAGGCGCTGTTTTCTCCCGGCAGACTTGACCCTCTCCTCTCACAGATGATGAGGCTAGCGCAATAAAACTCAAAGGTAATTAGCGTTACCCTTTGTTCTATTAATTACGAGGAGAATCATTCAGAAGGTTCGAATGTGAGGTTCTTTTGGAGAGGTTTGAGTAAGTGGACATGCTCCTCTCAAAAAGCGGCTGGGCGAAGTGTGACAGGTGCAGAATGGCTTTGACTGAGCCTTAGACTTTAACCCGAGCGCAATGATATAGACGGTGTAGCTAGTACTGTAGTACATAAGTTGTTTACACCACACAGTGTGTATACTCATGACCATGGCAATATATCACCCCTTCGTCATTCCCGGATACTTAATCCTCTATTGTGGCTCATGAGGCATCTAGAAGCCATCCTGATCGCTAAAGCTGAGTACACCAGACTGCTACCTAAATTTAACGTGGACGTAGGACTAGAGAACAAGAAGGGGCGTGTGAAGAACGTCTACGCTTCCTTGACATACTTGAACCTTATGCATGTTTCTCCTCGTAGATCAATAGAGCAAAGGCTGACGCTAATTACTGTTGAATTTTATTGTGCTAGCCTCATTTTCTGTGAGAGGAGAGGGTCAAGTCTACTGGGAGAAAACGGCCTCTATCATCATATTTTTGTGGCATAGAGCTCTTCAAAGGCCTTAAAACACAAGATCCCTCTATAGTTACCATTCCTGTTTAGTTTCGTGTAGTTTACTGGCAAGATAACTGAATTACGGAGGCAATTCATTTGGTGTAGGCTGAGCTTAGTGCCAATGACGTAAGAGCCTTGCACATGCTCCGCACATAACCCGTGTTTTCTCTACTACCAAAGTGACGGCAGTCCTGAAAGTAGCGCATCACGAAGTTTCACTATAAAGCCTACATTTTGAGAAAAGTTTGTATTTTTGTTGGAGTTCCCCTTTAAATCTTACGAATGTGCATAAGGCCTATTAAGTTGTGGGCCTAAATGATTACGGTTAGACGGTGATGGCTGTGTAAATACGGTAGATGTAACCACCACGTGAGGGACTTTTTTTTGGATGGTGTCAAATCAGAGATTGCAGTAACAGTATCTATGTAGGGATGTGAAATGTGATGTGAACGAATATGTCGCATTTTTACTTACCGACAGACGGTTTCTGAGGCACTTAGTGTCAGCATTAATAGTCTGACTACCATTCAGAACGTGTAAAGTCGAGCGTTACGTGGCTCTGAGATTTTTGCTGAGTTTTGAGGAAGTCCACTCATTATCAGTGCTAAGCAGTTCTGCGTAGTGCTTCACAACATCATGTTGTTCGGTCACATTAGTAGCCCTAGCCTACAGATGTAGAATTACCTATTATTAGCTAATGCTAAACTACCTTTGGGAATTTAGCTGCCACTTCGAAGTTGCGTGTTGTTGAACATGACTTACTAATTGTTCAACAGCGTGCTGTCTCTGTGCATGTGTGCGTGTATGCTTCCATGCATGCTGATTCATGGGAGTTGTTTATTGTGCAATCAATGTTATTACGTACATAGCAAACAGCTGCTATACGTCTACGTATTGAATTCTGCTTTTATCCACTTCGTCTTCATAACCAACATGAATGAATAAAGTATAAAAACATTTTGAGAAAATGATGGGTATGTAGGGATGGATAGTACTTATTTCATTCATGTTCACCTCCTACATCACAATCTTTTTACCTAGATCACGTTTGCAGCATTTTTTCTCAAGATTGTGAGGAGATGAGCATGAATGAAATGAGTGCTATCCATCCCTACATAGCCATCATTTCTCAAAATGGTTTTATACTTGTTCATGAGCGTTCATGCCTCCTGATTCTCAGCTGTCTTACATACATTGTACACATGTCTTAGCATGTTGTGTGCATGTACACCAGCCGAGGGTTTACAGTGCTTCTATTCATTCCAGGGTAGTTTAGCTGAAGTAGTTTAGATTTTAACGGTTATGTGATAGTAACGCACATTGCACGAGTATGGATCCTAATCTGTTAGTGCCTTCGCATTGCTCTTTATTTTCTCTGGAAAATAAAATTAGGCAGTCTCAAAGATGGCAGAAGATGTTGCAGAGAGCGAGGGGAGAGTGATTTCTTCAATATCTTTGACCATCAATGTCGTCCCATCTCTCACTATTGCTGTGCACTCCAATCCGTAGCTGAGCTTTCACCCATGCATCTTTCTGACATAATGTTAGAACAAATTACCACGGGAAGTCCCGGATAACAATGTTGAGATCTTAGATAAAACTGACAAGTGGAGACACTCCCTAATAACCACTTTAGATTCGAAGCACGTTTTACGTTAGATCAGTTTAAAGTGCAACAAATAAAGACACGGCCTTGGTTAGTGGCTTAGGTGGATCTTTATCCCAATATTGTTAAGTGAGGCTTTTCGGAAATGTGAAGGTCTTTCAAATCTTATAACTGTAGTGATGGGGTTTTCCAATTTGAAAATGCTACATTGCTAAGGCTGGTTCATGGAACACACCACGTAGCTGTGTGGCACAGTGTGATGTGGATATAGCCATTTTGCTGACTGTGTCTTTGCTGCTTGGTGCTCAGGACACTAGAGCTGCGGCTCTTCTGCGTTATCGTATTTGAATTTAAAGTCCAAGGCAACTTATTGATGGTGATAAAAATGGACTGTGTGTGGTGTATCTTGTCTTATTGTACTGTTTAAAAAGTTATCTCGAAGTTTCTTCCACTTGATACGTTCATTTACTGTCAGTGCAGTAGGGTAGATACTTTCTTTCATGTTTTGCTATTGCTCTCAAATCCTTATAAGAAGACTTTGACTTCACTTGTGGTATGAATAAGTAGGCGATTAGTCATATTCACTTGAGTGTGCACACAAATGACTTTGTGAAGCTGCTGCAGCATCATTTGAATAGAACTATGTCAAATGGGCATGGTGGGCTGCAATGCCGCGTCATGCTCAGTGAACTTGAAGTGCCACATCGCTATGTGGTGTGCTTCATGGACTGGCCTTTAATGTTTCAACGTAAGGTTTCTTTTCAAACGGTGTGGTGTAAACAGGAATGGAAGACAGAACAACATACAGTGTAGTACACAGGATCACTCACGGGTATTGCTAAAGGAAGCTTGTACGTCAATTTATGGTGTCATTAATTATTTAATATACTGTAAACGTGGAAATTTTTACCGGTTAAAATTTGTGCATTTTTTTGCATCAGAGACCATTCCACATGCTAAAAATTTTTGGTTCTGACTTTGAACCATGTCACGTGATTTTATCAGTTACGTGGTCTAGTCTACCACATGGCACTGCTGCTACAAAACACAGGGATGTTGAGAAGACCGTTTCTTCTGCAGCTCACTGACGTTTCTGGTCTACCACCTTACACAGCAAAAGCTGCGAATGATTGTGTGCAGCTTTGAGAATTCTTTGTAAGAGGGCTGATGCATGAGAAGTTTGATAAATTATAGAACAATATCATCATACAGGCCTTTGCATGCATTGGCCACGTGATGTACTGGCCACTCAATACACTGGCCACGCCTTTATAATTCATGCTTGGTGTTTTGCAGAAAATATCTCAACCGCAAAAATAGCTCAAATTTTAACCACGCAGAAATTTCCACGTTTACAGTATACTAATAGTGTTATTCAATTAACTTTTAATGACTTTAAAACAGTACAACAATGCAGAGCAAAACATTAACACTTAAATGTCTCACTATTTGATAGGCTATTCAATTAGCCATGAGTTGTGAAAACTTGATCGCCATGCTACGAGGATTCCTCTTGACAAACAAGTCAACCACACCAGCCATGACGTAAAGCTACTGTATCTGCTGTTTTTTAGTATTTCTTGCCGCAGTCCCACTTCTTTATGTACACATAAATGTGACAGATAGATCAGACAGAGACCTAATAATTAGGATGTAACAACTCCTAGATATAAGTTCAAGGAGCGTAGAACTGCATCAGCTGTCAAGTATAAATCAATCTTTTTTTCCAAGTTTACAAGTTTGATGTCCCAAATCAATAATTTCTTGGAGGCATCATGTTCATGTCTCAAGACAAAGGGCCTTAGCCTAGGGGTATTGCTAGCAATAGACAAAAGCTAGGTACGTCACTGATATGCACGAATGTGGCAGATGTGTCTGCATAGAGAGATTTTTGTTGTATAATCGTTGCCGATTGATACTTGTATTTCACAGTGTGGTGATGTTTTGCTTTGTAGGTACATCTGATGTATTACTGAATCTAATTAGTCAGAGCTATTGAAAGTGTGAGAAGGGGACTGGACACATTGATTGGCACGTGGGATTGTCAACATTCGATAGCTAGTTGATACCTCATACAAAGCATCATGACATCGACTAGCACACTAATTAGCAGGATAAAAATGAGTGCATGCGCTGCATTCCAATTTCCCATCTGTTGGTCGCTTGGTCTGGTCATCCAATGGTCTGGCCATCTACAGAGGCATTACTGTAGCTCTAGCACACATGCACCTTGGGTTAATGATGGCTTCTGTTTGTCTGTTTGTCTCTTTTTTATGCAACTTTTCGTGTTTTAGCACACTCCTGCATCTCATTTATTTGTTTTTTGTATGTTTTTGTGCCTGCTTGACTTTCAGATTTGTCGTCATTTGGCATCTGTGTTCCCTGAGGGAAGAGACCCTTCTATTCATCCAACTGCATCTATTCACCAAAGGTCACAGGTTTGTGGTTTTCATAGTGTATTTAGAAACACTTGAATTTTTGACATTTTAGGTAGGTTCTGATTCTATGGTGGGGGAGGGGGTAATGATTGGAGAACGATGTTCAATCAAGTGGTCAAACATTGGGAAACATAGCTGTATTTCTGATCGTGTCAAAATTACCAACTCCGTTATTATGGATTATGTGACTATTAAAGAAGGGTAGTGATGAAAATAGTGTAGAAGACTCACTCTTACCACTGTTTTATATATATTTTATAGGTGTAACGTACAAGCATGCATTGTATGCAATAATGCACACCTTGGAGAAGGCTGTGTGTTGAAGGGATGTCAAGTTGCACAAGGATTTACAGTTAAAGAACGAAGTAAGATGTATTGATTTGTAGAATTTGAATTCCGTTATAGAGATAGGCGCATGTTAGGAGTGTACTTGCGTACACCAATGACACTGACACATGCACGGGCATTCATACCACACACACACACACACACACACACACACACACACACACACACACACACACACACACACACACAACACCATCATTGATCAATGCTATCGCCACCACCATCATAACCTGGACTTGACCAAGAGGAACATCAAGATAACAGAAATGGGATTAAATGAATTGATATTGACTTGAGTTTTCATACATACCGTATTGTCACAAATAAAAGCCGACCTTGAATTCCACCCGATTTCGAATGCAAGTTGAAAATTAAAGACCCCGTGCTGTGTACAAGTCGGTCGTGTTTAGAAGTCGATCTTTTGTTCAAGATGCACAGTACTCGTATGGCACGCGGTCAAGTGCATGTGCGCATGTGTAGACGTGTGCATGCAGCGTCCAATGACACCAACAATGATGACGAAGATTTAGCTGATGCTCTTGAAACTGGCATCTTATGGTAATCATATCACAAATCTTGCTTTTTCAAGTGGTATATGGTTGTCATGTCTATACCTTAGCATGTTCGAATGGCATGTAAGCCTCAATTCCAATTTGGCTTATACACAAATAAGTGCGGTCTTTATTTGCGACAATACGGCAAATGGTATTTCTATGTGACAGTCACACTGTAGTTTTCAATGGCATGTGAATAGTTTGGGATTCTGAGTCTGGTTCACATTAGCGACGCAGTCGCCTTGCGTTTTTTACGTCAAAGACTTGCGTTCTTTCTTACGGTTCACATTAAATTGGCACGGTGCAGAATATGACACAGCATTGATGCAACATTGACACAAAATATAGAACGAGTTCTATTTCTTGTGTCCGATTTTGGCGTCTTGCGTTTGATTTTTGCATCTTGCGTTCATGCACACATTGAAATCAATATGTAACAATGCTGGACGAAGCAATCGAAACTCTCGTGGAACGTGCGAGGAGCTACCACTGTCTGTGGGATGTGCAACATCCTTTTTACAATAACGGAGCAAAGCGCTTCTTCAAACATTGTAGCGGAATATTTTTGCGCTGTAAAGGGGAGGGGCTGGCTACACGAGACTAGCAGTGGAAGCCGTAAGTAAATACATCATCAAAGAAGATGCATGCGCTAACTACACAAACGCAGAAACTAAAGTCGAATGTGAATGCTTTTGGACACAAGGGATGAAGACTCAAGATGCAAGACGCAAGATGCAAAGCGCAAGACACTGCGTATTTTTGATATGAACCTGCCCTTAGTTGTACCGATGTTTTGTATACATGTACTTACATTTGTTACTAAACGAACTTGAGATTTAGCAATGTTTTTGTATAGTTAATTAAAGAGTTAAGTTTTGAAGTCAAACCAGTAATGGTAGTGTGCTCTGATAGTTGTATGATTTTCTAAAGTGTAAGAATGATAGTTTGGTGGTGGCGGTGGTGCTAAACACTTCAAATTTGGAAACGATTAAAATTACATGGTATTGAGACTATGATTTAAGCCTGCTTCACAATATGTGCCATTCAGCTGAGCGGCGACAAGTGGCATGCAACTCATCAGAAACGAACGGAAAAGGAAACATTGTGAAAGTTGAAGCTGACAAAAGCAGCAACCTCCAAATATGAACGGAGTGCCACTGAGGATAGGCTGCTGCCACTGACTTGGCCCAATAATAATCCAGTGGCAAATTCAGAATTTGCTAGTTGGGGTGGGGGAGGACGAAGAAACCAAGTTTGTGGGTGTGTCTTGTACGATGAGCATGCTCACTTGTGGATATTTTAGATGCACAGTAATAGGTCAAAATGTTTTATAGTTGTAGGACCTTGTAGGGAGATGTAGATTTCTGGTTTATTAGCTAAAGTACCATATTTTCGTGCATTTAGCTGCAGGGCTCTTATTAGAACATTTTGGTACTACAGTAGAGCCTCGCTAATCCGAACCTCGTTAATCCGAACCCTCGCTAATCCGAATGTCCCTAACTGCTTGACCTCGAGTTTCCAGAGAGCATTTAGAATTCCGAGGCCTTGTGCAAACGTCCTTTCATATCCGGGAAATAACAAACATCTGATCATATCCGGGTACACGTTCTCATGTCGTCAGACAAAGATATAACAAAGAAGACAAAACGGGCTCACAAGACTCTAACAATAGAGCAGAAGGTAGCAATACTGGATGAACTGGGAAGTGCCTCCTATTCTGTGCTGTGTGAACGATATGGAATCGGTCGAAGCACCATTAGCGATATCAAGAGGAAAGAGTCTGAACTGAGGCAATACGAAAGGAAGCTAACCGAAATGGGAACGAGTCGACTTGCCAAAACAATGAAGCTTTCTACTTACGAGGAGCTGGAGAGGGCTGTTTTCATGTGGTTTCGGCAGACGCGCGAGAAAGGCATTCCTGTATCAGGCCCACTACTACAAGCAAAGGCCTTGCAGCTTCACGAGAAATTAAAGGAGTCTTCTCAAGAAGAGGATTTCGGCAACTTTGTTGCCTCGTCTGGTTGGCTTTGGAGATTTTGTAAGCGTCATTGCATTAGACAGCTGGCCTTACAAGGAGAAAAGCTGTCTGCCGATAAACCAGCTGCTGATCAGTTTGTGTTACGTTTCCAAGCTTTTGTCAAGGATAGTGATTACAGCACTGAACAAATATTCAACTGTGACGAGTCAGGTTTGTACCATAAGCTGCTGCCTCAGAAAACGCTTGCTGGTCACTTTGAGAGGTCTGCTGATGGGCGCAAGACTCAAAAGGACCGTGTTACCATCAGTGCCTGCTCAAACGCGTCTGGTAGCATAAAACTACCCTTGGTCTTGATAGGTAAATCCAAGAATCCTCGTTGTTTCAAAAACGTCAATCGTGATCACTTGCCAGTGAGTTACTACAACCAGTCTAATGCTTGGGTGAACACAGGAATATTTTCTGACTGGTTCCATCATAAGTTTGTTCCTGTAGTGCAGGAAACGTTAAGGGAAAAGGGTTTGGATGATAAAGCTGTCCTTCTGCTTGACAACTGTTCTGCTCATCCGAATGAAGAAGACCTGATATCAGCAGATGGCAAAGTGATCGCAAAGTTCCTTCCACCGAATGTCACTTCGTTAATTCAACCCATGGATCAAGGTGTGCTAGTATCCATTAAACGCCGATACAGGAAAAAGATGCTTCAAGATCTTATTCTTCAAAATGATAGAGGTGTGTCAATCATTGACTTTGTTTGTGGAATCAACATGATGGAAATTTCTGATAAAGTTTCCGCTAGTTGGGATGAAATTACACCTAGAACAATTCGATTGTCTTGGAGAAAGATTCTACCCATTTATCCTGACGAAGGCAGTCAGGAACCTGCTGGCATCACAGAATCAGGAGAGTCATTTGAAGAGCCTTCTTCTAATTTGACCCCTCTCTTCTCTGCTTTGGGTTATGAAATGACTTCAACAGAAATTGAGGAGTGGTTAATGGTAGACAATTTGGATCCTGGTTACACTCATTTGGATGATGATGAAATTGTCACTGAAGTCTTGGCTCACGGTCGTGATGAAGAGACTGCTGCAGATGAAGATGAAATGCAAAGTTCTGATCATGATGCAAGCACAAACCAGTCTGGCATCTCTCATGGCAGTGCATTTCAAATGCTCTCTGATTGTTTGACATGGTTTCGGGAACAGACAGAAGCAACTCAATACAGCTTGAGTGTTCTTGGGAGCCTACGTGACCTTGCAGCTAAAAAGAGACTAAGCACTCTTGAACAGACGCGGGTGACGGACTACTTTGAGAAATGAGTTGCTTTTGCTTGTTGTTGGGTTACCTACTTAGTTAGTTGTGTTGCAAGAATTCTTGTCCCTGCGTAGGCATGTAATTGTTGACATATGTATGCGCAAACGGTCTGGATTGTCAAGGCTATGTCTGGGTCTCCAAGGCTTCGTATTTTGATAATCCGAACAAATTCAGTAATCCGAACAGGTAAGAACGGAGTCTGGTACAGAGCTATTCGGATTAGCGAGGCTCTACTGTACGTGCCTTTGTACAGTGTGGTTAGGGAATAGGGTAGAAGCCTTGGAATTCCCTGGAGGATTGCAGACAAAGGAAGACATCTGATCACTGATGGCCATATTTCTGAATCTGATTTGGTTGCTTCCTCCGCAGATAAATTGTCAGGAGGAACTGACCTGTGCATTAGTCGCACATGCTGCAGACTTTCATCAACTGTATAACAGTGATGTCGTTCTTGTCTGCAATATCCCATTGAATTCCATGGCGTCTACCGTATTTCCTAACCACACACTGTACAAAGGCACATAGATCAAAATGTTCTAATACAAGCCCTACCATTAAATGTGTGGAAATATGGTATATACCAATGACCCTAAAATCAGCGTCTGATAGATCAATTGGCCTAGAAGAAAGTTTCCCCAAATGGGAGGCACGTGTCCCCAGTGCCTCCCATTTATGTAATCTAGCATAAAATCACATGGGTAAGTTTATCCAGGATATACTTTGCTCTTGCACATTCGTACTATTCGAGACTATACTAGATATACTAAACTATACTTCGCCTTCGTACAAAGCCAGATTCAGAAACAAGAGTGCAAATAGACTCATTATACGGGTACTGTAATTACCATGCCTTGGGAGCCTGACAAAGGACACCATCGCCAAAATGTTATTTATGAACAGAGACTGCGGCACAGCAACACATTCCTGTTGCAGACATCAGCAGCCAGCAGTATTTCTGCGCCGCGTCACTGAAGTGAACGGCACATATTGTGAACCAGGCTTTATGCCTATTGGAAGCATGTCAATTGAATATTGATAAAGCTGAGAGTACGATGGTGGATAGTGACAACGGATGCTAACACTTACTAAAGGTGTGTTCGACCACATTTGTATCACTATTTATGTAGGATAGTATAGGCACATTACAGAGTTTCTGAATTTGAACAGAATTATGCATTACTAGATGAGATCCCGTTCTTCACCCAGCTGATTAATATCTCATTGAAGACAAATGAAAATGTAACCGTTTCGAGATATATCCGGGCAGCAAATGCTTGGAAGTCACGTGCAGTTACTTACTCACCTGGATAATTGCTTCCCTCTATGTACTACATCTCGCAGCCATTTCAACAGCCCCGTTGATCATTGCAGACTTGTCAACCTCTGTTAACCAAAATGAGAGATTTCATCCGCAGACATGTGGGAAACCATTTAAGACAATGCCTATTTCAGTAGTATCAGCTAAATTAAAGATCTTCGGGGAGCCTGCTACGTGCAAGCTGAATGGGAACATGAGTACGGCACACATGATTTAGCTTTGCACCTCATCACCCTCACGCTCATTAAAGTTGTCGCAAGAGAAGTCCAGAAGATGAGGACGGTCTCACTGTCAACCTCCAAGGATTCGGCGTGCGCGGGCCAAATTTGGTGGAGTTCAGACTCTCCCATTTTGGAGAAACCCTCTTATAGACAGATATAGAGACAGACAGACAGACAGACAGCCAGTCATTTGCTTCATCTTCATTTGCTTTCCTCAGTCTTTAACCTTTTCTTTTTGATGGCTTCAGTCTCCATTGGATTATCGCAGCCTTACCTTGTCCACGTTGTGGTCTAGTGCGTCTTCTGTGGAGATTGTAATCATCTTGTTTTTACTTGTTTCTCACTGTTGGACTCTTGAACTCTGCTTCTGTTAACTAGTATTCTTTCTTGTGCATGCAGCTGTAGTTTGAAGACTTTAGGAGCTTGTAATTGTTGGTAATTGGACTTTACTTTAGTGATTTGCAGTTGATGTATTAGGGTTCTCCCAGAATTTTAAAAAGGAAGAGCTGAAATTGATATTAATTAGGTGACATCACACATCTTAGTAGTAGAAACCCTTTAGGTTTTTACTAATGTCAATCACATATAATTGAACTGTCTTACTGACACACATTACTAAAATATAAGCTACAGTAACACTACTAGTCTAGCAACCGTAAACAGTAAATTTTGTTGCAACACTGTAGTAATAGTAGGCTAGCAATGACAATTTAATTCATATTGCTGATTGTAGCAGCCTTTACTGAAACATGCCCTTATGCTTTGTCTGCACCATCTTCACACGCGCTGGTAGTAATTGTAGCGTATGCAAGACACGTTTGTTGCATTGTCATGCCCATCCAGAAAGGTGGAGCAACGTGATGCTTGTCTGTGCCAACTTTCTTCACACACGCAGGTACTATTTCTAAACCTAGCGTATGCAAGACACGTTTGCGCTGTTCCTGAATCTAGCGAACACAAGTCACACAAGTTGCACGTGCAAAGAAATATTGACACGCTCAAAGGCAGAGCGGCCTGCTCTGCTGAGAGATCCTGGGGAGAACCTGTGTGTAATAGTTCAATGTTTGAAAATATATGTATTGACAGACTGACAGACAGACAGACAGACAGACAGACAGACACCTTTTCGTATAGATACACTAACTAACCTGACAACTACATCACTTTAGAGTTACATGACCTTACAAAAAAATGTTGCATTAAAGCAATTAAAGGTACTGCTTCATATAACTATATACTAGCAGAATAGACATTCTGTACGCTGGCAGGGTAGATTATTAGTTGTTAGTTGTTAGTTAATTAGTTTAATTAACGTTGTCTGCAAATTTATGTTGCATGAGTATCCCGTTTTGAGAATTTATTATGAAGTATGTCATTTGCAGAATTAGCACCTGCAGACAGAATTACTCATGAATTATTGCGTTCAGAGTATATCCTGTTCAATTAGATCCCGTTCTGAAAATTAGCAGCGATGGAGTATTTCAAAGTGTAAGAATACAAAAAATATATATGTAATAAATAAAAAACAAAGTAGGGATGGCTGTGTGCTTTAAGCCAGTGCTTGAAGAAATAGGGGTCGAAACTTTCGCAGATAAGAACTCATACTTTACATCTGAAACTAATCTCTCACAATTAAATCTCTACTTCACTCCTATCCAAGCAGCCACCTTGAAAGCAAACAGAATGAAGTAGGGATTAATTGTGGGAGATTGGTTTCAGATGTAAAGTATGAGTACTTGTTTGCGAAAGTTTGACCCCTATTTCTTCAAGCAGTAGGTTACAGTACACAGCCATTCCTACTTTGTTTTTTATTTATTATATAAATATATTTGTATTTGTGTGTGTGTGTGTGCGTGCGCGCGTGTGCGTGGGTCGTGCTCAGATTGTAGCCATGCTGAGATTGTTCACACATGTGCAAATTAGAAATTGCATTGTCAGTATACCGTGCTAGTGTGCTGAAATTGCATACGTGCTGAAATTGCTTTGTGCGATAGTCTCGCTTTTCTATAGCTGCAATTCTAGAGCTGTGCATGGACTTCATGCATCGAATTCATAAGCTAAGAAATTTGAGTGCACACACCTGTGACATTTCCAAGAAACTAATAAATACAGTCAAATTAAAGATACCTGAAACTACAAACGGTCTCAGCATGTTGGATGTTGACTTCCGCGCGTGAAGAGTCACTGAGCATGTGCAGACTGTAACATACAATCTTAGCACACTACACTGGGCAACAAAACTTGGAAGTCACGTGCAGTTACTTACCCGAATAATTAGTTTCTCGTATATGTGCAAAGTCACGTCTAATCTTGCAGCCATTTGACAGTCCTGTTGGGCATCGTAACTTTGACGTTGTTACTGCTGTTGCTGTTGCGAAGAACAGGCCGTACCGAACATGGCAGCTATTCGACACACATACACAGGCAAACAAAGATAGGTGTACTGTTAACAATTCAGATATACTAAAAATATCTTGCCTTTTTTGACAACGCTGGCAATAAATGACAAGTTCCATACATATTGTCAGAGGTCAGGAATGGGCAGTTTAAATTGATGGAGATCCGATACACTGTTGTAGAGAAATTTGCACCGAGGGGAGGCTAGTTCAATCAGTAGGAATCCGCATTGTCCTGAGAGAACTTCGGAAGACGACGACAGTCTCACAGTCAGCCTGGCCTGTACCGGTTCGGCAGGCATGTGGCAAATTTAGCGGAGATCAGACTCGGGGTGGCGGAGATACAAGTGGCCAAGCACACACACACACAGCTCTCCTTAATATATTTTTTCTTTTGTTGAATTGATTCTACTTTCTATTTTTGTTCTTTGGCTTCTTGTCGCTTCTACGTTGTTGTTTTTTCTGCTGAGGGCTTTTTCAAGGGCGATTCGTACGTTGGCTTTTGTCACCGGTGGATTAGTTGACAAGTGTGGTTTTTGCTGATTGGAGTTAGTGCTCTTGAGTATTTTGGCTGATGAATTTTACTGCAACATCTGAAAATTTGCTGCCTCATAATTACAACGTACTTAGACCGGTTCTAGTTCTTGTTCTTGTTTCTTTCCGCTCTGTTTGCTAGTTATGAGGAACAAACTAGCACTGTTTCAGCATATCAATGCCAGTCATATTAGTCGAAATAAATTCCCGGATGTTGGTTCTTAGATCAGATCTCCATTAACGCCAAGTGTGTTTGACATGTGGTTTTGTATATATGAGAAGCAGTTCGTGTTTTGCCGAAGATTTCTAGGGCTAGGTCAACTAAGATGTCAAGGTACCATGGTAAATCCTTGTATCTCCATGGTTATTACATAATTCTAGCCCCCATGTGTCATCCTCAAGCTAATGTGCTGAACTAAGTGTTTCCTCTGGTGATCATACTTCCAGAGAGTCTGTTGGTGGAAATGCCAATGTTCTCTCTTTGGGAAACAACGATACCTCTTTTCCATCTCTTAGTTCTAAAGCTTGTGCTGGTCTGGTACTAGTAGGAATTAAATCTGCGTCTTTTCTGACACCACCCACCACCAATGAATTGGAAATATTTTCAGCTGTGGTGGACACTTCCGGTTGATACTATTTCTCACATTCCAAGATCAGTTCATCCCTTAGTATCTAAAGTTCTTGCCACTGAATTGTGCCATGCTCACTGTGATGGTTTGTGGGGGTTTGTTTGCCTATTCATGTTTTCCAAACCTGTATTACGTTTACCACATCGTGGTGAAAGTTGTTTTTCATTCTCTGATTTCTATTTGCGTTTGTCAGTGACAAGATGGTGACTTAGTTCATTTATGGGAATTAGCCAGACTCGATGTAAGACCTCCATGCAATTGCTAATTGATGAACAGAGGTCTTGCTAATTCCCTCGATGCAACCTCTGTTCACCAGATGCTGAGTCTATCAAACGCAACAATGTTGGAAGGGCTATGAATTTATCCAAACACAGTCGGTATGGTCAATCCATGCAATGCTTGAGTTCTCTTGGTTGTGCTTAGAAGATGATGTTGAAGCATTTCATGAACTTCTGGAGAAACATCCTAGTCTTTCATTACCCAACCTTTCTAGCAGTTCTCCACCTTTGTGGATAGACTCTGTTGCAATACTGTCTGCTCTAAAAGCATTTCCTAGAGACACAAATCCAAGTGATTCCAAACTTTGAGCACAACATCTGATTGAGGCAACAGAGGGCAATGTTTCTCCTGATGCACAAAATGGTCTTCACCAACTGACTGTTTGGTAAACTAGCTTTTAACGGGAAAGCTTGATGAGGCCATTGCTCCTTGGTTGGTCAGTGCACCGCTCATAGCTCTTCAGAAGAAATGTGGCGGTGTGCGCTCTACTGCTGTTGGAGAGGACTAAGGAGGTTAGCTAGTTGTGTTTGTTGCGCTGCTGTCCGACCTTGTCTTCCAGATATACTATTATCGTACGGACAAGTGGGAGTGGGAGTGGAAGGTGGTCTAGAAATCGCTATACATTCTGTTTGGACATTTATTGAAAGGAATAGCTTGAACGAAGGTATGTGTTGTTTAAAAATTGATATGAAAATGCCTTCAACAAATGTTTTACAACATCTTTCTTCCAGCGGTTGCAAGTAGAATTTCCAGATATATTTGCATGAGCTAGATGGTCTTATCAATCTGCAGGAGAGCTACTGTTTGACCAAAACCACATTTCTTCTATATGTGACATCGGAAACATCAGTGGCATTCAATTGTCTATCTGGTATCTTGATGTCGGCACATTCATTGGTAAGAGAGACTCCGTTTCTAATTTTCTGAATCGTATGATCTTCAAGGGTTCAGCCATTGGCCTGCAACTGAACTTGAGAAATGTGAAATCTTTTGGCCCGCCGGAGACCAGTTGTTTCATTACTTTCCCGCTGAGGTAATTAGAAGTGGGTCTGATTGTAATAGAGCTCTTAGGCACACCATTACTTGGCTCTGACCAATACTTTGCCGAATATTTTAGCAAGAAAGTGGACAAAGTTCTGGAGGCGCATGAATTGCTGGCCAAGTGGAAATTCAGTTATTGAGAAGTTGCCAGATTATTTGCAAACTCAGCCATCTTATTTGCACAGTTTCCAGTCACATGGTCAGTGGCCAACTTTCTTGTTTTGACGTAGGGATGCAAAGATCCATTCCCTCTCTAACACCTCTAGATGTTTATGCAACCATCCTATAGATGCCTTCGGGGACCATCTCCTTGGATGTGGCCATAGTGGTTTGAGAACAAAACGTCACGATGCGATACGAAATGTAATATTCCATGCCATACTTGTGGATAACAAAGCCATGATTAGAAAACAGACGGGGTGATGTAGTTTATCCTAATTGTCTTACTGGACGTGTGGCACACTTTGATATATCCATCAGGAACTCTTTTCAACAGCTATATGTGTCAAAGTCTGCTATTGTGGCCAGAACAGCAGCTATGGCTGGAGCAGCAGAAAAAGATGATCATCACGAAGAAAGTCATCTCCAGTGGTGAAATATTCTACCTTCTCGTCATTGAATATTTTGGCTTTGGACTCTTGTGACATTGAAATTCATTGCTTTCAAAGTAACTACAGCAAACAACATCTCTTTCCATGACTGTCAAGAATCTAATGAAACAATTCTCTGTTACTCTTTGGAAGTACGATGCTAGCGTGGCATGGGCTAGACCGGACTATAGCCCCATCATTTGTAGACGTGGTCATAAGAATTGTGGACCGTAAATACGTGTGAGGACCAAGGCTGTATATATAGTATATACACTACTCTTTTTCCAGTCTGGATCTGCCACTGATTCTACCTTATCAGTCAATTAGAAGTCAATAAAAGTGGGCGTGTTTAAAAAGTGGGTGTGTTCCATAGCATTGTGAAGTTTGGCCCCCATTTCTAGAGGTCGCGCTACACCGCTGATGCTAGAGTGTGACAAAGTAGTCTTCTAGATGTAGAGAATGACTTGTTGGATGTTTTTTGCTATGTAAATTATAAAAAAATTATAATAAGGAATATATGTACATATGTTTTGGTTTTCTGAGCATGATGGCCTGGGTTCAATCCTCGGTGGCGACAGCAATATAATGAAACGAGTCTGTTGGTTCTTTCTCACTGTCTATTTGGCTATGTCTGTGGCAGTAGACTTGTTTCCATCAATGGGGAGTTTCTGTGACCTGGGTGGGGACTGTGGCAATGAGGATCAGTTCATTTCTGGTAGTCATTGATATCTACTGGGATGCTGTTCAAAGCTGGCAAAATCCCCGTAGCCCAATCGATCAATATCGATATGCCAGTTACCAGCGCCATATATAAAGGAGAGGTTTTTGTGTGTGTATTCGTATGTAAAATTGTTTCTCCAAGAAGGCGAGTCTGATCTCCGTGGAATTTGGCTTGTGTACGCTGAAGCTGTACGGGCCGACAGTGAAGTGGCCGGTGTAGCAGCGGATTAGGTCCATCCGTCAAATAGGTTCGCTTGCTAACGCACTTGTACCGGAAAACATTCTGCACAAGCGCACCGCTTCTACCTCGGATCTCTGCAATCATTTCTCTTCGCGGATTTGGTTCTAGCGTAGTAGCAGATTAGGTCATCGGGATTTGGTCCGCGCATTAGCACGCACTCGTATTGCTCAACAGACTAAAATGTAAGCGTAGCTATAGTTTGCTTGTCTGTTTGTTAAACAGGCAAGTGTGGAGTACCTCTATACAAAATCATCATCATTTATTTTTATTTCACACACTGCATGGTAACGTAATATAACAGCAAATCAATGGAACCAATTGAGTTCGAAGATAACCTAGCTATACTGGAAGGTCAGGCATATCTACGCAAAATGTACGCAGTACCAAAAATAGCAGTCTGCGTAATTGTCTTTCAAATCTAGGCACTCCTACTACATACACAATAACATAGAAAGTCTTTTGTCACCTAGTGATAGCGCCTGTTGTTCTGACAATTTGTACAATCTGGATCTCAGTAGGTACATCTTCGCGTCTTCTGTACACTTCTTCAATTGTATTGGTTAATTTCTTCTCCTTTGTTTACCAATCACATACTATGTGGTCGCTTAAATTCTACTTTCATTCTGTTTGTATTGGAAAATCTTGCAATATCTTCACTTTGTCGTTCTCTTGGAGTTCTCTGAGCAAAATCATACCCATGAAATGATCAAACTGTAGACCAAACTGACAAACAACATGGAGGTTTTTACTTTCACAACACCATGTCGATTCTTGTACAGTGTAGTCAGTCCCAACCAGAAATGAGATGTGCTATGGTCTCATTCTTGCTTACACACACACACACACACACACACACACACACACACACACACACACACACACACACACACACACACACACACACACACACCACAGCCAATCAACAGACACATCGACCCCTATCATAGTCCGCGTGATCCAAGTTATCGTCATCGTCGTTGTCATCATCTGTGAATGATTACAGCCTGCAAGGGAATCCGACAAAGACGCTGTGCGTTAGCAGTAAATGTGCTACAGTTCTGCCAAATCCGCGAAGAGAAAATGATTAGAGATCCAAGGTAGACACGGTGCGCTAGCGCAGAATGTAGCAAGCGGACCTATTTGACAGGCCAGACCTAATCCGCTCCTACACCGGATTTCTTTGGAGTGCACGGGTCCCCTCTCGAGGAGTCGAGCCCCGCGTACAATTTCTCAACAACGCAAACACCACACCTTTTGGTTTATTTGAACGCATGCCCACACTGATCTCGTGTGGTCTGTACGTTTTGCCTTCCTTCAAAATGCTTCCAGCGATCGACGATTTCTCGCTGACTGAAGCTGCTTCCTTAGAGCTTGTGTTTCTTTCCAAATTCTTATTGCATTTGCACCGAATCCAACCTAACCGTTTCCAGGACCGAGTGCTACATGGGGAGAGTGTTGATTCTACCGAAAAATGTGAGAAGAGCAAGATTTCGAATTTATCTACATGAATGTCAAGCCATATACAGGTGAGCTAGTAACTGCAAACGACTTCCATTATTTGCTGCCCGGATATATGATTCTGAGCAGGAAAGTTGCTGCTAAGACACTCAGTTACCTGAATGAGATCTGTATGTAATGGCATCTAGACTTTGGAATACTCAATCCTCAATAATTTCTCTGAACGGGATATAGTTGAATGGGCTATAACTCTGAATGAAATTCTTTATGAGAATGCTGTGCAGCTGCTAATTTTTCAGAACAGAGTAATAATGCATGTGAACAAGATTTAATGATTTGTTTGCGGCTGCTAATTCTGTGAATGAGATATACTTCATTAATGCATACAACGATAAATTACTTTAACAACTAACAACTAATAAGCTAATCTGCCTGTGCAGAGAATGGGATGGTGAGCTAGTCTGTTTAATAATAGAGAGGTGTCTGTTTGTTTCTTTGTGTATTGTAATGGCCAATCGGATCTCCACCAAATATGAACTGCTTGTTCCTGACGTAGGATGGTTCGCAGAGCATGTCATTTATAGCGAGTGACGTCGAAAAGGCAAAGATATTTTTGTGTCAGTGTCTTGAAAAATGCCTACATGTGTTTGCCGGTCTACACCCGACAAAGAGCTGCCATTTTCGATACATCTGTTCCCCGGCAGCGCAGCAACGTCTTCGTAGTGACAACAGGAAGGGACTGTTGAGATAGGCCTTTGTTCAAGTAGGTTTTGCGAACATTACGTTTTGATCTTTGTCATCATACGTCACATTCTGTCGGTGTCGCAGCATGTGCTGCGAGCAAGAAGATACTCGTTAGAAATCTCAGGAACAGGGTAACATTTTCTCAATGTCATAGAAACTGTACAATGCATAGAACCAAGCACGGGTGAGTCTCTTTAGGCGTTTAGAGCTAAAGTGCATCACTGGGAACGTGCATAAATTTAATTTGTCTTCAACGGGATATTAAATAATGCAATCAGCCCAGGAAAGAATGGGATCTGTAACGGTATATATTCTACTTTGAGATAATCACTCTCGGAATGGGGTATTAATGAACAGGATATAACTCTGAACGAAATTCTTCATGAGAATTCTGTCCGGCTGCTAATTAATTCTTCAGATTGGAGTAAAAATGCATGTGAACGAGATATACTTATGCAACAACATAAATTTGCATACAATGTTAAATTAATTAGTTAACTTTATGAGAATTCTGTCTGTGGCTGCTAATTATGTGAATGAGATATACTTCATGAATGCATACAAGGATAAATTAATTTACTAACAAAATTCTAATCTGCCCATGAGGAAAAATGGGATGGTGAGCAAGTTTTATATAAAGCTGCTCTAACAAGTTCATGAAAGTCTTCCAGAAAGGAACAGCTAGCACAGCACATACTTTTGAAGTTATTGATTTCAACGTATCAAGGCTATTTGTGGACCAAAGTCTAAGTGTTTCCACTACCAAGGGGTAAGAACCGCCGGCAGAAGTCACTCTTGCGTTGTGACGATCTTTCTTGTCCATCTTAGCCCCTTTTACCACGATTCCTGATGTTTCAACAACTTGAGGGAAGTATGATGGTTGCAATGTGTTTCTTACTGTGATGTCAAAGTATCCAGGTCGTCCATTCAAGAAATTGGATGGAAAACATCCCCTGGCTGATATTTGGTTTCACCCGAGCATCAGATTAATAGTATGTCATCTTGTCATTGGTAATTTCTACACAGGTTCAGAAAGGACCAATTTGTTAACTTGGCCTTTAGCTTCTGAATCCATGCAATTTATTACTGTTGTTGAATGCTCTTTGTGTTTATTCTACCCACTTTAACATGGGTGTAGGAAGTGGGGGACTGAAGTCCCCTCACTCAGTGTAAAAATTGAAATTTTCTGTACCAGTGACTTTTGCAAATCTGTTTGCGATCTGGCAGTTTTTGCTTACTCATGATGACATTCACGGTACAGCCCCTCCCCCGCTTGTGAAAGGCATTAGCCAGAAATGTGTAACTGTCTCACTGCTAGGTGTCTGTTTGTCCCACTTGTGTGACATGTACAGTTGTCGTGTGATACAACTTTTACAGCTTGTACACCATGTTGCTACTTTCAAAGTCCAATTGTTGGTATAGTTGAACAAAGAAAATGAGTACAGCTGTGGCCAAAAGTTGTCGGACACCTTAAAAAATATAGTTAAAGTGAAAAATATGGTTCTCACCAGGACTTGCACTGAACATTATGACCTGTTTACTCAAAGAGAGTATAATACACCAATATTTAAGCAGATTTAGGGATAACAAAATTACTTTAACCGGGTATAGCAATTATTTGACCAATAGCTACGTATTCCATTACAGATGTGTTTGTTGCCATTTAGAGAATAGCCTATAAAGCTATATTTAAAATACAATAATTTTATTGCACAAGTGTAGCTATAAGTCTAGCAGAAGTTTCTGAGCAATTTGACTCATACCAAGCTCACGATGGCCAAGACATGGAACTACACCGAGGCGGAGAGGATCAGGATCCAGGTGCTGCATGAGGAGGGTCTCGGCTGCCGCCAGATTGCTGGCAGGGTTCGTAAATCCCCTGCTGGTGTTGCAGCCTTGCTCCAGAAACTTCATCAAACCGGTAGTGTGAGGGACAGACGCCGCACTGGACAGCCACGGGTCACCACCGCTCGAGACGACAGGAACCTGTGCAGGATGAGCTTGCGAAACAGGAAGAAAACAGCAGTAAAATTGCACCAAGAATGGACTAATGGTAGTGCTGTGACTGCTTCCGTCAGGACAACTCGCAGAAGGTTGCTAGACCACGGTCTGAGGTCATGCAAAACCTGAAAGAAGCCACTCATCAAACCTGACCGGAAGAGAAAGAGGCTGGCTTGGGCTCGTAGGCACAAAAATGGACTCAAGACAGTGGAACCGTGTGTTATGGTCTGACGAATCCAGTTTCCAGTTGTTTGCAACTCCAGGGAATGTGAGGGTACGAAAAAGGCCCGGAGAAGTGTGGAACAAAGACTGCATCATTCCCACAGTGAAGCATGGCTCGGGTCTGTTATGGTCTGGGGGTGCATGTCAAGTTCTGAAGTTGGAAGGCTGACTGTCTGTGACGGAACAATCAACTCTGAGAAGTATCAGGCTATTCTCTGTGATACAATGTTACCTGCAGCTCATGAGATGTTCCTGAATGGCCAGAACAACACATTCCAGCAGCATAATGCTCCATGCCACACCTCAGTCTCAACAAGACGATGGTTCCAGACCAACAACGTTTGGGTGATGGACTGGCCGCCGCAATCACCAGACATGAACCCAATTGAGAACCTGTGGGGCGACCTGAAAATAGCTGTCCGACGTCACCAGGCGACCAGCAAGGCCTAGCTGAAGGCTGTACTCCAGGACAAGTGGCAGAGGATAGCTCCTTGAGAGGTGCCAGAACCTGGTGAACAGCATCCCGACAAGGATATCAGCTCTGTTCTGTGCCAAGGGACTGTGTACAAAATACTAGCAATTATTACTGTGATATTGCTAATTTGTTGCTGTTATTCTTATCTCAAATGATGTCTTTTCCTATGTTACATGTTACTCCATATATTTAATGATCCTGTTTTGTTAGTTTTTGGCATAATTGATATTTATAATAAAAATATTGTTTTCTCAAATTATAATTGTTATATTGGATTTATTGCTGAACTATAACTGCATGTCTAACCAAATATGACCAATTTACATAAAACATGACATGTGTCCGACAAGTTTTGGCCACAGCTGTAGTAACAATTATGACGTTACATCCAATGTTACTGTACTGTGTACAGCTCATCTGCATTCTGCATACATAGCAAGGGCCTGTCTGTCAGGACCTGGTTTTATTGTGTTATTTATGCACATGATCTAGCCTTTTCTAAAAGAAGAGGAGTTGAAGAGTAGTAATTAACTCAAGGCGGAGTCTCTGGTTACAGTAGGTCTTCTCGACGACTCGACCATTAGACAGATGTGGGCAGGTCGATACTTAGCTTATAAGCCTAGGTCCACTGTTATCCTATGGTTGTATGTGCTAAATTGTCAAGAAAGCGAATGCCGCCTAGTAATTAAGTTGTTTCCAAACAAACACAGGTGCTTTATTGTTTTGTGCACTCAACCCAAAGTTACAAGACAAAGTAGTTGCATATAGTGAATTGTGTTTTGCGTGTTATAGTCCATTTCTTCTTTGATAGAGTGCAGATTTGCAAATGTGTGACCGGATCTCGTAGGCAGTGTTTCCCCTACAGGAAACAAAGTGATTGGTGATGAGTACAGCCAAAACGTGTTTGAATGGCATCAGACCAGCTCGAAACTTAGCAAAGAATAGTTCAGGAACATTCAGACATGTTTGAAGTTTCAAGTAGTTTGTAATCATTGTTTAGTATGCGTTTCTGCCACACATTCTTTCATTGTCAAATCTGGCATAGATGGTTGTCGATTGTTTAGGAAACGTGTCTACTGCTGCTGAATGTAAATCTTTTTCACTACGCTTTACAATCTCTTGCTTTGCAAAATTTAGGCTACACACGCAAACTTCTGTGGAAACGCAAGTGTGCCACGCCCAAACAATTATTAGTTAAGTGCCAGTAGGTGTGCAGCAGCTGCATGTTCTGCAACCTAAATGCAAGCAGCCGAGGGGTTAGCACTGTAGCACTGCTTCATTTCTATTTGATTTCTCTGTAAACCAAGTTGATTCTTTATAAAGATACGACTACTAGTGGCAGACACTGTTGCAGTGTATTTTGTTTCGCTTACTTAGTCTTACTCACATTACATTTACAAAGTCTGGTGTGTGTGTGTGTGTGTGTGTGTGTGTGTGTGTGTGTGTGTGTGTGTGTGTGTGTGTGTTGTTGTTGCAAACTTACTGTAGCTTACAAACCATTTGTAATACTTAAAGACACAAGCAGAAGTATCTAAAACTGTTGTTTGTTCTTTCAGCTGAGGCCAAAGGTGAGACTTTACTTCCTGATGAAGAACTTCAGTTGTGATATGTAGTTTATCAACAATATGTAATACATGGTGATATAAAGCAATGTGAAGAATGATCCAGTATTTTGTTCCAAATGTACTTGCACATAAACAGAACATGTTTGTTTCCTTTGGTGTTTCTCACAATGGAAATAGATGTAGTAGGTAATACAAGCTTTTGCTTTCAAAAGCCAAGTGGCAGGCAGCTACGTCATTGATTAATTTAACAACCATTTCACAACTATACACATGAATGTACTTATGACTACATGTATATATCTACGAACTATACGTATCTATTTCTTAGTTGTGTCCTGTTTTTCGTCGTGGGTACAGAAGTGTGTCGAAACTGTCACCGGTGAATGCAGTGAAGCGGTACTCTCGGGTAGTTTCATAAAGTTGACGTAGTTGAGTGTTGGCCTAGAAGATTCAATTAAGTTTAACGAAAAATATGATACTGTAGCAAGAGAGGCAGGCAGCTCGATATTCAAATATTGAGCTTCCTGGTTGTTACAACAGTGACTTACAGTGTCAAGGTTGTGCTTAGCCATTTCTATTGCCTGGTCTGGTGGCATTTCCAATGCAGCTGAACGTTGTTGCTGGATCTTTGCTGTGTGATTGTGAATGCGTTGCTGTAACTCTCGCTGTCGGGCATCAATTGTTTGTGCTCGTTTTTCAGCACTCATGTCGTTGGCGTAAACAGTTAACTCTGTTTCTGTCTCTGCAGTTGTCTGGGCGTCAGTAGCAAAAGGTGCAGTCTTTGATGGAGAAGTAAAATCTGGAATAAAGAGAAGTGTAGTCTTTTTGGTGTGAAATTCATTAGATGGTACATCATTCATTAATTTGCATTAACCGCTAGAGATAAATTGAAATATAATATAAACAAATTCGGATGTTTCTACCTAAAAACTATCTCAGTGACAGATATGTATTCGGCAAACTCTTCATTACATAGTATGTACAAAAGTTAAAACCTCAATACCTTCCTTTCCAAGTACTTGCTGCCTCTGCAATGACCATGCGTGATCACGCCATTCGTTCAGGCTCTCCCTATTTCTGTACAAACACAACACGACAATTAGGAACTGCAAGTAAAGGATTTGTTCAAACTGTAGCATTGTCACTTTCAAAATGGTTGGCCAAAGTATATAGAGGTACATAATAACAAGGCTAACCAGAAACACATAAACATAACTAAGGTCATCATTATAGTACACTCTCCATAACAACTGAAAGAAAGGAACAACTTTGATGCAATAAGGAGCACAGAAATTGCACAAGTTATAGCACAACCACATTCACACTGAACCACTAGATTTCACAGTGGCCCTTGGGGGTAATGTTGGAAGATTTATAACAGTAGGAATTGCATTACTTTTGAAAAAAATGTCACAAAGCCACCTTTGATGACAACCTTCTATTTTTCCATATAACGATTGATTCATTCGTATGGGCAAGGGCATAGACAATGGGAGGGCTGTTCGAGATCAAACCCCCAGAATTTGAGACCCATATTATAAATATTGTCAAATCTTCGATACATTACAAGGTAGCGGGTACATACAGCACAATGCTATACTATATATTAGTTCAATGAAACTGTCCGAATAATCACCTGCTTTTATTACGTACTGTAATAAACTTATTCGCAACATTTATCATTGGCACAGCATCAGTCTTGTCATTATGGGTGTGAAGTATCATATGCACACACCAGTTTACACAAGATTCACTTATTGTAGAATGTAGCCTTGTTTTCAGCCTGCGGAGAGCACTGAAACTTCTTTCACTTACGGCGTTAGTTGTAGTTGCCGCATTACCGGAATGAGCTTGACTGCTTTGATTACTTCAGAGAAAAACACTTTTTCTGCACTGCTTAAGGACTTGAGATATGTGACCAGAGACTAGACTGTAAATCCATCAGTGGCTGTTCAGTACTGGCGTGAAGAAGAGAGAGTTCTGTTTGAAGGCGGTCTGTATGGCTGAAATCAGTACCTTAGAAATCAACAATCTCTTCCACTGCTTCAGATTGCTAGGGTTCTTGAAGAGAAGTTACAACAGTCTCTAATTTCTGTAACATGTTGAATCCTTTCTGATGAAATCTATTGTTGACTGCTGCTGAAACCAAGTCAAATCTCTCAAAGTAGACCCTTCAATAGATTTCTGCACTTCTACCGTTGCACCTTCTCTCTACTTCAAATCGTCTTGGAACCTTCCTATGCCGTGGAAGGGTAAGTGATGGCACATTAAGTGAGGATCTTCCGCGTTCAACGTACTTCCATAATAGATCAAATCACTCATCAGACCTCATAGACTGATTGTTGCTATTGTCTTAATGACAAGCTTTTGGCCTTCACACGCTGAAATAGTCGCTCTCTGCAGAGATTGTGACAGGTTGTCCACTATGTTCAGCAGCTTTCGTCCAAGTTCAACACCATAAACAAAGTCAAATGTGTCCATCTGGAAAATTATTCCTTCAATTCGCGCTCTCATTTCAGCGTCCCTTATGACTTCCCTCGCCGCATCCTAAGTCGACTGAAGTGCAGTGTACTTCTCAGATATTGATATTAATTGCTCAGCCCTCACAGTCCATCGTGTAGGACACAGAATCCATAGTCCTGGAGAACCAGTAATGACAACATTCTTAAACTTCTTGAATATGCTTTCATGTTTGGGCAATTTCTTTAAGAGGTTGGTAATTTCATGTGCAGTTTCCAGAGCATTTTGCATACCCTTCAACACATCCTGAGTTGCTAGGTTCAATGCATGACCATGTGCATGCATAACGCAAGGTCTCCAGATAATTCACTCTTTTTCCAACATCTGACTTCGCTCCTGCCATGTTGCTAGCGCCATCGTAGCACTGACCACGGCACTGGTCAATCCTTAGATTCATCCGTAGCAGGATATCTTGAACTGTTGCCAGTATAGTGTCGGTAGAAGTTGGCTCTAATGTATATAGCCCTATTACCTCTTCATGGACTTCCAGATCATCAGATATCTACGCACCATATAAGACCATTTGTTCAATATTGGATAAATCTGTAGTTCATCTACCATGATGGTGTACCACTTCCTGATATTTTCCTAACGATCTCTCTCAGAATCATTAACTTAATGCCATGATGCTGAGAATCTCATTCTGTATACACGGGTTTGTGAACTTGGCTTGACATTTGTCCAACCACTTCCAGAGACTTGGATTGTCTTCAACATGTGTCTTGAGATGTTGTACAAAGTTGGAATCAGTTTCGGTTATACAACCGTCAGTTTTAGACCACCCGTGCAGTGCAAGACCTTGTTGACCAAGGTATTGAATGCTACTGATAATTGTTTGTAACATCCTTCTATTCTCAGCCATTTCTTCTGCATACCCTTTCCCTAGCATTCGTCCAACATTCTGTTCTTATCAACTACCATATCCATAGCTTCATGATGACAGACTGATTTCTGATGTTTGTCAAATTTAGTAAGTGCTTTCTTCCAGTCTGTGAAGCCAGTTCTTGTGAACTTGTCGTGAAGTTGTCATCCAAGTTCATAGCGTGCAGCGCAACTGAACCGAAGCTTGCTTCTCTGCCACTTGGCAGTAAAAGCAAAAGACAGTGTCATCTGCTTTTTGGTGGTGTAACCATGGGTACTTTTTATACCAAGACAAACGGAATTCTTTCTATTGCTTCCCAAACATACGATAGGGGAATGACAGCACTGGTTGGTGGGAACTGCCAGGAATCAAACTGTTTCATGGATCAGGCTGGACTGTGGCGTTTGTCTCAGCAGCTTTCTTTTCAGCATCAGTCAACTGATGGGCACTTTCAGAACTCATTCAGGCTGGTCCAGACTGGCTGATTGCCTGGGCAGCTTGTTGGGCTTCTTCACCATTTGACACATTGCTCTCGAGATCAAGTGAAGAATTAGATCGACTTCCGTCAATTTCAACAGATTGGTTTGCTGTTCTAAGCTCAATCAGAGACACACGACTACCCGGATCAAGTTAGGTAGTTCTTGACGCACACTAGGCGCATGGCAAAGTGCATTTTGCATTTGCTTGTCAAGCCCCCTAGTATTAGAATTGTGTCTACACCCCTGTATGGGTATCACAGCTAGTCAAAGATGTCTTCAATCAATGGTCATGGTCAAATGAGTATTTCTTTTAAGAGTATGGGGATATGTCAATATTCTCTCTACAATAAACAACATGAACAGCAATAGTTGCAAGCAAATAAATCTGCCAGCAACATCAGAGATAATGCTGCAAATACAGAACTTGATTTTAGGGCCAAAAGCTTTAGTCAAGAGTACTGGCACATATGCATGCATGTATGTATGTATGTATGTATGTATGTATGTATGTATGTTTCAGGGCAAAGCTGCATGCCGCTGAGCACGTCCACGGGTGGTGGATAGTGGAACGACCCTCAGATATGAGGGCCAGCTGCGATATAAGCAGAAAACCATTCTAATAAATGATTTTTTCCTTACAAATAAGCAGTGACGGACGTGCAGCAGCAGTACCATCAGGGTGTGGCAAGACAGTAGGTGGCACTACCGTTCCCAAAGAAATCCCACAAAGCTGGTTGACAGTACTGTGACATGGCAAGTACAGGCCACCATCAAATAAGCCTGCGCGAACTTGAGGGTATACGCATCGGCGCTGATCCATGTATCACGGTCTATGGTCTTGGATTATGCTCTGTTGTGGCACGATGACAAAGACAACAGGCTTTTTGTCGTGTTTTTTGGTCGTGGTATTACAGCAGTATAGTACTGTGGTATACTTTATGGCAGGAATGAAGGCCCATCAGTCATTCTCTGGCAAACCACTGCATCCTAGTTGCTTGCATGCTTGTTGCAGCTCTTGCCCCAGTATGTACTTGGTAATCTAGGATGAGAGAGTGGGTCTGATATTGTGCAAGTCTAGTCTTAATCACTATAAATCATTCTATGCGCAGGTTTTGCTTTGTCCATCTCAGAGTTTGTCGTTCGGGTGCAGGCCTAACATCACACAGGAGAGCAAGCGGACATTGACCGGTGTCATCACTGAAATCAGTGGACATGTATGAATTGCGAGGCTCCGAGTTGGCTGCTTGTTTGGTGCTCTCTTGGGTTTTGCCTATACCATGTCTCTACGGCAACCACTCACTTTGCGATTAAACGCTATTGGACATAAGAATGTTCTCTCTACGAAGGATGTCATTGAAGGTCTGAAGATGTTGTTTCAGTAGACAATGTAAAATGCGTGACCCAAACGGGCAAGAACCTTTGGCAGCTTACATTTAGTGATGAAACTGCACGTGACAATGTGTTAGCGTGTGGCATTGACATTCACAACAATCACTACACTTGTCATACAATCACTGGGGAAAGACAGGCTCCTGCCTATGTGGATGCAAAAATGCCTTACGAGATGCCTGATGGAGTTGTGAAGTCACTACTGAGTAGTTACGGCATGGTGGTTAGTGTTCGAAGACGAACCTACTCCTTTGCTCCAACCATCGAGACAGGAATGAGAATCTTTACAGTTATGGAACCTAACCTTACATTTGTGACATCAGTCAAGATAGGTCAGTATGTGCTTCCCTTGTACGTCAGATATGCAGGACAGACATCAAGATGCCATCATTGTGGTTCAGATCAACACTGCATTGTGCAATGTCCTAAACCACTGTCATACAGACGATGCTATACCTGTGGATCTGAAGATCATCTACACAAGCACTGCACTGGCAACATCAACAGATCTAGTATGGTTACCGCTACCGAGCATATAGAAGATGTGGATCATCCCAGAACCAACAGGAAATAATACTGCAACACAAGTAAGCTCAATGACATGACAGAGAACGTGGAAACAATAGCAGGTGACATGAATGTCACCAATCAATCAATCAGTAGTCACACCTCTGCTTCTGGCATGGCAAGTGACCAGTCAGTGTTAATCAGCAGATCAGGAAGAAAGAAGAGATTTCAACAGCTGTCTCCACCTGATGAAACGTCCCAAAGCAAAAGCAGCATTTCAAGAGCTACAAAACCACAAGAAAGAGACAAACTTCAGAAGGCAAGAAAACAGGAACAGGAACACAGATCCTCCCAATTAGGATCTGAAATACAAAGTTGAGTTCATTTTCTTTCCTCATTTTTCTAATCTTGTTGTGTTCAAATAAGGATTCTGTTCCACAGTGTCAGACCGCTGGTTGGTTGCCATACCTGTGCACGTACACTGTAGTATAGTAACGCACGATACTATTACAACCTCAAAATATCAACCAACTTTGGGCCGCGTGAGGTTGAATAGCGCACCACAATCTTGATTCTCATTAGCGGCCCATGGGCTGTGTGCTGTTTCGAAAATTACTGGTAGTTCTCTAGTTTGCCCAACATGTCAGCTTCAATATCGATCCAAGTCTGGAATTGTATCCCACATGAAGCACAAGGGACATTAATTGACAGGCAGTTTTCACCGTAGCAGTGGACTTGCCATCATGTCTGTATATGTATGTATGTACAAGTGAAGATCAACGTAGCCAAGGTAATTGTTGCCGATGTACAGTCGTCATCGTCCACTTATTTACAACCCAAAGCTGCTTGTTGATGACCAAGCTGTCCCATTTCTTGACGGCTCTGTCTTTAAGTTACTTGGCTTACCGTTTGACATCAGCCTGTCAACATCAACCCTGAAAGATAATCTACTGAAGCATTTTACCTTCCTATGTCGTATTGTAGATTCTCCTAAAGTTGTCATCAACAAATTGAAAATCTAATGTCTGTACATACCGTATTACCTCGCATAGAACAGCATGCTGTTATGGAACGAATTTTACCAGGGTGCCGTTATACCTCGAGGTACAACGGCATGCCGTTGTAAATGAGGGAATTTTTATCAGCGCCTCAAGTTGCACATCCAACAAAATCTAATACCTTTCTTAAGCGGTACTACTAACTACTACTAAGTCTTCAAGAACATGTCATGCATAGAGATTACCGGTAAGCACTAATCAGTTTCTACTTCTTCGTTTCCTCATCATCATTACTGTCTTGATCTGTCAAACCTGATGGTTCGTCATCTACTAATGGTTCTTCGCAAGTAGCTGTTTCATCTGTCATCAATGCATTAGTTTGACACATGTCTCCTCCAATACTGCAATACTAATATCAAAAGATAGACCTCGTATTACTGTGACTATCGTACCTCGCTCTATAACGGCACCTCACCCTATAACAGCATGCCATTATAGGTACCAACTGGAATTGTAGCGGATTCTGGTAAAATTCTCTTATAACGGCATGCCGTTCTATGCGAGGTAATGCGGTATGTTCTAGTATGGGCTAGCTATTGGGCCTACTGGATCATACCTTGTCTTGGGTTCAATGTGAAATTGACGGTATCATGAATAGACACTTATAAAAATGGAGTGGCCTGGCCAAGAAAAGCAATCCTAGAGTATTATACATGTCCAAAAACAATTTGGCCTGGAATTGTCTCACTTGTTTGCTAAATTTCAATCTTGACCAGTTTTAAGCTACGTCAGCTGCTGACATCAATTGACATCATAGTCCAACAGTTAGCAGAAGCACAAGTTCAATTAGATCAAAGAAACATTGTGTCAGCCACTTTTGCTTCAAAAGGATATCAACATAACTGTTCAGAAACACACCGAGTCTCAACACTGCAAAACTTTGAAATCCAGAAGTCTACATGATTCACTAACTAGATTAATCAGCTCTGTTAACTTAATATGGGCATCCACACTTGATGGAATTTCAGAAAATATATTCAAATGGTATCTAAATGCAACTGTCAACATGGATCAAATCTGCATCACCGGAAAAATCTACAATTAATCTCTGTCCTCTATGCAAAGAAAAACAAACAGTCTATCATGTCTCGAACAATTGGGATATACTTGGAGACATAATCAAGTGTTGTTTATTATCAAGAACCACATCCAAGATCTCAGACAAATATTAGATGAATACATCATTAGATGAACAGAACCAAGACAAATACGTAACTAAATGTGATTGCCCCAATAACTTATATAGTTTATCCGAGATGACTTCTCATTTAAGACCGGATATATGCATGTTCAGTTGTTCTGCAAAACACTGTTCATCTATAAATTAAACATAGCTTTCAAAGAAGGAATAGAGAATGCACACAAAACAGGAAAACAAGAAAATGTGAAAACCTTGTTCAAGAAATTTGCAGGCAGGAATGTGAAGTGTGTTTTAAGGCTCTAGAAGTTGGTTCCCAAGGCATAATGTCTCTGTTGTATTTCTCTTTCATTGTCAGTGTGTGTTCCAACGACAAGAATCAGTTGAGAGAGGGAGGGAGATACGTGGAGTGAGGGAGTGAGTCTGGGTGTATGCACGCTCCTTAGCTGCTATAAGCTACTCTGAGTGCAGGTTTTCTGTTGTGTGGTTTCATGTTTCGTGTCTCTCCCTGAACCTGTCCTATCTTCTTTTAAGAGTCTTATGGTGATGGAGGAGTGGTGGTGGCAGTAGGTACAAGATGGTATAGGGAGTAGCCTCGTACCAGACCCTGTTGCGCCGTCGTGCCTGTTTCCTCAATAACACAACAATGCCAGAGAGGGTCTGGGATCATCCCGCCTACCGTTTACGCTATTAGATGATCAAATTAGCTCGTATGTCACCAACCCTCAGGATAGACTAATACGGTTAGTCTAATAGTTATTCTCATGTGTCACATGGAATGTCTTGCAACTGACTTGACCTTCCATTCGTACTCTACTTGTTTCCTTTCAATGCTGGTATCCTGTCCCAACGCAAGCTGTGCGTATTTGCCAACCTCTCTAGGAGAGAGGACTTCCTCAAGCTCTCCAAGAGATTCTATGAGAGTGAAGTTATATAGTCAACACCGTGTATGAGCTGCCAGGCTCCAAATGTTTCCAAATCGTACACGAGCTTCCCGATCATATAGTTCTCGTAGCCTAGCACAGTAATAGAGCGGCACCTAGTGTATCCCTACTCCAAGCTACCTAGACTGCTGATTGAATCACATTGGACCTCACAGCTTCAGATAACATGAATCGAACTCAGGATTGAGCTCGCTGTGAATGAATCTTCTTCCATGCAGTAAAATGAATCTCTTCCCATGCAGCTACAGGAACGAAATATAAACAGTGAATGTATGCAATCGGATATCACAAGTAGCATAACTTTGATGAAAGGATGGATTGATAATTAACTAAGAGCATGAAAGTGTTGACGTTGGTGACGTGGGGTGACACTAGGCGAAGAAAGCAGACAGGATGATCCCAGACCCTCTCCGCCGTTGTCGTGTTATACGGGAACGGGCACGACGGTGCGAGAGGGTCTGGTACAAGGCTAACAGGGAACTGCTAGCCACAAATCTGCAAGCGTGCACAGTACTAGTAAGATAGTCGTTTATTGGCTAAAGAAAGAGAATGAAATTCACACTCAGTCCTGCTAGTATGACTGGCAGCACTATTAGTGACACCACCTCACTTGATGAGGGATCTAGAAAAGATGGCCTAAACAAAGGTGATGCCTTCTTTTCCCTGTCAGTTTGCTCCAGCTGGCTGAAGCATAAACTGTATGTTGTTTGTTGGAATGTTCGAACATTCCTTGACACACAACATCACATCGAATGCAAAATGACTGTTCTACAGCTCATGGACAGATATGAGTTATCTATTGATATTAAGTTAGACACGATGCTAATATTCATTCTGTGGAAACCCGTGTGAAAGCAATGGTATATAACTTAATATTAATAGATAACTTAATATTAATAAAATATAAATTATTACTCAAGTGCAAACAGTCAGTCTGCATGCCAGTGGACTAATTCGTTTCACAGGCTATCTGGGAGTGCATTAACACTCTCTAAGTAGGAATGGCACCAGTAGTTAATATTAATCCCAATTTTCACTTTGGGATAGCATAGCTCTGAAATGCTTCCATAAAATACCACAATTTTTATATCATCTTGCATGGCTACGCAGGGGCCATGGCCTTTGACTATCCCTTTGGCGCTAGCACATTCGAACGACGATTTTACTGTGAAATCTGACACACCATTTGCCATGCATGCCTTTCTCTGCGTGTGACATACTACATGTAGTAGAGTCAAATGAATGTGTCAACTTGCCAGTTTCGTGGGGCCTACATCATTCTCAAAGCTGCTCACAGGATCTGCGCTTCTCCATTCATTCCGTACAACTTGAAACACTTGACAATTTAGCCTATTCGCAAAACTTGAGTGCCGATGGACTTGCCAGTCTGGATCTTCGTTTCGCTCACGGGACTTTTGTGTTGCTCAAAGGATCTTCACTTTCCCATTGTTTGCCTGTTACTTGAAACACCAGTTGATTTAATCACAAGATCTGAGTGCTGATTGACTTGTCGACAGGTTAGTCGGATTTTCCCTGTTCTCTGCATGGGCCAGCAAACAGGAACTCCACGTCCCACACAAGATCTTTGCAGAAAATGTGCACGTGCGTGTGATAGAGACCGTTCTTTCTAACTGGTAGAAGAGAAAGTATGAGTCTTGCTTACGTGGGACTGGAACACACACTCCGATTACCATATTATAATCAAATTAGCTTGTGATATGAAGTCAAAAGGGGAGGGGCTGGTGCACAAGACTATTACATTGCCTGGTACTAATGAAACTTTACTTATGTATGGATCTAAAGTAGAAGCATTAACGTAGTAGTCTAAGCAATTCTCAAATATACTATGAGTTGTACAATGTTTCTTTGTAATAAATTAGCTTGTGTACTATTGCCTGGTACTAATGAAACCTTACTTCTGTATAGAGTATTAGAGTAGCAGCATTAACGTAGCAGTCTAAGGAATTAATTCTCAAATATCGTATAACATGAAATATTGGAGGGGAATTTATTTTTGCGGATTGGCAGATTTTGCAGCAACTGCTAATATAAAATTGGTGGACATCATGTCAATTTGGTGGTACAGTACGTCACACAGATGAGGCCACAAGATGTTACGTAATCCCTGCTTGCCGTCTGTTGTGCCTATGAATGAGGCCGTGAGGCTATGGATGAAGCTGGACTGTCACGTTCACGCGGGTCCCGTTCTTTACACTGACACAGCAGGTCTTCATCACTGGGCAGTAGTTAGAGACCAGTAAGTTAAAGGGGCAGCTCCACGGTAAACAACCTAGGCTTTAAATGAAATGTCAGCCACAAACACAGCTGTCAATCACAAACTTCTCCATGACTTATGGTAAGACATACATCAGTTATCAAACAATGATATCCAACTGCCAAAAACATCCGCCAATATGATTTGTTCATCAATTTCTTAGCAAACCGCCAATATAAATTCCTGCCATTGTTTCATCTCATATGGTATACTATGAGTTGTAACAATGCATGTGTTTCTATAAAAAGGGACATGAACATGAATACAAAAATATTTATGCAATAAATAAAAAACAAAGGGATGGCTGCATACTACGGGTCAAAACTTTCGCAGACAAGTACTCATACTTTACATCTGAAACCAATCTCCCACAATTAAATCCATACTTCACTCTGTTTGCTTTCAAGGTGGCTGCTTGGATAGGAGTAAAGTAGAGATTGAATTGTGGGAAATTGGTTTCAGATGTAAAGTATGAGTCTTGTCTGCGAAAGTTTCGACCCCTATTTATTCAAGCACTAGCTTAAAGTATGCAACCATCCCTTCTTTGTTATGTCATGCTCAACCAGATCAGTCTGGTTTGTAAAGTCTACTACAAGTACCGGAAGCAAACCCTGCGTCAGAAGTACTTAGACCATCACGGCTGTCTAGAAAGAAGACATGACTTTACAAAGGATCCGAGTAGATCCCAGAAGCACTGTTTTCTGTAAGTGCTGCAGGTTGTGATGACCTGGAATAATGTCCAGCCACCATACAATACCTGCGTGCACTGTGCCCAAAGCTCCCAAGACCACCGGAACCACCAGTGTTCGACAATGCCACATGCGGCTTATCTCCACTCTCAAGTCGCTGTATTTTGCCAACTTCTCAGCATGTTTCCTGCCAATGTTGCCATCAGCAGGACAGCTGATATCAATAAGAAGACAAGTGTTTGTCTTCTTATTTCTGAGACAGATGTCTGGACGATTGGCTTTGATCTTCTTGGCAGTGGGGATGGTGGTATCCCACATCATAGTAATGTCATTCGTCTCCACAAGCCTATCACTCCACTGGAACCCCAAAATGATGACAAACATGCCAGTAAATGATGGAGGCCACTTGATTGTGTCGATCAGTGTAGTCCATTGGTGCCAAAGCACTACAGCCTGCCACAATGTGGTCGACTGTTTCCAGGGCTACACTGCACATGTGGCAAGTAGGACTGACATCACGATTTAGAATCTTGTGCTCATAGTACCGAGTCCGAAGAGCTTGGTCTTGAGCAGCAACAACCAGTCCCTCAGTTGCAGCAGAAAGATTCGTTGCCTTTAGTCATCCGTAGGTCTCTTTCATGTCCACAGGCGGTTGCTCAGTGAGACGGCAATACTGCCCATGCATAGGCTTCCCGCTCCAGGACTGCACACAAAGAAAACTGCAACACGTACGGTAATGTCTTGCATCTGTTTCAGGCGATTGCTCAAAGCCACCTTCAACTGAGATGGATGCATTCCTGTGTAAGCTCTGCGACTTGTCGTCCGAAGCAAGACTCCTCTGCAGCTATGCAGTAAAGCGATAAGCCATGCGCTTGATCCAGTGTGGAGATTTTCTGGAGTCACACTCCCGTATCATCTGTATGAAAGGATCAGAACTGTCAGCAAGGTAACAGTTCAGCCTCACAATACAAGATTGTTATGTCGAATCAATCTGTTGTAACCCCCTACCCCCTCACTGCAAGGAGCGTCCAGTCGGTCAACGTCTGCAGAAGGATGGTGGACACCGTGTATAGAGAGGAGCTTTCTGGTCCGTTGATCAAGCTGCTGCAGGTCTGTGCACCCCCAATGAATGACGCCAAAACCATAAGTGAGAACCAGTAGTGCAAACCCATTGATGGCTAGAATCTTGTTCCGACCATACAACTCAGTCCGGAGAACCACCTTCACTCTGCGCAAGTACTCACGACGGAGTCTCTCCCTTATCATGCTGTGCTGAATACCGTTACTCTCATCTACACCCAAGTACTTGCAGACTTGACCCGGTTCCAGACAGTTGATGGTGTCCGATTTTCCTATACTGTCACTCCAGAGTTGTGTCCAGATAGTCTGTCGTTGACGAAGCGTGCAACAGCACACTTGTCCAGACCAAACTTCATCTGGACGTCATCAGAGAAGGTACGAACCGTGTGCAACAACCCATCCAACTGATCAGAGTTTCTGCCATACAGCTTCAGATCATCCATGTAAAGTAGATGACTGATGAGCTGACGTTTGGCAGTCTCACCATGCCCAGTGGTCATCCGGTAGCCGTAACTGGTTCTGTTCAACTCCTTACTCAGAGGATTGAGAGCCATACAGAAGAGAAGTAGAGAAAGTGAGTCACCTTGGAAAATACCCCTCCTGATCTGCATAAGCCTTGTCTTGATCGTACTGTTCCCGCAAGAAAGCACCATCAGTGTCCTCCAACTCTTCATCACACATGACAGGAACCTGCACAAAACTGGACTGATCTTATGCAGCTGAACACATTGAAGCAACCAACTGTGTGGCACGCTGTCATAGGCTTTCTGGTAGTCCACCCAAGCCATGCTCAAGCTCTTGTGCCTGGTCCTACAGTCTTCGATAAGCAGCTTGTTGATCAACAGCTGATCCTTTGCACCAAAAGATCCCTGTCGACAACCCTTCTGCTCCGGAGCCATGAGGTTTCTCTGAACCAGATGCCCTGCAATCCTCTGCCTGATGACTGAGGTGAGGGTCTTATAGAAGACAGACAGACACGTGATAGGCCAGTAATTTTTGGCCTGGTCAGTCTTGTCATTCTTAGGAATCAGAGTGGTTGTTCCTTGAGACAACCAGTCGGGTACAGAGCTGGATTCTGAACCAGCAGGTTGTAGTTATGAGTCAGATCAGTGTGAAGGCACGTGATACGCTTGACCCATAAACCATAAACCTTGCCTGGACCAGGAGACTTCCAGTTCCCCATCCTTTTGAGACACGATGTGACCTCATTGTCTGAGATAGGACGCCACTGCTGCTCATCTTTCCTGTGTCTCGCTATCAGTTTGACGTCTCAGCCAGAAGGCAGACTCATTGTGATGTACCTCAGTTTCTAGGATACCACCCCAATACTGCTCGATCTCAGACTCGGATGGCGGGGAAGTGACCTGGATAGTCTGCTTACCCAACTCTCTGTAAAACCGTCCAGCATCTCGTTGAAACAAACCATTCTGGCAAAGTCTCTTACGATTCTTCTCCAGCCTCCTGATCCGCTCGACCTTGGACTTAAGTTCCATTTTCAATCGATTAATGGAGACCTCACAACTCTCCAAACAGGAAATGCCCAACCAATGCTGAAGAAGTTGGAGTTCATGTAACATACGAATGCCCGATGAACCCTTTCTAACCTCCAGCAACAGTGAGATTGCACGTTGAAGTGTGAGAATCTCCATATCCAGCCTTCGTCTCCATGTCGGTGTTTGAGAATTGGTTGACTTCGTCGTCTTTAAGCCCTGCCTTTTGGACACTAGTGAAGCAGCAGAGTATACCAGGTAACTGATTTCACTCATATCTAGTTCATCCTTCAATGAACTGATGATCGTGTTAAGATCACCAATAAGTTTCAGGGTTCCACTGTTCACAAAGATCCTTGGAAGGCATTGTCTCTCACAGATAGGAATTTGCCTGACTTTCTGCAACTCCTCAAGAAACTCTCGACGAAGTACAGGGGCCACAGCAGCATCACTATCAAGCGAAAGACCATCCTCCATTTGGCAGCAGTCTGGACTGAGTTATTACATAAATATTTTTGTATTCTTTCATCTATTAATTAACTAGATAGAGTTGCTAAAGTAAGTCCTGTTCAATTAATTAATAGGTCTACATTTTAATTCCATTTGAGATGTCTGGTCATACAGATCTTATGTCTCTTTTATAGATACCATATCACGGTACTGCCCTTATACAGAAAGTGTGGCGGCCCGCCACAGTACAAATGACCTGGTAAAATCCATGCCCTCAGAGAAGTCCGTCTATCAGATGAAGGTACACTAGAAAATGCAAGATCGGGTTACACTTTTTTCTAGGGGTAACCTGACAATGGGTAACCGGAAAGTGAACTAAGACAATCTGGAGTTGGTTTGCTATCAAATCATCTATAGTAGCAAATTGTTTGAAAGTCTTACCACTGAGGATCAGCAACTACCTAATGACACTTCATCGGCCTCTCCTACACTTTACATGATGAAGTTCTGACTCCAGGTAGTTCTTATGCTCCAGCTATGGCTGATTCAGATGAACCATAATGTTGTGCCTAGGAGGACAAGCTTCTTCTACTTTGATTTTAATGCTCAACATTTAGAGACATGTACTTGGAAAGATGTGTACGGTGTTGAAAATAAAAACAGTAACGGTTCATTACTGTTATCGATTTGTTTGTTGCACCAACTGACAAACACAAATACACTATTTCAACAACAAATAAGTTTAAGACAACTTGCAGGCACCCAAGATCGAAACAATGTCATCTAATCTACTTCGCAAGCTACTGTAGCTGGTGCAAGCTCCCACTTCCATCAACAAGGTCATTTCCCACAAGTGCTGTCAGAGTATTTTGTAAACAAAATTTGTTGAAAATTGAGAAATTAGCTTTTTAGGAATCAGTTCAGTTTCGAAACATGCTAGAAGGCCATGCTGAAGACAGCCCAGTTAACTATACTCACAGTAAGAATGATGGAATTGCAAAAGCACAGCTCCTATGCATGTGCCACTGGTATGTATCGTAAACGTAAGCTTCTTTCTTACAAACCATGTAGCTGATAGCGTGGCTGAAGAGCAGTCCTGAACGACGAGACCAATCATGAGTTTGCTGTAATATGTTAGAGGGCCAACAAAGAGATTGAGGCTCAACAGTGGAACTAGTGGGAAAAGGTGTACAAAATATTGTCATTACAACAACAAACAGTGAGTTGGTTTCTAGGAAAATTAGTTATCAAATTTATAAAATTAAAGTGACTTTGAAATATACTTGCTTTAGAGTATCCTATTGCTTCTGCTCATTTAAATTGATCAGAAAGCACCATGACCGGTTTGAAATGACACAGACATTTATAGATTGCTTGATGGGATGGGTACATTGCATATGGGTGTCAGATAAAACAACAATAATAATGTAGACTTCTATCTCGTTGCAGGAAAGACTGCAATAGCTAGACTGTCGAAGATGAGAAACACTGGCAGTCACTGGGAGAACAACATCAACTAAAAGTGTTTGGGTCTAACTTTTAAGCAATTGTTCTTTTGCAATCAGACGATAACAGCAGACTCCTACATATCTATGGTTGCAAACAAATCTTGGATTGCTGGGCCTATAGCAATTCTTCAATGTTTTGAATCAAGCTGCGCATTCCAAGATGCAAAAAATCGATACTATTGAACAATCAAATTTTCTAATAGAATGTGATTTTCCTTCTAATCTTCAAATCAGTAATGCCATCAAGAAAATGTCCAGTAACAAATCTGCTGGTGCAGATGGACTGCTCATACAGATATTTCAATGTTGTGCGCAATATTGCTGTCAAACTTATTCGCATCTGCTGAGAATATGAAACGTGATGAGAAATTTCCAAGAGAACAATTTAATCAATCTTTACAAGAAGAAAGCGTGTCAATCTAATTACAACAATTACAGGGGCATGTCTTTGCTCTGTCGCAAGGTAAGATCATGGCCAGAGTTATTCTGGATTGTATCATTGCAAATCAATGTGGCTTTCATTCAGGCTGAAGTACAACAGGTGATCTGTTCATCAAGGTAAATCCAAGAAGACTGTTGTACTCTGTGAATAGAAATGGACTGTGGAAGACTGCGCCCAAACTTTTGTCCACTTAAGATAATCAATTTCGATCAACGCCTTTCATGATTGTATGATGCCTCTGGTCATTGGAGATGGTTTAGAGTGAGAAAGCTTCTTACAGTAGAGCCTCGCTATAGCGAACCTCCATATAACAAATCCTTGATATAACAAAACTAGTCTTGGAGCCCCGAACTCGTTTGTGTGCGTTTCTCCATCTTGGAACCCTAGATGTAAGAAACTCGCTTATAACGAAAACCTCGCTATAGTGTGGCTTCTTTTACACCTAAACGTAGATAATTACATTATAACCTCAATATAACGTAATAGGCGGTGTGACTGTGCTCATTCCTGCAATGCTGTGCCTACAAAGTGCCGCCGAGGGTGTAGATCATTAAACGTGCTTACATCATTAGGCACAATGAATTCAATTAATTTCTCGCAGTCTGACGTCGATTAGGCATTTGGCCAGAGCATGTCAAGCGCGTCCTCTTGTATTTTACTGCCCGAATGGACAGCTGCTCCAGGCAACAAGTAAACAGTGGTAGCAAAAATGACACCTTTGCTACTAGAATGATCCAACAACAAGATCGTAATACCACAGCTGCACTGTTATCTATTGACAATCCTGCCATACTATCCTAACACAGCATACTACAAACCACTTATTACATGGGAGGGCGGGATTATGATGTAATTGGCTAGCATGGCCTCGGGCTTTCGCTGACCTTGTGCAATGGATAACCCGGATGATTTCGCTTTTAATGAACCCTAGCTACAATGAAAGCAATCTTAGTGTCCCCTGCGATTCGTTATATCAAGGTTCCACTGTAGTCAAAAATTGAGTCAGACACATGCGGTTATGTTGTAATGATAAATAACTCTGTTTAGGGGTCATCCATAATTGTCGACATTTACTCAAGTATACAAAGCGTACTCTTTTCTGCATACCCACCCCCTCCCCTAAGCATACCTAAGAATGTAGGTCATGTGAAGCTATTACAATAATTAAATAATAAATCATCGTTCTGGCCAATAGTCTTTCGTTGTCGTTGTACTTTGTGTACAGCTTCCTCGGACAAAAATGGGCTGTAAAGACACATTCACAAACTGCGCCACTTGTTTGCCCGCATTTATGAATAGTGCAAGGTCTCTTAGGTCTGGTCTGTTAGTACCTACTGCAGAGTACATGTACCTACCGTCCCATGCTAAGCCTGTACTGTACACTTTAAACAAGTGCGACGAACGCTTAGCATGAACTATATGCATCATACACTTGCGACAGCTAGTACTTACAAATGTAGATGCAACACGCGTGCGTAAATACAGTATCCTGACTTCAGTATCATTTCCCATCTACTTCTGGACCAAACGAAATCATCGACATTTTGTACTCTGCCTCAAAGCGTACAACTACTCTTACTAGTTTGAGTAAATGTTGACAATTATGGATAACCTTTAGTATCTGTACCTTAGTTGCTGTCATCGGGATCGACATGTTTAAAAACATTCATGAGAGAGTGGGACATGGATGGTAGAATTTTGAAATTCATCACTTATAACACACACACACACACACACACACACACACACACACACACACACACACACACACACACACACACATGCACGCACACACATACCATCCATCTGTCCGTCCATCCATCCATCCATCCATCCATTCCATTTGCTGCTTGTGCTCCATGAGGATACAGGAGATGCAATCCAAAATCATCAAGTCTACACTGCTTGAGGTCTGTTTTGACAAAAATGCTGGAGATTATGAAGACCTTTTTTTTTGTCATTTCTGAGGCTCTTCTCTTTGTTTTCTGCTTCCTAGTTGAAATGCTCTGCGTTACGTTTGATGATGGAGCGCTAAGAGTTACACTCTTCAGCTTTCTCCCTCCAGGGCTCCAACAAGTTACACTGCTTGAGGTCACCAGACACAACATCATTCCAACAACGCTTCTGTCCACCAACATTGCATTTGCGAACAACAACAGCAAACACAAGAAGCTACTTGGGTAAGCGATCATTGAACATCCTTGAGAGGTGCTCAAGAAAAACAAAGGCAATGTTGTAGTAGAATCAATGAAATCCTTTGCTGTTAGTTTGGCCATCTTGGGTATCGTAGTGTGACACTTTTGTTCCCTAACCAAGATCCCCAATATACTTTGAAAGAACGAATCACAAGCATTCAAGATGACAAACACAAGGCGGCAGTACACTCGAGACCATACAGCAAGGTTGGACTTCAGTGCACTGTCCTCTCTCTCTCTCCCTCCCCCTCTCCCTCCCTCCCCCTCTCCCTCTCTCTCTCTCTCTCTCTCTCTCTCTCACACACACACACACACACACACACACACTCACACACACACATGCACACACACAAGACTTTTCTTACTTCATTTTCTGCTCTTTCTCTGCAATCTTCCTTTTCTGTTTGGCCACTTTTTGTATCCTCACTTTTTCCTGACTTCGAGCTTCCTGTTTTGACCCAACCAAATTACCAACAAAACGCATTTCAGCTTGTTTATGGCCTTGATTGGAACCATCAGTAATTCTAGTTCTCCTTACAAACGGTTCTTCCTTTTGCTTCTGTTGAGATAAGTGGAACTTTTTCTGAGAGATGGAGAGTACTTGTTGTGGCTTTGTTAGAGACTTTATTGGTGTGAGCTGTATTCGATGTGTAGTTGGTAAAACAAGCATCTCCTGGTCTTGGTCCCAAAAGAGTGATATGGGTTGGTTACCACACTGATGAATGAGGTGTGACAAAGACTGTTTAAATCTGTTTGGATCTGTTCTGTGACTTGTTGCTTTAGGCGAATATGATTGGATATGTGGCACAGGTTCAGAAGACTGTACGCTGAGAAGATTTTGCAAATACTGAAGTATAGCCTATGAAAAGATTACAATTATGTCACATCAAAAATTATAAAATTGAGGTAACCCATTTGCCTTGTTTGAATATATACGTTTTTCTTGACCATGCACATGCATCCATTTGAGTCAACATGCATTTCTCTGTTGCTTTCTGCATGTGCATAAAGCCTTTTGCAAGTTGTGCACATAGTAATGTTTGAAGTATTGCATAAGGCAGCCTCGTATCCGGGTCCTCACGCATGGCTAGAGAAGAAGGCCTGGTAAACCGTTTTGCATGTGTGCATATATTACCCCAAATCAGGGTAATAGAGGTGTGTATGCACACATGCAAACTGACATCTGGAACTTCGAGCCAATTGAAGCCGCTGTATTAAATGGTATGGCTGGTGAAGGAAATCATGTAGTGGCATTCCAGTATCCTTTCAGTAATGTAGACCTCAAGGAGCAGTGGCGTGTAGTTCTACATCATGTGTAGAGCAAGAAAGACATTTTCGTCCGGATACCAATCGTGGCAGGATACGGAAAATTTACCGCGAAGGACTAGGCTTATTGTAAACTCCTGCCACAAAACCACAATGTGAATGCTCTAGCTAAAACATCTTTCAAAATTGGATTACTGTACATTGAATCTCTGTGTGTAATGGCTTCATCAGTATTGAGCACGTCAATTGTCCTGTCATCCACACACCTTTGCAGACAGTACTGAATGGGGTGCTGCTTTAATTAATCAAGTTTCAGACAACCTCAGTTTCGCACACATTATCCCGATTTCAGGGTAATTTATGTGTGCATGCGATAACGTGTACCAAGCACTCTTCTCTGGCCACACAAGAAGGCCTGTTCCTCTTTTGACTCAAATTCTTTCGATCCCAATGAAAATTTGAAGTTTTTGTCTTCAGCTGAGACATTGAAGTTTCTGGAATAAGTTTTGCTCATTTTTACACAGTCTGTAAAGTCTAGTCATTTTCATAAATGTTTTCAATCGCAAAAAACACAAGATAAATTCGTCTTGGCAAGATTTCGACGTTAGGCGTCGTCTACTAAGCCTAAATATTGTCTGCACTGCTATGGAAACAACCTAAGAGCTTTGGATGTCAGATCAAAATTCGTCAGCGCTGTCAACCAAACCGTACTCCACACATCTCAACGGTTAGATTCGATGCTCTCATGTTCATGTCTTACATTTGTCCGATGCTGAAAATGCAGTGGCACTAGTTTTTCCATTGAAGGAAGACATTGCATACTTTCAAACAGCTCTGCATTGGTTGTAAATGTCAAAATCCCATTGAGACGAATTCGTTCAAATGGGATTTTGGCACCTAGCATGTTCTTCTGCAGGCAAGACACGACGAAACTACTGACATTAAACGTATCAAATGACAACATTGCTTTCATGGTGGCCATTGAAGCTTGCGGAAGTTAAAAGAAACACAAAGCCATATTCTGTTATCCTTGTCGACCAGACCGTAGTCGCGCCTCTTGATAACTGCATTCGATTTAATTCATGTGCATAGCTTACATAAGTCTAACAATGCTTAAAAAATTGCTCTAGTTTTCACAATTGTAAAAAATCATTTGGTACTTTGAAACAGCTCTGGATTTAGTCGTAAATGTCAAAATCCCATTCAGACATTCGCATGTAAGATACGACAAAACAGTAAGACGCTAAACATATCGAATCACAACATTGCGGTCACGATAGCCAATGAAGATTGTGGATGTCAGAAAAAACCAAAGCAAGTTCTTGTCCTTGTCGACCAGATCATACTCGGGCCTCTTGACGACTGCATTCGACGTTTCATGTGTCTAAAGTTACGTCTACTCATGCTGAAAATGCAATGGCAATAGTTTTCACAATAATTATTGTAACAAGTCATTCTGTATTTTGAAAATTTCCAGATCAGTCATAAATGTCGAAATCCCATTGAAACAAATTCTTTCAGATGGGATTTTTATACATAGCGTACGTAATCTTTTGCACATAAGATACAAAAAATTTTCACAAAAAGTCTGATGCTAAACATATCAAATTATGGCATTGATTTTGTAATGGTCTTTGTAGCTTGTGGAAGCTAATCAACCAAAAGAGTTTTGCTATGTTTAGCTTTGACTCGCTGTAAGTATTACTTTTAAAGGAATATCCAGTGCATTGATGGAGAAATATAAATTAATACAATATATTTGTTATTTCTCTCATATTTATATATTTGAAACTAATTTTAGAAATTTAAAACAGCATATTTTACTTATCTGAAATCATGATTCTAAGCCTACATTGCTTATTTTCTATGTAATTCTATTTCTTACCAAATTCGTTTGTAACCCATGTACAGTAACACAATGATGAAAGTCAATATATGGTAAACAGCATGCATGAATTTGTATTTCTCAGTCTCCTGTTTCTCCCATTCACTGCATAAACGCATCAAAGTGGTAGTTCTTGCCAAACTGCACTTGGTTTGGAAATACCAAGTACTAGTAAATTGGCTTTTGGAAACTTGACTCCCATTATTATTGTTTTGCTTGTTGAATTTGTTTCTCTGTGTCTTGAAAATTAAGTGATTTAACTTAATTATGCTAGCAACTTAGTGTGCAGGCAAACACTAATTAACTCTATTTAGAAGTCTGTTGGGAGTATTGATAAAATGCTGTTTTTCATTCTGATGTCATTTTAGGTTGATCCTAAATTATAGTAACTTAATCAATGAGGAGTCATGATCACTTGAAAAATTGTATGTGATTTTAATTAAATTGAAATTTTTGGCATCATTACAGTAGACCTACGACACGCACATGAAAGCATCAAATTCCGACAAAATGAATGAGTGTATGGTTTGTACAGTCAATACGGTATGTACCAAAGTCTCATTCGAACAAATTTTGCAAAGTATCAAATAACTTGTTCCTATTGTGAAAACTAGTGCCTTGCATTTTCAGCATTGGGAGTTATGCACATGAAACACTGAAGAGGCGTGAGTATGGTCTGGTTGACAAGGACAAAACGCTTTGATTTTTTCTGACGTCCACAAGCTTCAATGGCTTTCATGACAGCAATGTCATAATTTCGATATGTTTGGCATCGAACGTTTTGTCGTATCTTACATGCAGAGGAATACACTATGTACCAAAATCCCATTTGAACAAATTTGTGTGAATGAGATTTTGACATTTACGACTGATCCAGAGCTGTTTCAAAGTACCGAATGACTTGTTACAATTGTGAAAACTAGTGCCATTGCATTTTCAGCATTGGTATACGTAAGCTATGCACATGAAATGTCAAATACAGTCGTCAAGAAGCGAGAGTACAGTCTGGTCGACAGGGTAACTGAATCTCGCTTTGCATTGTTTGACTTCTACAAGCATCAATGGCCACCGTGAAAGCAATATCATAATTTGATACGTTCAGCATCTGATGTTTGTCATGTCTTGCGTGCAGAAGATCACACCAGGTCTTAAATTTGAATGAATTCATCTGAATGGAATGTCAACATTTCTGACCGATCCAGAGCTGTTTCAAAGTACTCAGTGACTTCCTTCAATTGTAAAAACTAGTGCCACTGCATTTTCAGCATTGCCAGATGCTAAGACACAAACATGAAAGTGTCTATTAAAATCGTCGAGATGCATGGAGTACAGTCTGGTTGACAGGGCTGACAAACTTTAACTTTGCTTTTCTGACACCCAAAAGCTCTTAGGTTGTTTCCATAATAGCACAGACAATATTTAGGCTTATTAGACAATGTTTAATGTCAATATCTTGCCAAAACAAATTTGTCTAGAGTTTTTCTGCGATAAGACGTTTATGAAAATGACTAGACTTTGCAGAATGGGTAAAAGTGAACAAAATCTGTATCTATTCCATTCAGAAAGTTTAACGTCTCAGTCAAAGACGAAAAAACATCAAAATCCCATTAGGACGAAAGATTCTTCCCAGTCCCATTTAAACGAAAGAATCCCAGTCAAAGATGAACAGGGGCAAAGTGGTCCAGTTGAAAATTTGCAAGCTCACACACATAAATGCACATGCACAAAAGCTAAGTCTCTTAATTCTCATGTTTGCTTTCTTTAAAATGTCAGTACTTACGTATGTATAAACTCGGACATGCTAATAGCCTATCTCATGAAAGATGAAACTTAATGTTGTGAGTGTGGTCCTTCTCGATTAATTTTTGGATGATTTTAGACTTCAAATCTATCAAGTTACTAAAGTCCATTCCCGAATAGAAGAATACGTGGGAAAAACCCGTATCTCCTGAAGCAGACGTCCTAGTGAGTTGATTCCAACATCATTGGAAAGCTCACAAGAAGGAGGTTCCAGTTCAGTTAATGAATACGGTGATTGGTGCTTATTACAACACAATTACTAACTTGCTGTATGACACGCGCTTGGCCCTGCCCTACTCTTCCATTTACACCAGGTATCAGATAACTTCAAAGTCACCGCTACGATACCCACTACTTGAAAGCTGACGCGGACGTACCTTGAAATATTGATTGGTAAGTAAAACAGCTGTAGCTAGCAAGCTTATGTAGTTGAGGCATTGGTTGACTCTTTGAAAGTAAGTTTATAGCAAAACATTTCTATACTGGAACCTTTTATTCCACTAGCTACACCCATCTCTGCTCTTCAATTCCTTATCTATTAACCACAGTTCCCACGTATTCTCCTATTCGGGAATGGACTTTAGTCATATCTTGGTGGTAGTGTAATCATGAGATGACTCCGGTTTGCCTGACTATTGTGCTCCTCAAACCCAACTTTGGTAGACTTGTTAGGTTACTACATTATAGAATTAGCAAAAGAAAAGATAACCCATTTTTGCGAAAAAACGCTATAGCCAGAAACCAGAATGAACAGGTATGTGAGCTGTATGCATTCCGATCGGCTAGGCTGCAGGCACTTGATATGAAACTGTCTACAGTAATTAAATAAAAACTTATTTAATCAGCTATACCCTATTTCAGAAGCAATCAGGAATGGTCCATTGGTGAAACCACATATATTGAAAAGTGGTCCAGTTTCAACTGGACCAACCAGACCAATGACTACATCCTTGATACACAAGACTGGATACCGCTATTGAGTATAAATAATTATGTCATTACCACAGAAACTGTCACCGCTAGCCGCCACTAATAATAAGATGTTGAGTTGAACATGAAGTGCATCTTTTTCATGCTAAGCCTGGATGTCAGTAAGAGTACTTCTGCCTATGATGTTCGTCAAAACTCGATCAGGTTACCTTCAGCTCTGTAGCCAGCAGTGAGCAAACTGGATTTGATGTGCTCATTTAATCTAGTTCAGAGGTGTTGTCTACAGCTCCACATGATGCTGTTCACTGTTAGAAAGCAAATGCAGTGAATGAACTTGGCTTGAAGCAAAAGTGTTGTTCACTAACATTGGATAGAAAAACAAATTTACCAGTGCACCTGTCCTTTTCCTAAAAAATGTTACCAAGTCCAACAATACTTTGGAATGGCCTTATCTTATACAGGGTGTCCCAAAAGTCTCATCCCATAGGAAAAGTATAAATGAAAACCACAAGGAGATTATTATTATGCCTTGGTGTGCATACACAATGGTAGCCTCGAACTTCCAGACCAGAGAGCACGCAAAATGCGAGAACTCTAGTCTGGACCAAGTCAGTACTAAAATGATTTCGGAAATAGCCTTCTAAGCGAATCAGCTCCTCATAATTGTAAATTGTAAATTGTAAATTCTGATTGGTTTAGCAGTAATTGGTTATGCTAAGTGCACTTGCGCTGATTGCGTGCGTGTGAAATCCGTGTGGGCGGCTAAGTGCACACCAGAGCCGTGATGAAGACTCTGGTACACGCTCACATCTTAGTTTTAGTTTCAGCTTCAGTTCTTTGATATTTTCAAGCTTGCGGTGACAGGACATGCACAGCAGCGTTGCTAGACCATCACCTTTGACAACTGGTCGAGTGGTAGTCTCGCCAGTCGAGCGGCTTGACTAGCTAGCGGTCTGCCAAATAATCAGAGAGTCATCGTTTCATGCCGTCCACCAAGATATCGCGGCAAACACTGCAGACATCTCTTCTTTATTCGTGAGGTCTCATGGCATTTACAAATGATATGTTGATCTAGGTAAAACGATCCTACGCTGCTAGACTACCATTTAGCATAGCTATTGATAAATACTTCCGAAATCATTTTAGTACTGACTTGGTCCAGACTAGAGTTCGCGCGCTCCCTGGTCTGGAAATTCAAGGCTAACACAGTTGAGGCATACGGTAGTCTGCTGCTGCTGCTGCTGCTGGTGTGTGTGTGTGTGTGTGTGTGTGTGTGTGTGTGTGTGTGTGTGTGTGTGTGTGTGTGTGTGTGTGTGTGTGTGTGTGTGTGTAAACAAACAAACGTCATCTCACATGACTGCAAAGTACGTGAATAGTCTGTAGTCAAAGTACAGTAATAAGAGTTATACGGGACATGATATCTTTCATAAGTACTGTACTCATGCGGGTATAATACCATTGCACATGTGTTGAGATGTGGTACAGCACAAGCACAACCTAGACTAACATTTCCAACCTAATAAATGACAGCCAAAATCACCAATAGCAGCTAGTACTATCTCCATAGATCAAAACACATGCATACAACCATTGGAGGGAAGTCATATGAGATGACAGCATTGTTGGTGGTAAATATAGGGTGTATTTAATTTGCTTCTTCTGCTCTAGTGGAAAAGGCTAGAAAGTCACATGACTGATTCTGTTCTTTGCTTTCCCACCTTCTTCTGAAAGTGTTAGTAAAACTGCAAGATCTAGCTCTTCTCGCCTTAGGATGGAATAACTAGATAAAAGATATATCGAGCTCAAGTACATGCATTTGACAACAATGAAATTCATTGTAATGACACGACAAATTAATTTTTTTCCTTCAGCTTCATTAATTGTTATTCTCCAAGTCAATCAGCAACAGCAACACTGCTTTAGCAACCATTTTCATGTCTACTGCACCCCGATGCTAATACTGCACATTGCCATGCAAACCCTTTTAGAAACTCTTCTGCGTATCTTTCATAGGTAGGAACTGTGGGCCAAAGGAGTCATGCCCTCAATAATTTTCCTTCCTCACTCCATTACTCCAAAAATTTAATGCAACAAAGCATGCATAATTATGCTGAAGAGAGATTGTATTGCTTGGTCACAAACTTCGTAAACTCCTACACGTACGTCTTTGATGCAACTCTTCTGCAATCTTCTGATATAACTGATGCAATAGCGAATGCATGATCAAGCTTTTCTATCCACTCCTATAATTCCAGAAGAGCAGAAGTACCAAAAGAAATGTATACGCACTGTACTCATTATTCTAGCTTACACTCAGATTAGAAATTGCACCCATTATGGCATACTTCATCCACTCATAGGCTAGAAATTGTTAAAAACGTTTTACTTTAGTAATTAAATGATTGATGCAATTCAAACCATATAATCCGTTTTTGGTTTTCTGATAAGTAACAATGATGTCTGTTTACAACAACCATGCAATGTGTACACATGTCACGTACCTTAGTTCCCTGTTCAACAACATGCTTTGGTGGATCTGTCAGAGGATTTCCTGCAAGATTCAATCCCGACAAGCTTGTTAACCAACCAAGTTCTGCTGGTAAAGTAGTGAGGCAGTTCCCTTCCAGTAAAAGTGCCTTTACATGCCTAGAAAATAGTAAGGATAAAATGAGAACAGATATCTAATGAACGACAACCCAAGCAACCTAAGAGATCCAATTGAAGATGGAAGCTCCACCAGTCGGTTGTTTCTCAGATCAAGCCACCGTAGATTGGTAAAATAATCGAACACATCAACAGGTAAATTAGTCAGCTTGTTGCCCTCCAAATACAGACACTAGCAAGACAACTAGGGCTTAGCATCACGTCTCTTTACAAAGATTTAGTTCTGTACCTCCACGTGCTTAGCGCTGTATAGTTCTTGTGGCAAGCTAGATAAGTCTGTACGACTTAAATCGAGAGTAGGAGACGACAGAGTTACAGAAGTGCAGATCAAATTTTCAACGTCCACTGCGGCCATGGTAACACGATACAATTCGGGAACTTGTCAAAAGTAGGCTGATAGGTCCCGTACAACACTATATCGAGTTGTGCCTTGAAATCCAGACACTTCCCCAGTAAGATTTTAGCATGCTCATACTGACTACAAATGAAACTACAAGCAGAATACGTTATCATGTTACTTTCTTCACCATTTACACTGATGTCCAACTGGTAATGACTAAAAGTAGCTAGAACTGATAGACAGCATTGTAAGCTGGTAAAAAACATCGTAACTCTGATAAACAAAGGTCACAGCAGTTGCACTAGAGCTTGAATAGCGTTATGGTTTGGTAGCTACAGAGTAGCGTAGACACGTCGTTCATTTGATCCAACCTTCCAAATCTGTTAGATAGTCTGTAGAACCTTCTTCACATCTAACTAACTACACATAGTCCAAAATACTAGGCTCGTAGCTGCCAACTGTCCCGGTATTCGAAGTCATACACACGCTCCGTCTTGATTCTAGTGATCTGTCGAGATATTTTCTGAACCGTGGCCTAGCTAGTGGCTTCGGTTATCTAGGGCACATGTGTTGTATTAAATTCAGTCGGTGCTAGTAAATAAAGTATCCGTGTTAAATTCAGTCGAACGTTATCTACAAAGTCTCTGCTAAATTCTGTCTGGCTTTGAAAAATGTCCTCAATCAGTTAGGTCTAGACTTTTTAACACGCGTACCATTTGCTCCGACTGTTTTTAACAATGCACACTGTTAATTAAATTTAGTCAGATAGCGCGCGTTAGACGTTAAGCAAAATGGCCGCTTCTTTGTTGAACTGTCCAACAAACATCCGCTCTCATTGCTTTGTAGGGTAAGATGCAAGACCTGTTTTAGTTTTACGAGTTCAATTCGTGAACCAGCTATATAGCTAGCTGTTCTAGTCAATTATGTATACACAATCTACATAGCTATCTAACTAACTAGGCTTCACTAGCTAGACAGTCGCACATCAGCGTAGTACGCTCCTGGTTTGTGTTGGTTACTGCGACAAGATCAGGGAAGTTCCAGACGATATTTCGGATTGCTTGTGTAGACGTGCGCGTGTCAACCGGACTTTCACTAGATATCTAGAGACAAATTCTAGCTAGTCTAATACTAGTAGAGACGAATTCGAACTCTGCAATGAAACCGCTAGAAAGATCTAAAGTATAGCGTTTCAAACGCATTCTCTAGCACGGACTAAATTATTCTAGAACTAGTTGCACGGTATCCATGGGCGCCTCGCGTTCGCGAGTAAACACGTCCGTGTTGTAAAGGATTGATTGTAGTATGGGACGTGTGAATAGTTGACTGTGGGTGGCATTCAGCTAGCCGCGTCCCCAGACTCTCTCGCTAGTCTTGTCCGGTGCCCGTATGGAGTTGTTATACGGGCACCGGACAAGACTAGTCTAGCGCGAGAGAGTCTGGTAACGAGGCTACATTTGCTCTATAGAGCAAGGTCCCAGTGTAACGGAACCTTCTGACATTGTCTTGAGGCTTGAGAAGTGGTAGTGGCTTTACTCTTAGCCGGTTGTCATGGTACTGTGTCTTTTTGGCTTTTTCTGACTGAAAATATCCATTTAATTGGTTTCAGTCGTGAGGTCTGTGGGCGAGCAGCTAGCAGATGGCAGTGTGTTCCTTCAGTATTTGAAGGTAAAAGGTTGATACCTTAGAGTGGAGTTGTCCTGTAATCGAGGAGCGTCTTTTGTTTGGCTTTGGCTTTCATCCAAAGTATTCTCACTGTCTGGATAGCTCTGTCTGCTTCCCCATTGCTGTGCAGATAATGGGAGCTGCTGGTGATGTGATTAATCCCATTACCCCAGAATTCCTTGAAATTGTATCAGTCATCACAGCAGAGAAGCGTTGGACAGGTGTAGTTTGGCAAGTATGTGAAGTCGATCACTGTCAAGTAAAGATACACCTCTGAATAAGCGCCTGGGATGCTTAATCAGGCACAAATGTCAATCAGCTTATAAATATAAATATCAATCTGTTTCATTAAGGACAAAACTAGAAAAGAAGTACAAGAAAAGGCACTACAGCTAAATTTGTCTCTAACTTAAAAATAATTTTCAACCTATCATAATCCACCACTAATTGTCATAGTCTCTCCCCTCATAAACAGACAACTGTCTGAAGATAACCAGTAAACGGCGACGTTTGCAACCTCCTCAGCACTGCAAATTCTACCCACAGGATACCATGCATTCGTTAGTGCTTGCCACTCTGGCCATTCTTGGGTAAATCTCTGCACCATTGGAGTTGTTGTTGCAGGACAAACTACGTTCACTCGTATGCTTTGTTTGGCATACTCCTTTGCTGCTGTCTTAGTAAGACCAATCACATCCCATTTCGATGCGCAATAAGCTCCAAATTCAGCCATCTCCGAGCAATCAGCTGTGCTAGAGCGACGCCCCTGTTATCAGACACCATCAATCATCGGACAGCCATGCAAGAAGTAAACGAAGTAAGACTGAGCTTTGCTAGAGGCCACAGTAAGAAGGATTAGTAAAGACTGTGATTCCAGACGTGGGACTTCCAAAGGCTTGAAACGGTTATGCTAGGACAGTAAACGTGATCCTTCTCTGCGACCCCGGTCATCGGACACCACCATCATTCACCGGACACGACCTCCCCCATGAAAACGCAAAGGCCATTCTGCAACTTCGCACCTGAGATAGGTTTATAGGTGACTAGCTAACACAACAACACTATCACAGTCTCCGTTTGCTACTCTCCAGGAGAGATAGCGCACGCTCATTGAATCGAGGTGACGCCCCGTTCGTCGGACAGTCTTTTTTTCTTTGCAGCACCAGTCTGCAGGTAATAATGTCATGAGAGAGAGTTGGAAGGAAATATCGTACGGCCCCCAATTCGTTTGACCTTTATTTGACTCAGCAACGGTTATTCGCGGAAACTGCTGAATTTTCTCTGCTGACAAGCTCACTCTGTTGGCATCTACTAGCCCTCAGGTACTGTCTAGTCTTCCCAGCGTAAGAATTTGAACTCCTGAGTGTCTTGCAGCGCAACTGCACAGGCTTGATGCACCGGATGTAGCAGACGATTCACGTCATCCACGTTCGAGCTTTGCGGTGGGCACATTCTCCCAACTCGCACAGGAACAGCCCGTGCTTTCCTTTCAAGGCCCCTAAATTGTTACTTGGCTCTGACTAAGAACTGTGCAGGTGTTTCTATCTCAGTTTGATGTCTACCTTTGCCTGACCTTGCACCGTCACGAAGTGCAGTACGTCATCGTTGGTACAACCAGCTGTACCGAATGCAGGAACTTTGTTTACTATCAGAGCAGCTAGAATCTTCACCCCTGCTTCTCCTAGGTAAAGTTGAATTAGATTACGTCAAGTCGTTGTCAACGCGCGCTACGCAGCGATCGACTTTCTTTGCAAAGGGTGAAAGAGCGTTTTAGCACTTCAATCCTGCCCTCTCATCGGTTTCGGTTGTCGTCTTCTTTGTTGAATGGCTGGTTCGTTCAAGCGACATCTTTTACACGTCCTAGTGGGGGCGTGGTTGTAGGAGAAATGGCTCAGAATTGCCATCAAGCACTCTAGGCAAGTGCTCTGCGTTCTGCGGTGTTCAAATAGCTGAATTTAATCAGCTGCAGTTATTTGAAACCTCGAGCTGTTGCTGAGAAGGTAGGAAGGCAAGAAAATGGGTGTCCGACGATTGGGGCCGTTACCACGGGCGTTTGACCGACTGCAACTCATACAGATCTTGGCTGACATGCAGGCTAACAACACAATTTGTAGGTAAAGAGTTGTTGATTAGCGATATATAAGTAACTAGGCTGAAGGATGCGTGTGTGCAATTAAACGCTACTGTCCGGTGAACGATGCGTTTGTCCGATGAACGGGGTATGCAAGGCTCCGCACAGTTTTCAATCTCACTCTAGGCAGAAAAGAGGTACAATGCTCTCTTTTGGTGTGCTCAATTACAACTCGGATACCTACATTTATGATGTGTTAGGGACTGCGTTCAAAAACGGATAACTGAGAACTCGCGTCCGGAATATGATGGTGTCCGGGCCGCGCTCTACTGCCAGTGACAATACTTCCACGAACACTTACAACTTCTTGAACAGCGCTGCACGTTACAGAGCGTGGTACCTGCCTAGAGAACTGTTCAATTTCGTATTTCATGCAAATCCACACTCCTTTGGCATTGGTTTTCATTACGTCATCAAATGTCTGTTCGTTTACTTCGTGGACTCGAGCTTTCTCGCATTCAATTCCCGCACAGTTGCAGCAGCAGTCTAAGCGGCCGTATATTTCTACAGCATTTTGCACTGCTCTGCAAACTTCATCTGCTACTAGCCTCGCAAGCCAGGCTCTTCCGCGCAGTCGCTAAACGCACGTGAATCACGCGAGGAGGAGCTTTTGCGCTGGAGCAAATCCGGCAAAAGCTCCTCCTCCTCGCGTGATTCACGTGCGCTAGCTCAGCGACTGCGCGGAAGAGCCTGGCTTGCGAGGCAAATCTGCTACTGTGACATCACACTGTAGGCCTACAGTTGTTACATCAGAAAAAAGTAGAGCAGCAGTGGCTTCGATAGACTGTTAAAGTGTTTATCCGTATCAAGACATACGCAGGTATATCCCTCAGAGCTGAATTTCATGGCAACACTACGTCCAATGCCATTTCCTGCTCCAGTCAAATCATGAAAGCGACTAGTGTTATCCGACTTCCCGGATTAGGCATAGCAGCACCCGTATATAGTTACAGATGGCATTCTTACGCCGAATTTTGTTGGATGTCTCGAAAGTGCGTTCTCAAGTAGCTTTCACACATGTTACGGCAATTTTCGTGGTTGTTTAGGGACTTTTCGCTAGACACTTCTGTTTCCATCGAGTGCTGCTTCTCAGTCAGTCATCACTGTCTAGTGTGAGTTGTAGTTGAGGTGTGGTTGTTGGCTTTGATAGGTTTCAGTGGCAACACTTTTTTAGACAACAGCAATGCCGCGTGAAGGTCGGCAGATCGTGACACTGATACCGGGAGATGGCATCGGACCTGAAATGGCGGCTTCTGTGAAGGAAGTCTTCAGGCAAGAGCTCTATAAAAAAAGCCAGCACTTTATTTGTAAATATACAGATATAGATAAATAGATAGATTATTAAGAAGGCCCTTCCATCGAATTTCGTGTGATTGATCCAAAACAAGTATGATTTCACCTTTTTTGATAGTCAGGTCACCATCACTAAAGAGAAACATCAAACAAGACACCAAAAGAGCACACACCACCTTACCGTTTTCCATCATAATCATAGAGTGCTCGATAAGCTGGCATGCTAGGACCAAGATCATCAGTATAGGTATCTTCCTGGAATTCTAGTAAATATTAAAAAACAAGTAATAAAAACTAGACTTACAACAAACAAATTAACACTGTTACGGCAGTGTTACCAGCCTTCAACTTTGCACTTGCAAAAAAACTTATCAATCTCTTCTAGCTTCCTAAAACCTGCTTTCTTTAGCAATTGTTCAGTGACAGCCGCAGCTGAAGGAAGATCTGTTACGCCAAGTTTACCAAGAGTACTATAAAAGTCATAAAAGCCAATATGCTTGAGCCAACCAAACAAATCTTTACTTTCCCAGTGACAAACAGCACTGTCTATTGAACCTGAAGACACAACGTTTTCAGCTTCCCCAGTTGTAGTTTCAATGAAAGATAAAAGCTGTGGATTATTAGCAGGTGGTTCGTGTTGATCACAACTTGCTTCCAAAGATGATGGGGCTACTGTTACAGACGGCTGGAGTTTGTGCTTAGAGATTGTCAAGTCAGAAGTAGCTGCCTCATCATCTGCACTAGCAGCGACTGCCAATTGTTGAGAATCACACACTGAAGGTTCTGTTTGCCATCAAACACCCAAAATGGAAACCAACCTTCCTTCTGATTTACCGTACATTTCTGTCTATCCTCGTTTGACATGTCAGTCACTAAGACTTTGTCACCTCTCTCAATTGTCAGTTCGGAATCACTAGACAATAGATAATATTGACAGTCAGAACAAAAACGAAGAAAAATGAGTATGAAAATGTTTAAGACTATAGCAAACATTTACCAAGGGCTGGACTCTCCACTATTTACAGGTCAAACTTGTAAGGTACAGTAGGACACCACATAATTATCTGACGGGCATGGGACCAAAGGGACATGGGATAACTGAAAACATGGGATAACTGACATTTTGAAAAATGACTACAGAATACTTAAAGAAGCTCAACATCTAATTGCACATGTAATAACTAATACAGTACAGTGTTTGTCAAATTGGTAGCCCCGGCGCTCCGGACAACCACATATATTGGATGGGCAACTAAAAATGCATCTGCAGGTAGCCCGAGACAACTACGCGATGTTTGGGCAACATAGCTGTTCTTCGCGAAGATCCAATAGTTTCTGTTGTCGATAAAGCGTCATACTGTTTTTTTCCTAAAGGTCTAGTTAGTAGTCGTGTTGTTCTATCTTCGTTTCTTTGTAATCAGCAAGGGTGAAGGGTGTGAATACTAATAGCATCTATTGTTCTCAGTATCAATTGCGACACTGGTCTAAGTAGGTCATGGGGCAACAAGTAACAACAACTTACGGGCAAATAGCCTTAGCAGGTGGCATTCATTTATGAAAACGCCTACCCAGTGGCTTAATTACTGCTGTCAACAGTTGCTGTCAGCAAGCATATTTCTCCTACTTTTCTAGATATTGATAAGTCATTGTAGAGGGCATGTAGATAAATCCTGTAGATAACATAAAACGTTTGATTTGTTCGCAGTCACAAACTGGTTCTAACTGTAAATACACTGTACAGCTACCAAGACAGCAAGGTCAGATTCCTAGAAGCTGACGTGACTTCAAATTAATGGTTTCCTCTTGTGAGCTTAATGGTTGTGGTTAGTAAGTAGAGCAATTAAGTATTGTAAGTTCCACAGCTAAAGCATAGTCCTTTGTTTTATGAGTATTTGCCATTCTCTGCTCTTGGTTGGTTTTGTTCTTCTTCTTACTTGAGACTGTGTAACTAACATTACGTTACAAGAAAAGCTCCTAGTAATTATCACCCACCAGATTACAATTATATAATGGGCAACCTGATATCACATGTAGACCCATGATGCTCCCTCATGTGGATGACTCAACCGGATGATGACTGTGACTCAACCGGATGACTAGAGTCTAGGGTATGCACTGAGTATGGGGCATGGAGAGATAATGATCCAGATGGTCTATGCCAAGTACACAATCTATATAAGAACACAGTTTCTAGCACTAGGATTGGAAGTAGTAGTTGTTAATGTTCAGCAAGCTCAACACGAATGTTAGTAGTGCGGTATGGCTGATTTTTTGTTTTCAACGCCCACCATTGGTAGCTTTGAAATTGATCATGTTGCTACTCAGTTACTGCCAAAGGATGCTCCTGACAATTCAGTACCAGTGAAAGTGCTAGGAGATGGTAACTGTCTCTTTCGGGCTGCAAGCTTTCTAGCTTATGGCAAAGAGGACCGCCATGACCAACTTCGTGCTGCTGTGATGACAGAGGTAGATGACAACGTCGAGCACTATGCTGATCAGTTTCTTGGCCATGCGCGTCAAGCCAGTGGTGACGGTCAATGTGTAGATCTACTTTCCCAAACTCTTGGCGATGGACCAAGCCACACGTTTTCCTCATTGCTGATGCAAAAGTCTTCTCTTCGTGATTCATACGTTGCTGGCGTAGAAGCAGAAGTGAGATTATGTTCAAAGTTGGGTACTTGGTGTGGCATGCTTGAATTAGCTGGCTTGGCTACTGTCTTTGGACGCCCAGTACGCTCTGTCTACCCAACAAAGTTTTGCTTCGCCTGCCATGCTTACATGAATGCTACATTTTATCCTCGTCAGCTAATGCAACAAGAACTGCAGCAGGAACAAATCCCCGTAATAATCGTGTGGTCTTGCATGACAATGTCGGCGGGCAACTCACCCAGTCCAAACCATTTTGTGCCTTTGGTCATCCCAATGACGGTCTCAACTGGAACCAAAGGAAAGTCAACGACCGAGTCCTTTGCTAAACCAAGGAAACGCCTCTCAGCAAGAAATAAATCTTCTCATCCAGTTTCAAAAAAGACAAAGCAACAAACTTTGTTTGGCTTTGCAGGACTAGAAACAGAACAATCTCATGTGAAGATTGCATCACCTGAACATTCCATCTCATCACTTGATGAAAGTAGCCATGCTCTACATGACCAGAAATTACTAGCAACCTCGCCTACGGCAATAACACAGGCAACAACAACAACAACAATAACAACAACAACAGCAACTACAACAGCATTGTGATTATTAACATCAGGGTGTTCTCTTTTGCCAACTATGGAAGGCAAATATGATGTTAAATATGATGCTGTAAAGCGACAGAAAAAGTTTGTTTCGACATGGAGAAATCATTACCCTTGCTTACAAATATGCGTGGAAGAAAAGTACAATGACGGCAGCGTTCGTCCTGATTTTATGCAATGTAGAGTCTGTGTAAACAATCCACTCATTGCCGACAAACGTAGTGCATTTTTTATTGGCTCAACGAACTCTAGAATAGATCCCATCAAGAAACACAACTTGTCAAGACAGCATATTGCATGTGTACGTGCTGAAGAAATGCGAGCAGGACCAGTGAACGTCGAGATTACAAAGATCGAAGCTGGCCTTCTTTCTCTTCATAGCAAAGAACGGCAACATTATCAGTATTTGTTTCGCACAGCATACGCTGTTGCAAAGAAATGCAAGCCTTTTCTTGACTATGAGTACATTTGTGAGGTACAGCAGGCCAATGATGTTGATCTAGGTAAGAACTATCTGCGCGATAAGTCTGCAGCCTTGTTCACGAAGTATATTGCTGATGATCTAAGGTGCAAGACTGCTGATGATTTAAAGCAGTGTCGCTATCTCTCGGTGATTTGTGATGGATCAACAGATTTGACTGTAGTGGAACAGGAGGTTGTCATGGTTCGCTACATTGATCTTACGACTGGTCGACCAGTGACTAGGTTGTCTGCATTGATAGAGTTGGAACACGCTCACGCAGATGGAGTATATACAGCGCTAAAGGATGGTTTGCGAAGAGTTATTAGTGAACAACCCGAGGATACCCTCAGGCTCTGTACGCATGGGGCCAACATTGTTTGCGGGAATTTCGATGGTGCTGCTGTCATGATGGGTGATCGCAACGGTGTCAAAGCAAAGCTGGTCAGAGACTATCCTTGCGCCGTTGTAATTCACTGTGTTGCTCACAAACTAGAGCTTGGCATTCTTGATGCAGTTAAAGCGGTTCCATATCTTGCAGAGTTTGAAGCAAGTATGAAGGAAATTTTCAAATATATCGGTATTCACCTAAACGGCAACGAGAGCTGAAACAAGCTGCATCTACTCTTGACGAAGAGCTCAAGTCCTTTTCTGATATCAAGCAAGTTAGGTGGGTTGCTAGTATAGAGCGGGCTCTCAAAGCAATCCTGCAGAACTTGTCATCTTTAGCTGCCCACCTGGAGCATATGGCTGCTGACGCCGGAAACAGTAGCGAAGAGAAGTCTAGAGGTCGAAGTATATTAGATATCATCTTGAGCCTCCGTTTTATCTTTTGGATTCACATGATGCTAGATTTTCTTGCGATTGTGACTAAAGTCTCAAGAAAATTCCAACAGAACGACATTGTTTTAATTGAAGTGCCAATCATTATTGATGATTGCATTGATGCTTTATCAGACCTTCTACAGCAATGTGGAGATTATCGTAAGAAGTTCAATGCTATGTTCAATGCACATGAGAACACATATGGTACTTTGCAACTTAGTTCTCAGCGATCAACCAGAGGTGGCATCCATGCTAACACTGTTACCACTGTCGACTTAGATGACGACGGAGAGAAGTTTGTGAAGGGTGCTTTGTCATATCTGAAAATGCACTTTGGTTGCTTCAAAAATCCAACCTTGTCACATTTCGCAGCATTAAACTTTAAGAAATGGCCATACGATGAAACCGAGAGAAAGAGCTTTGGTCATGACGACATCAGCGGTTTAGTTAAAGCTTTTGAGTTAGCAATGAAAAATGCCAGCTGCAATGTGGAAAGTGTTCGCAGTGAGTGGGGGATTCCACCGGAAACTGAAACGCCGTGTAGTCTCACTTCGAACCTCTCCTATACTTTCGGTCTACACTGATCTATTGAAAGGTGAATTCAGCAACCCTGACGGTGACCTCTCGAATATTCTGCACCTTGTGCACATCATGCTCACTATGAGTCCCAGCACTGCTGAATGTGAACGCAGAATTTCGGAAGTTTGACCCTGATCCCGCCATAAATGCTTGGATTCTTGGGTCAACTGGTTGGCGACACGTTCATGGCCATCGTCTTCCCACAAAGAAAACAAATGTGAAAAGTAGTGGCGGCTCTGATGGATCAGACAGTAGTTAGGTCTACCTTTATCTTGCATATTGCAAACTAGCTGCCAAGGCTTAGAGCATAACACCTCTTGCAGTCACTGAGCAGTAACAGCTATTTCAGATCGTCTCAATTCTTAGTCTAAATTTCAAAATTGGTAGTCTATGTGCTTTTCTTATTATTAAAATTAAAGGCAGCAACATATGTAGATGTCATTATGGATACAATTAGACATAAATTCTTAATACCCAAAATATTTTGGCTATTATAATTGGCTAGTAAATTAAGCAGCTTCTGCACTTTTAGGACGAGCAACCTAACATTTTCCCGGGCTACCAACACATGGGTACATGGTAGCCCAGGGACAACTAACAGGTGTAGCGATTTGACGAACACTGCAGTACCACTTCTTTGACTAGGGAGAACACTAATGGGAACTGTCAAGACTTAAAGTAACCACTAATGTTAGTCTGGATCAATGCTTTTGTTTTTCTTGCTGTAGTTTTCATCAGCAGTCCATTCAATAGGACCATTGTGCTTACTGAAACTTCAGGTTGTTCTTCCAGGAACTGAAGAACAGTTTCTAGAGCTTCACATTTAGTTTGATGAGACGTGGATCACTGTATGCACAGGAATCGTATATCCTAGCGTGCGCACAGCCTCGCAGTTCAGACAAGCCACGCACCGTCGGATAATCCGTGCTTTCGGATAACTGAGTGTTGGATAAGTGGTGTCCTACTGTATCACATATATCAGAATTCCTCTTTTATCAAATCAAAGTATTTTGTAGTCAGATCAAATTCACAAGAAGTCAAATCAAATTGTACTATGATACTATGTCAGATCAAGTGTGTAATATGTGACATCAAATTGAGGATGTTTCAAATCAAACTGGTCATATGTCAAATCAAATTTGTAACTTGTCAAACCAACTCTGCGAGTCTGAGATAACGCAAGTTATGTCGATTTCAAAGTATAGAACACAAGCTAACAACACCCCCATCAAAAGCATTGAGTTGCATACTAGGCTGGCACTACGGCTCGGCTTGGCTATGTGTGTTTGTGTAAACACCTGTATGAGCTTTGCAAGAGAAGTCTGTGGCTATAACATTGTGGTTCACTGTCTTCTTGTGCCATTAAACATTTGCATGGCATTGGAAATGTCTGTCTTCTTTTGCTGTCAATGTCTTTTGTATGTGGATTTGGTAGGTTAGCCGTACTAAAGGAAGGCAACTGATGGTTGCCAATTGGGTTTGTCATGGAAGGATTATAGCAGACTTTAACTTTTACAAAATTATGGACAATTAATTGCACTTTCTTGCAAAACTAGAAAAACGTGCATACGTATCGTCAATTTCATGACCTATAGTTGCATAGTTTTCTGTAAATGTTTGTATAGCGTGTAGTTCAGCTTCTTAAACGTCCATACTTTGAGAGATTTATGACTGAAACCTTAAAGTAGTAACGTAGGGTCCGGTTACTAGCCTACATTAAACGGATTCCTCTGACATCCAGGACAGGCTAAGATCTTAGTTTGGTTCATTTAGAGTTAACAGTAAACTGTAAAACATTTACTGCTTCAAAAAGGTAGAACCTCTCGCAACATACCAATCTATTAAATTCGTACACTAGAGGAACTTTTTCAGACAACTACAGCACGCTTTGTAGGCAGAGCTTGCAGACGGTAGCACATAACTGTTTCAAATGACTAGAGAGCATAGCACAGATGTGTCAGACATGATCAAGCAAGCAGTGCAGTATGTCGAGCTGTAGGGATTGTCTTACTGAGAATCATCTGCGAGAACTTGTGCCACCACCACCATCTTCAACTACGAACACGGCACAATCAAGTACAACAGCGTTGGACATCATACTATTCTCGGTCATTTAGAGGAGAAGGTGATCAATCGATGTGTTATGACTCTTGCAAGTTTGGGCCATCCACCAACTCATGACATGTTTGACAGTGTCATTAGAAAATAATGCAATGCCTCTGGCATGCAGAATTCGTTTCCAAGTGGCTTTCTGGGAAGAATTGGTGGAGACGTTTTTCCAATGATGGCCAAGTCTGATTGAACGCAAGCCAGAATACCTAGCCATCCAGCGTGCAAAACCAGGGTCTCCCCAAAAGGTGGATACATTCTTCACCAATTTGGAGAAGATTTTGATGAATCAGTGGTTTCTAGCTTTAGAATGCAGTGACGTATGCAGATGTTTGTGGAACTGCGATGAGACTGGACTGTGCATTTCAGTTAGGTCATGCAAACTGTTATTTGTGTTCTCGTCTTGGTGAAATGAGAAAATGTATGCTGTCACAGAAGAAAATATCTCTCCCCCAAAAAACCACGTAGTTGCACATAGAAAAGTAAATGCACGTGCTCATGAAGTCGCTCACAGAAGGCCAAAACTACATGAATTGTTTATACTATGTATAAATTCTAATGAACTATATTAACTAGAACTCAAGTGTCATAGACACCAGCTCAAGATGCTCCGACGTGATGGACTCCAGAATGTCGACAAAGGTGGTCTGCGGCTCCACGTTGTGAATTCTCCATGGCAGAAGACAGTTGTACGACCAGTTCACAATCTGGAACGAAAACAGATGTCCTTCTTGCCTATCCTCTGTCATCTGGAAACACGTGGACAAACTGTCCTTGTACTTGCACGAGGGTCACCTGTAAGGTCTGTTAATTAAAAAGGCGGAACGGAATGCGGAAATAATACAGAATGAGGGCCCGTATATCCCAGACATTGGAACTACAGTCCGTGTCAAAACTGTTGACACATTTACGCTTGGAGGCATGGCCATAGGTAGCATGAGCAGAAACGCATCCGTTTTCAAGTCATGCAGGTTTTTTTAGATAGAAGGGAACTATTGTGTATGCTTGTAGGTTTGCTAGACTTTGGAAACTCACAAATGCGCATCAGTTGTGTCCTCCTTTAATTTTTATAGCATTTCCTTTGCTAGTGTAGCTGTAGACAAAGGCGCATTCGGCTAGACATGCGTTCAATGTACGGCAACAGATCACAAGGCATGAACAAGTGCCACTCCGCCCGGATTGCGTCTTCCAGTTTATGAACGATTTGAGGCCTATGAATCCCTGTCGAAAGTGAAGCTGTTGTCTTCTGGACTTCTCCTGCGACGACGTGATTTCCAGCTGATGGAAGCCGCCTCCTCCCGCGTTTGAATATCTCGGTAACGGCGTATCGGATCTGCACCAAATTTAAACTGCATGTTCCTGACGTCGGACGGTACGCGCGGAGCGTGTCATTTATTGTGGGCAACGTCAGGAGAGGGAAGGTATTTTTGCAAATATCCAGGTCTTCAAAAAATGCCAACAGTTGTTTGCCTGTCTACGCTCGTCGAAGAGCTGCCACGTTTGATGCACATGTTCCCTGCAATGCCAGCAACGTCTTCAAAGTGACGACGTTCAGCGGGTCTGTCAAAATGACGAGAATCTGCATTTATATACGGGGAACGGATTATCCGGTGAGTACTGCACGTGACTTGCATGATAGGGATCACGGGATTCGCGTCGAAATTATAGATGCCAGGTTCGATACACCTGTTCCCCACAACGGGACTGTCGAAATGGCTTCAACAGATCAATAATCCAATCAACTGGATTTTTTGAAACTGGACACGTGTGGAATAGATACCAAGTTCGATCACCTGTTCCTTGCTATGGCACCAACATCTTTGCAGTAACGCGGCGTTCAAGTCAAAATGGGCTTAACCAATCGCTAATCCAATCAACGGGATTTTTGGAAACGGTAATTGAACGGGAACTATGAATGAGAATTCTGTCTGGCTGCTAATTTTTCAAAACGGAGAAAAATACATGTGAACTCATTCAACAACATAAAGTTGCATACGATGTTAAAGTAATTAACTTTATGAGAATTCTGTCAGGGACTGCTAATTCTGTGAATTGACGCCACAATGGATTGCTTAATTGATTAATGGTTTCTTTTAGAGTTCAAGAGATGACTTACGTTTAGTACGTGTAAGTGTGTTTTGAGGAGCGCTTCATTTCTTTCTTGCAAGATTTCTAGATTAGAACTAAATTGACGTCAACTTGAGTCAGCTGTCACTAGCCAAACCGAACGAGCGGCATACGGAATTGAATTGTAAATGGAATACTCGCTACTAATTACTTAGAACAGCTAACTAAAATTGTGGACACAATTGAATGCACCCGAGTGAAGCCGGGCAATTTAGCTAGTAGTACAAGTAAACCGGACATGTGTCAATAGTTTTGACACAGACTGTACCCGTATAATTTGTGCGTAATACGTACGTTCGTATAAGTAGAAGATACAGCCAGCGGCTACACTGTGCAGTGACTGGAATGTCTTCTATCAGAAAACGTTATGTACATGTTTTATACCTGTATGGCACTGCGATCTACGTATCCATTAATATACTAGTAAATAAATGAACGGAAAGGTTTGCTTTCATTGTATGACACAAAACATTTTTAACGGGAAGATGCCAAATCAATGTGTGCGGAGGACGAGAAAGAGATAAAAGTTTGTATGGCCTTACATGAAAAAAGTAATTGCGAGAAAAAGACAAGAAAGATGTAAAAGATAGGTACAGTGCAACAACATCACAGTTCTTGCTTGTACGTCCGACATTGACTCTAGCGTCACGACGTTGACGTCGACGCTGAAATTGAACCAAGTTGTATTCCAGTGTCAGCAACCGGAAGTACTGAGTCAGCCACAAGCACGTGATCATTTTCAACCAATTAAAACCATATCCAGGACCAGCAGTGGATGAAGCGCTGGTGGAATCCGTGAGGAACTACCCATGTTATTGGCAAATCTGGTCGAATGATTAAAAAGACTTAGGACAGAAAGAGATGTCCTTGAAATTGTCTTTGCTGCCGGCGTTGCTAATTATTTTGTACTCAACTTTTGTTTCCATCAAGCAGTTTGAACTCTCTTGTGTCTATGACACAGTAGAAATAGCAACAGAAGTGTCATGCATAATAATGGTATTTGTTTTTATATGTTGAGCGTGCTGGACTCGAGGTTCAGACCATCTGATCTGTGGGTCACATTGCGCAAATATTGTAAACAAGTCAAAGTCAACGTCAATGTCAGACGCCTATGCCGACATACGTCAGCGTCAATATTGTGAACCAGGCATAAGCAGAGATTTTAAAAAGCAACACTGCAGCCAGCATAGTTATGAAGAGGTACAGCACTGGAGACTAAGAGTCAAGGTTTTTAGATAAACTGGGTTAATTCATCCAAAAGAACTTCTTTTAAACCAGGGACAAAATTGTGAAGTTCAGTTGCTGACGTTCTGCAACTAGATTCACATATCTTGTTGTTTTTCTAGCTGCTGTGTTACTCATGCAGTCTACGAAAGGCATTGAGAGTTTCTTCTTGTCGTCCCAAATCACCGTGTCGAGTTGGTTCATGGCATAGGCAATATGTGTTGGAAACAACAATGGGCTCTCTGGTAAATCAACTAGCACGGTTTCACTTTTCTTCAGATGATAACCTTGAATGAAGCTTGAAATTTTACTGAGTATGCGATTATGTCATGATGTGTATCTGCTTTTTTGATGCAATGTTGCAGTTATTCAAATGTGAAGTAGAGGTTGTTTCTTTCGACAGACACAGCACAGATCCGATTATTGTTCCTTCCACTGTAATAAGTGGAATTATGTGTGGGGCTGTTTCCCTGAATGACATTTTTCATCTATTTGAAGAGATGATCAGGAAAAAAGATAAAATCGATTAGACCAATAGCAGTCATTCAATTGCGTTGATTATCTAATGTTCTCCTTTGAATTGGCAATGATAACGCTTGTGTGAAGCAATGCTACGATTCAAAAATAGCAATAGCTGCCTTGATGGTTTTAGTTGTGAGACTGGAAATGTTGACATCATTGAGCACTTGATGGGCTGTGTGCCCAATGAACACTTTTGCAAGATCACGCACCCTTAGTTCTGTATGAGACGTTCCAAGTTTTATGAACTTGAAGGTTTGAAGTGTCTTGAAAGATGTGTCTACAGTAGACTTTCACTTATTCAACCCTTGATTATCTGACAGTGTTCGCAAAGCGGAAATGACGTCACAAGCTCATTTTGTGCGACGAAAGATACGGAGGCTTCTAGCATTAGTTTCAACTGTCTGGTGATTGTAGTTGCATATATAGTACACATATTACATCTCCGTGCAGTCATTTTATCACTAGCGTATTGCACATGTTCTAGAGTTCATACCATGTACATACTGGGACTCAAAAAGCGGACTGGAACTCCGAGGTACAGTTGAAACTCCGCTGCTTCGACTATCCATTCCTTTTACTTATGCGACCTCTACTCCTCCTTCTTGGCTTGGCCCAAGGTGGTCGGATATTCGAGGGTCTACCGTTTTATCTATGGAAAATTTTTTGTTGTCATATATCAAGCAAGATACAATAAGAAGAAAGCGTCCATACGGCTGGTGTTGTCATAAATACGGCATTTAGTATCTTTGGGTACACTATAAGTCCAAGTGAAAGACCAATAGACACAAATGCAAACATATCAATTTCTGTAGACATGAACACGTACACATAAATCTAAGCAAAGATGGTAGCTGAGACCATGAGAAGGTTTCTAACTGTCTAGCACTGGTAAGATGAGTTGACAACGACTTTGTGCACTCTTTCATCGGTTTTGACATATCAATCATCTTAGGCTTGCAATTGCAGGCTACAGCAGTTCTTGTTTCATTAAAAATGAAATCTCATGAGCCCATGAAGTGAAACAGCTTAGTTCTGCATCGTTTGTTGGCTTCTCTGAATAAATCTGCATAGCATTGCTCTTTTCTCTTTTTTTTGTGTCTTTGAGAACCTATGGAAACACAATAGATGCTGTAGTTCTAATAACCATGCAGTTCTTTAACAGCTTTTAGTAGCAATAATTGCTTTCTTGACTGTAATTAAGTTCACAATGAACATACGAATCTTGCTCTCACTGTTAAGTTCTGAAGCTGGTTGTTGATGACTGACTATTCAAATCTGTATAAATTAGCTGAGATATACCTAACGATGCCTCGTAGTATGAGCATGTCCTGTGGAACACAGACTTTAGATTAAGAAGGTATCTGAATTGTCCAGCTTTGACTTTACTCTAGTTGTTAAAAGCTGAACAATACTTTGTCCATAAAATTAAAATCTGAAAAACTTTTTGTGATATCAGTATTCACTGATAGTCAATTGATCATAACACTCCATTTCTTGCTTTAGTATAGTTACAATGATGTATAGTACATTTGTAGTATTTTGACGTTTCTTGTTAGACTGCATTTAGTATGAAATGACTGGTGAATAATCACACATGGCTGGTAAGGGTGTGTTTCTTATCTTTCTGACAAAATTTTCTGGGGACTCTACTAAGAAAGTTGTTTAGATGACATTGAGCAAGAATAAAATACAAATCTTAACTTTTTGAGATGCCATTTTTGAATCATAAAATAGGGTGAGTTTTTCAAACAAAAGGATGTGTTTTACAATGTGTTTCTGTTCATTTTCTTTGGATTCATTGATTGTGAACACAGTTTGACGTGTAATAGTTTGTTTGATACTTAGTAGGTTTGAACTGTTGTTTGTTAGCATCACGTTGTACCCAAGGTGTTGAAAGCTTGATACATTACTTTCTTAAATAATGGAATGGTTTTTGAAACATAGCTGGAATTGCATTCTAACTGATTGTCAATTTTTCAACTGATGAAATGTCAACTTTTTCAGAAATGCTAATGTCCCTGTTGACTTTGAGGAACTTGTAATCAGGTAATCACAGTCATGAGATGCATTATTGAACATAATGTTTCATTTGTGTATAGTGGAGCAATCACAACAGACTCTGGAGTAATCGACCAAGCAGTCTCATCTATCAAGAGAAATCGAGTAGCACTCAAAGGTGTAAAGATCTTTAGTAATAGCATCATTATATTACGACAATGACTGACCTATAGTTAATCTAATAATACTAAACACTGGGAGTGTTGTTTATAACCTGCTAAGGGGCATTGTAAGCAAGCATAATGTAAAGGAAGAATATTACATTGAACATTGCCGTTTAGTGATTTCACTGTACACTCGGAACATATCTTATCTGGGCAGCTTGGGACTGGGCACTGCCTGTATCTCAGAAATGCCCATATCTTAGGATAAGCACATTTTACAAGCAGTAGATCAGTTTGAACAGTGTTAAAGCTCTTTCTCATGTGCAAATTAGATTACACAAGAGTGAATATGTACGTACTGTATGCATATATCCATGCTGCATTTTTCATTTAGACGTGCAAGACAGTATATAGTGCATGATTACATGTACAGTACACTGTACCATACTTGCAACAGCTGATTGCCTGCGTTCTCGCGGGTGCCCGGTAGACGTGCCTGTATCTCGGACGTTCTGATAAGAGATGCGTTTGAGTGTAGTACTTTGATTGGTCTTGCTTTGTCATGCGATACAGGCCTCTTCATATTGTGTACCATGAAACTTTCATTTAGTCTACTTCTCCGTGATTTGGTAACCAATTATTTTGATATCAGTAAATAGTGTTTACATGTTCTTATACCGTACACTCTAAAGATGGTTGTAATCATATCTGTGTTTTGAGTTGTATGCAAGTTACCCTCTTAAAAAGATATGCCACCAAACATTCATTCAATGCCGAGGACTACAGTAGTTGCTGCACTGGCACTTGGATTTGCTCCAAAATCCTTAGTATAAATGCTAAATAGGTTAATCATCACTGCCCTTATTAGTTGTGTAATACTTGTTGTTGAGTTTTATAGCATATCATTTGTCCTATTTTAATTGGTACAAGCAGTGTAGCTGTATTGCTGTAGATAGCGCCACGGTTGTCATTGTTACTTGTTGTAGGCGTGCTGTCCACCCCACTGGATGGTCCTGCAGATTCAAGATCACTCAATGTGCAGATGAGGTTTGATAAAATTTGACTGTATTTGTGTTACTCTCTGTACAAACCTTTTGTACTTGTCACAGAGTCAATTTGGATCTATTTGCTAGTGTTGTTCAATGTAAGACTCTTCCTGGTCTGGACACAAGGCAAACATGCATACAATACGAGTAGAAGCTGAGCTGTGCTGTATAGAATGAATTTTGATGCTTTAGACATGGAAACATTGATATTGCTGTGATTAGAGAAAACACTGAAGGAGAATACAGTGGACTAGAACATGAGGTATGAATTACGATGCTCTTTCATGGATTTGACATCATATAGTTACTGTTCATTGTTTACTCACTGCTTGCATGTTGAAACGTTTGGGATGTGTTTGAATTGAACTAGAATCC
>NC_085085.1:7673160-7683160 GCF_963422355.1 Corticium candelabrum
CATAACTTGAGAGAGGCTTGTTAGGTGGTTTTGATAATTGAATGAACTGTTGTGTGCTGTATTAATCAATATTATGTTTGTACAAAAATAGTGTAAATTGATTGTTTCAGATTCTTACGTCTGATCTGGGAGGTTCGGCAGGAACAGGAGAGTTTGTTCAAGCCATTGTGAAGGAATTGCATTGATATTGCCATTGCTGAAAAAGCATGTAGATACTGTCAATAACAGTAAAAGAGTAAGGTGACCAAGTACAGTATTGATATTAGAATCAGATATACATAAAGAAGTGTGAAAAAGTACCTATATAATCGATCAGCAGGTGTAGAGAAAGTGAACCATCTTGTTGTCATCATCAGGGTACTTATTTGCACTTAGAGATGTGCTTCTAAGCATGGACAGACTGTTTTCAGACATAGAACTTGAGGCATAGACATCTGCTTACATGATGTTCCGTTGCTATATATGATGCATGTACAGCTGATGTGTAATGTGGGGGGAGGCGAAGGGGTTGGCGGGTGGACTGGAGTTGAGTACCTCTACGTGCTGAGCCTGGTAACGTATGCGGCTAAGCTTGATGCCCACTTGACAGTCCTCGTGTGAAGTAGTCCAGAGATTGTCAGCAGTTCCACTTGTCTTGGTTTTGCAAATCAATGAAGTTTCAGATTTCATCAGCATATGTAGTTGGTATTCCAGTTCTTGTTGATTTTGAAATGATAACTAGGGCGTTTGTGGATGTTGCAAAATGGGGGATAACTGTTCGCTCTCAATCAGCAAAACCAAAGGAATAGTCATGTGTTCTGTGACAGGGATATGGTTTTGGTTCATGTTGATGGAGGGGAAACTGAGATGGTGGATTGCTTTATGTACTTGGAGCTAATGTATCAAGAGAGATGGAGATATAATGATGTCTGATTTTAGCAGTAGTATAGGCTTTCCCAAAGGTTATGGGGCTCTGAGGAAACCTATTTTCAACAACTCCAACATGTCAGTGGATACTACGAGAGCTATTTACAAAGAACTGGTTTTGGCAGTGCTATTGTGTGGATCTGAAACTTGGGTGTTAAAATCACAACACACAACAAGACTGTCTTTCACAATTGTTGTGTGAGGACTATAGTAGGAGTCACCAGTGGCAAGAGAGCCTAACATAGCAACTCCAGCTTTCAATGAAAGGTTTAATTGACATGACTTGACCATTTTTGATGTCAAAATGGAGGGGCGGCTATGGTGTCATGTATATTGGTACATGAGGGTCGTCTTCCAAAGAAATTGGCGTGGGATTTAAGGAAGACAAGACCTGGCCATGAAACAAAGAGGAAGTGGAGAGATTTAGTCACGATTTGGAGTCAATAGGTGTCAAGGACAGCGTGTACAAGAAGTGCCAAGACAAGAACGGATGTTTAAGAGGAAGTCAATAAGGTATCAGTAAATGTGTAGGAAGAACAAAGAACAGATGTGCAGCAAACATGCTATCTAAGGGGAAGGGTTACATCTGTAAATGCAGGAGACCATTTCAACGATCAGGCAACCTTACAAGGCAACGGATATTTTTCCAGAGTGCACTATACATGTCAATTTCCCAGGATGGCAATGCAAGGTTGCTGTTATCATAGTGCACCATATAACAGCTATGGACAACTTCAAGGTTGACTGTGTGTGTGTGTGTGTGTGTGTGTGTGTGTCTGTCTGTCTGTCTGTCTGTCTGTCTGTCTGTCTGTCTGTCTGTCTGTCTGTCTGTCTGTCTGTCTGTAGCTCAATCATTGAGTTGCATTTATTTAAATATCTGGGACATTTGGTTGCAGGTTCAAGTCCAGGATGAGCCAAGGTGTGATTCCCGTGAGCAAGGAACTCGCAGACAATTGCCTCTCTTGACTCGGGAGTAGAAATGAGTACTGTACCTGGTCTTTCACTGGGACCGGTGGCATTGGCACCATAAGATATCCTGCAGCATACTGGTACTTGTGGGCTTGAGATCCAATCCCAGAGCTGCGCCAAAGTCTGCCCAGGCCCTGTGTGATACTGACAGGTGAAGCTATCTTTGGATACAAAACATCTGAACGGCTTAGCCATTTCTCTCTTTTAGTCTGTCACGTGTCAACAGGCGACTATTTTTGGGTTACTCAAATTATCATAACGTTTGGGAGAGGGGGGGGGGGTACTTACATTGACTGAAGCGAAGTGACTGAATGCCGTTGCCGCTCACGTATCTATTCTGCTAACTGGTATATTAGAGGTAGTTGATCAATGTACAGTGGTGTTAAAGTTAGTGGTGCGAGTTATACGTCTATATCTTTTGTCTACTGCGTGTCTTCCGCTGTGCGTGTGTACCGACTCTAGCCTTCCTTCAAACGACCCGTAACATTGGGGGCTCAGGCGGGAAAGGAAGAGAAGCATAGAAATAACGGGAAACGCTGGTATTCAGTGGAAGAAGGGACGTGATAGAAAGATAATCGATGGAGCGTTTGGTGGAACTCGGTGAAAGAATGGACTGCAAGGTAAGGAGTTACAATCCTTTGTGGTTGAGCAGCAGTCGATTGAACGAGAAGACAGACATAAAGAAAGGGAATAGAGAGTGTTGGAGTTGGAAAACGAAGAAGCAACACACAGGCTCAAGTTAGAAATGAAAAAGATAGAGTTGGATGCCGCTGCCGTAGGCACACGAGCGGTTGAGCCAGAGCCCGGAAGCAAAGGGCGTACAAGCAAGTTTCCTAAATTAGATACGTTTTAAGATGGTATCGACGAAATTGACAGTTAGTTACAGCGCTTCGAGAGGATTGCGACGAGTAATTCCTGGCCGAAGTCTGAATGGGCGACAGCACTCAGCGCATTGCTAAACGGGGAAGGCCCTCGACGTTTATTCTAGGATGCCGGATGAAACCGCCGTAAATTATGATTTACTGAAAGAAGCCTTACTTAAACGATATGATTTGACGACTGACGGATATCGCGACAAGTTTCGCAAGAGTCGTCCACAGCTATATGAAATTCCTGAATATTTCGTTACACGACTTAAATCATATTTAGATAAATGGATATTCCTGTCGCACACGGATGAGTCCGCGATTGGAATCAAGCAGTTATTTATAAGAGAACAATTCATTAACGCCTGTCCCAAGGACTTGCATGGCGATCCACCTTCGAGAAAGAGAGGTGCCAAATTTGGAAGAGTTGACGCAGGCTGCAGGAAGATATCTGGTAGCCGGCAATCGAAAATTCCACTCCGCATCAACATCATGCCTAATCTCTGCGCCGTCGGGAGCTGTCGATCATGACGACATCCAATCTCGTGAAGAGGTTCAGAAAGCTGCTATTCAATGCTTCCTGTGCAAGAGGTATGGACATCGAGCGTCAGAATGTAAGTCCAGAATTAAGACACAATGTTACATATGTGGTAAATTGGGTCACGAGGCTAAGAGGTGCTGGCTTGTGAGACGTACGTGGGACGGACGGAAATACCAAGACCGCATACAAAGCTGCAGCAGGCGAGGTTATAAGTCTAAAGATGAACACAGTTTGCAACGTGGTGGGAGAACAAGCGATTCTAGAGACGTCAGTGCTGGATGTTTGTGGTCTCCAACAGTTTGTCGATCACAGCGTAACGCGTCTTATCACAAGACCGTAAGACCGCCGACGCTAGAGCCAAGAGGAAAGCAGCGCGTAAGTATTAACACACCAATTGTGAGAACAGCCGTGTCTGAGAGTATGCCCATTGCCAAAGGTTGGGTCGGAGATGCTAGAATCACCGCACTCAGGGACACCGGATGTAGTGGAGTTATTGTCAAGCAACAATTTGTGAGGCATAGCCAGTACACCGGACATGATGGCTTTGTCCAATTGGTCGATAACTCTATCAAGAAGGTACCGATTGCCCGTGTCAATGTTGACACCCCTTATTTGGCAGGCACAGTGGAAACGCTATGTCTTCAAGACGCCATTTATGACGTTATCATTGGCAACGTGCCGGGGGCAAAGAGCCCTCATCAAGCTGATTCTGACATCCACACTGCCGCCGTAGTGACGAGGGCCCAAGGAAAAGTTAAAGGAAACAACCACCCAGTTGACGGTACCGGAGGCGAGCCCGTTGCTCACGGTGGATAAAGAACGATTAAAAGAACTACAGAATCAGGACCGTACAGTTGAGAAATACAGACATTTGGCAGAGGCTATATATAAGTCGAACGACCAAAATGGTCCGAAATATGAAATCAAAGATGGTATTCTCTACAGATTGTACATCCATCCAAGGGTGAACGGAGGACAGTCAGTGAGGCAAGTCATGGTTTCAGGCCCGTTACGTCGTCAAGTGATGGAAGTTGCTCATCAGTCTATTTTGGGCGGTCACCTGGGATCGAGGACGACCATTGACCGCGTCTTTAGCAATTTCTACTGGCCCTCAGTTCGAAGAGAGGTGACCCAGTTCTGTAAATCTTGCAATATTTGCCAGCGCACAGACAAGAGAGGAGTTTGTGGTAGGGTACCGCTACAAAATATGCCTATAATAGACGTACCGTTCGAAAGAGTTGCAGTCGACCTGGTGGGACCGATGTCCCCGCCGAGTGAAAGCGGGTATCGTTACATCTTGACGCTGGTCGACTACGCGACCAGATATCCAGAAGCCGTTCCTCTCAAGAACATCGATACAGTATCGGTGGCGGAGGCTTTCCTCGACATTTACAGCCGAGTTGGAGTACCCGAGGCCGTTCTCAGTGACTTGGGTAGACAATTCGTTTCGGATTGCATGAAGGAGGTGTCTAGACTACTTAGCATCAATCAACTTACCACTACGCCTTATCATCCCATGTGCAACGGTCGAAGATCATGACACGGACTTGCGCACTACCTATCAATATGTCTTAGAATTAAAGGAGAGGCTTGAGCATACTACACAAATAGCACGAGAAGAATTACGAAAGGCACAACGATATCAGAAACGTCATTATCATTAAGGGCAAGACAGCGACAGTTTGAAAAAGGTGACATGGTCCTTGTTCTATTACCAACGGAGACAAACAAATTATGATGCAATGGAAGGGACCGTACTCCGTAGAAGAACGAATTGGGTCGAACGATTATAGAATCAACGTGAAGGGCAAAGTCAAAACCTATCACGTTAATCTTCTAAAGAGATGTGCGAAGTGAGGAATTGATGCCAAAGGCAGATGACAATGTAAGAAGACCGCTGCTGGAAACAGTATGTTCTGCTATCGTCGAAGCCACGGACGGCACTCAAGAAGCAGCGAGCGATGACGGATTATTGGAGCTCGGGAATTACCTCAGCACAGAATCCTTTGAAGACGTGAGGTATGGAGACGGACTAATCAAGGAGCAAATGGTCGAAGTTGTCGGAGTAGTTCGAGAGTTTGCGGGAGTGTTTGCGGATCTTCCTGGGACAACGACCTTGGTAAGCCATCACATTCGTTTGATGACAGATGTGCCGGTTAGCAGCAAACCTTACGTAGTTCCATACAGTGTGCGCAAGTCTTTGCAGACGGACATTCATAAAATGATAGAAATGAAGGTGATACGTCGTTCAGAGTCGCCCTATGCATCACCAGTGGTCGTGGTACGCAAGCGAGATGGGACTAACCGCATCTGTGTAGATTATCACCGACTTAATCGCATCATCATCAGTGTTCGTCAAATTGGTAGCCCGGGCGCTCCGGACAACCACATATATTGGATGGGCAACCAAAATGCATCTGCAGGTAGCCCGAGACAACTACGGGTTTTTTGGGCAACATAGCTGTTCTTTGCGAAGATCCAATAGTTTCTGTTGTCGATAAAGCGTCATACTGTTTTTTCCTAAAGGTCTAGTTAGTAGTCGTGTTGTTCTATCTTCGTTTCTTTGTAATCAGCAAGGGTGAAGGGTGTGAATACTAATAGCATCTATTGTTCTCAGTATCAATTGCGACACTGGTCTAAGTAGGTCATGGGGCAACAAGTAACAACAACTTACGGGCAAATAGCCTTAGCAGGTGGCATTCATTTATGAAAACGCCTACCCAGTGGCTTAATTACTGCTGTCAACAGTTGCTGTCAGCAAGCATATTTCTCCTACTTTTCTAGATATTGATAAGTCATTGTAGAGGGCATGTAGATAAATCCTGTAGATAACATAAAACGTTTGATTTGTTCGCAGTCACAAACTGGTTCTAACTGTAAATACACTGTACAGCTACCAAGACAGCAAGGTCAGATTCCTAGAAGCTGACGTGACTTCAAATTAATGGTTTCCTCTTGTGAGCTTAATGGTTGTGGTTAGTAAGTAGAGCAATTAAGTATTGTAAGTTCCACAGCTAAAGCATAGTCCTTTGTTTTATGAGTATTTGCCATTCTCTGCTCTTGGTTGGTTTTGTTCTTCTTCTTACTTGAGACTGTGTAACTAACATTACGTTACAAGAAAAGCTCCTAGTAATTATCACCCACCAGATTACAATTATATAATGGGCAACCTGATATCACATGTAGACCCATGATGCTCCCTCATGTGGATGACTCAACCGGATGATGACTGTGACTCAACCGGATGACTAGAGTCTAGGGTATGCACTGAGTATGGGGCATGGAGAGATAATGATCCAGATGGTCTATGCCAAGTACACAATCTATATAAGAACACAGTTTCTAGCACTAGGATTGGAAGTAGTAGTTGTTAATGTTCAGCAAGCTCAACACGAATGTTAGTAGTGCGGTATGGCTGATTTTTTGTTTTCAACGCCCACCATTGGTAGCTTTGAAATTGATCATGTTGCTACTCAGTTACTGCCAAAGGATGCTCCTGACAATTCAGTACCAGTGAAAGTGCTAGGAGATGGTAACTGTCTCTTTCGGGCTGCAAGCTTTCTAGCTTATGGCAAAGAGGACCGCCATGACCAACTTCGTGCTGCTGTGATGACAGAGGTAGATGACAACGTCGAGCACTATGCTGATCAGTTTCTTGGCCATGCGCGTCAAGCCAGTGGTGACGGTCAATGTGTAGATCTACTTTCCCAAACTCTTGGCGATGGACCAAGCCACACGTTTTCCTCATTGCTGATGCAAAAGTCTTCTCTTCGTGATTCATACGTTGCTGGCGTAGAAGCAGAAGTGAGATTATGTTCAAAGTTGGGTACTTGGTGTGGCATGCTTGAATTAGCTGGCTTGGCTACTGTCTTTGGACGCCCAGTACGCTCTGTCTACCCAACAAAGTTTTGCTTCGCCTGCCATGCTTACATGAATGCTACATTTTATCCTCGTCAGCTAATGCAACAAGAACTGCAGCAGGAACAAATCCCCGCAATAATCGTGTGGTCTTGCATGACAATGTCGGCGGGCAACTCACCCAGTCCAAACCATTTTGTGCCTTTGGTCATCCCAATGACGGTCTCAACTGGAACCAAAGGAAAGTCAACGACCGAGTCCTTTGCTAAACCAAGGAAACGCCTCTCAGCAAGAAATAAATCTTCTCATCCAGTTTCAAAAAAGACAAAGCAACAAACTTTGTTTGGCTTTGCAGGACTAGAAACAGAACAATCTCATGTGAAGATTGCATCACCTGAACATTCCATCTCATCACTTGATGAAAGTAGCCATGCTCTACATGACCAGAAATTACTAGCAACCTCGCCTACGGCAATAACACAGGCAACAACAACAACAACAATAACAACAACAACAGCAACTACAACAGCATTGTGATTATTAACATCAGGGTGTTCTCTTTTGCCAACTATGGAAGGCAAATATGATGTTAAATATGATGCTGTAAAGCGACAGAAAAAGTTTGTTTCGACATGGAGAAATCATTACCCTTGCTTACAAATATGCGTGGAAGAAAAGTACAATGACGGCAGCGTTCGTCCTGATTTTATGCAATGTAGAGTCTGTGTAAACAATCCACTCATTGCCGACAAACGTAGTGCATTTTTTATTGGCTCGACGAACTCTAGAATAGATCCCATCAAGAAACACAACTTGTCAAGACAGCATATTGCATGTGTACGTGCTGAAGAAATGCGAGCAGGACCAGTGAACGTCGAGATTACAAAGATCGAAGCTGGCCTTCTTTCTCTTCATAGCAAAGAACGGCAACATTATCAGTATTTGTTTCGCACAGCATACGCTGTTGCAAAGAAATGCAAGCCTTTTCTTGACTATGAGTACATTTGTGAGGTACAGCAGGCCAATGATGTTGATCTAGGTAAGAACTATCTGCGCGATAAGTCTGCAGCCTTGTTCACGAAGTATATTGCTGATGATCTAAGGTGCAAGACTGCTGATGATTTAAAGCAGTGTCGCTATCTCTCGGTGATTTGTGATGGATCAACAGATTTGACTGTAGTGGAACAGGAGGTTGTCATGGTTCGCTACATTGATCTTACGACTGGTCGACCAGTGACTAGGTTGTCTGCATTGATAGAGTTGGAACACGCTCACGCAGATGGAGTATATACAGCGCTAAAGGATGGTTTGCGAAGAGTTATTAGTGAACAACCCGAGGATACCCTCAGGCTCTGTACGCATGGGGCCAACATTGTTTGCGGGAATTTCGATGGTGCTGCTGTCATGATGGGTGATCGCAACGGTGTCAAAGCAAAGCTGGTCAGAGACTATCCTTGCGCCGTTGTAATTCACTGTGTTGCTCACAAACTAGAGCTTGGCATTCTTGATGCAGTTAAAGCGGTTCCATATCTTGCAGAGTTTGAAGCAAGTATGAAGGAAATTTTCAAATATATCGGTATTCACCTAAACGGCAACGAGAGCTGAAACAAGCTGCATCTACTCTTGACGAAGAGCTCAAGTCCTTTTCTGATATCAAGCAAGTTAGGTGGGTTGCTAGTATAGAGCGGGCTCTCAAAGCAATCCTGCAGAACTTGTCATCTTTAGCTGCCCACCTGGAGCATATGGCTGCTGACGCCGGAAACAGTAGCGAAGAGAAGTCTAGAGGTCGAAGTATATTAGATATCATCTTGAGCCTCCGTTTTATCTTTTGGATTCACATGATGCTAGATTTTCTTGCGATTGTGACTAAAGTCTCAAGAAAATTCCAACAGAACGACATTGTTTTAATTGAAGTGCCAATCATTATTGATGATTGCATTGATGCTTTATCAGACCTTCTACAGCAATGTGGAGATTATCGTAAGAAGTTCAATGCTATGTTCAATGCACATGAGAACACATATGGTACTTTGCAACTTAGTTCTCAGCGATCAACCAGAGGTGGCATCCATGCTAACACTGTTACCACTGTCGACTTAGATGACGACGGAGAGAAGTTTGTGAAGGGTGCTTTGTCATATCTGAAAATGCACTTTGGTTGCTTCAAAAATCCAACCTTGTCACATTTCGCAGCATTAAACTTTAAGAAATGGCCATACGATGAAACCGAGAGAAAGAGCTTTGGTCATGACGACATCAGCGGTTTAGTTAAAGCTTTTGAGTTAGCAATGAAAAATGCCAGCTGCAATGTGGAAAGTGTTCGCAGTGAGTGGGGGATTCCACCGGAAACTGAAACGCCGTGTAGTCTCACTTCGAACCTCTCCTATACTTTCGGTCTACACTGATCTATTGAAAGGTGAATTCAGCAACCCTGACGGTGACCTCTCGAATATTCTGCACCTTGTGCACATCATGCTCACTATGAGTCCCAGCACTGCTGAATGTGAACGCAGAATTTCGGAAGTTTGACCCTGATCCCGCCATAAATGCTTGGATTCTTGGGTCAACTGGTTGGCGACACGTTCATGGCCATCGTCTTCCCACAAAGAAAACAAATGTGAAAAGTAGTGGCGGCTCTGATGGATCAGACAGTAGTTAGGTCTACCTTTATCTTGCATATTGCAAACTAGCTGCCAAGGCTTAGAGCATAACACCTCTTGCAGTCACTGAGCAGTAACAGCTATTTCAGATCGTCTCAATTCTTAGTCTAAATTTCAAAATTGGTAGTCTATGTGCTTTTCTTATTATTAAAATTAAAGGCAGCAACATATGTAGATGTCATTATGGATACAATTAGACA
>NC_085085.1:7688160-7810660 GCF_963422355.1 Corticium candelabrum
CTACCGGTAACAGGCAGTCTCGCTCAACACTGGCGTGAGTGGAAGCAAATCTGGACCAGTTACGAAATTCTCTCCAATCTACAGGTGCGCGACAACAAATACCGTATAGCGACCTTTATCACCTGTATAGGTGCTGATGCGCTACGAATCTATAATTCGTTACCATTTGCGCTAACGACGAGGACAAGTCTGAAAGTTTTGGCTGCTATGGAGAAATATTGTCTGGGAGAGACAAATGTAATCTATGAACGATTTGTCTTCAATCAAAGAGCCCAGCAAGAAGGAGAAACATTTGATCAGTTTCTTACGGCATTGAAAGAGCTAGCGAAGACGTGCAACTTCGCAGCTATGCACGACGAGCTGGTACGAGACAGAATTGTGGTTGGAGTCAAGGACTACAGCGTGCGGAAACTCCTCCTACAGAAGAAGAACCTCACTCTCCAGGAATGCGCAGACATGTGTAGAGCGAGTGAATCGACAAATGAGCAAATGAAAGTCATGACTGCCAAAGACACAGTGCATGCCCTACAAGCACAGGCGCAACGCAAGAAGAAGGCAGCAGAAAGTGGGAGACAGGAACGTGCCAAAGCGAGTGGCAAACCACAAGAATGCAAATATTGTGGCACGTCTCACCACAAAGGAGCAAGGTACTGCAAAGCATACGGCAAGCAATGCCAAGCATGCGGCAAAATGAACCATTACACACGCATGTGTAAATCTAAACCACTTGACAAGACAAACAGTACAAGGAAGATGTCAAGGTTGCACACTATGAAGCATGAAGACGATTATCGTAGTGAGAACGAGACCTACAGCAGCGACGTCTCTCATAATGAGTATGCTTTGACATTGACGCTTAGCCTGGTTCACAATAAGACGCCGACGCTCAGTTGAGCGTCAAACTTCAAAGAAACCGCCTCGACGTCGGCGGCATCCTTTGATGTTGACGCCGACGTCGACGCTGGAATAGGATTCATTTCTATTGTCGACGTCGACGTCGACGTCAATATTGTGAACCAAGCTTTACGGGAAACGAGCAGACGGTGAACACTCTCACTAATCAGCATCCGAATAGAGTATACGCGACTATGGAAGTGGACGGACGCAGAACAAAATTTCAGCTAGATACAGGTGCGACATGCAATGTATTGAGGAAATCTGACTTCGGAACAGCTGTCAATCTGAAAGAGACAAATCAAATCTTATCATGTATGATGGCATCAAGATTAAACATCTTGGGAAGTGTCAAAGGACAGTGAGAAACCCAAAGCATGGTAAACGGTATGTCACTCAATTTGTAGTAGTTGACAAGGCGCCCACAGCAATACTAGAAGCAACTACGGTGCAGCAGATGCAACTGCTAAAGCTACAAAGAGAGAACATTCAATTGGTGACCATCAAGCAGGAAAGAGACCACAGACAGCAACACGCAAGACAATTGGATTGTCAAAACAGGATATTATAGATAAATATCCAGAAGTGTTTCAAGGTGAAATGGGACGCTTAGAAGAAAAACTGACGGTAGAGATTGATTCTACTGTACAACCAGTGAGACTTCCGGTAAGAAGAATACCACTAGCTGTCAAGGCTAAACTGAAAAAGAATTGGATAGATTAGAGAAACTGAGTGTCATTCAAAGAGAAGACAAGCCAACCGACTGGATATCTAGTTTGGTGGTGGTGCACAAACAAAATGGAAAGTTGAGGATTTGCATCGATCCGAAACCCCTCAACAACGCACTCAAGAGAAGCCACTACCTCCTACCAACATTGGAAGACTTATTACCAGAGCTGACCGAAGCAAAAGTTTTTAGTGTCTTGGATGTTCGCAACGGATTCTGGCACATCGAATTGGACAAAGAATCAAGTCTATTGACAACATTTGCTACACCCTTTGGGCGATACCGATGGAAACGAACGCCCTTCAGCATTTCTGCAGCTCCTGAGACTCCAAAGAAGACTAGATGCTGCTATACAAAACCGGCCAGGAGTTTTTACTATCGCAGATGACATATTAGTAGTCGGAATGGGAGCTACCGAGCAAGACGCAAGGATGGATCATGATTCCAAGATTATCCAATTGCTGAACAGATGCAAAGAAAAAGGATTAAAGCTGAACCAAGACAACGCAAAATAGCAATGCCTCAAGTTGCATATATGGGACACATTTTGACCAACAATGGACTTAAGCCAGACCCTACAAAGGTGACAGCAATACAGAATATGCAGAAGCCACAGGACAGAGCAGGAGTTCAAAGACTCATGGGTATGACAAACTATCTGTCAAAATTTTTAGGCAATTCGTCAGATTTATGCGAGCCTATCAGAAAGCTCACTCCCCAGGAAGTGGAGTTTTGCTGGACAAGCATTCATGATGCAGTATTTGAAAAGATTAAAACAGCAGTCACGTACGACAACTCCAGTCCTCAAGTATTTTGATCCAGCAGAAGAGATTACTGTGCAGTGCGACGCATCACAGTCAGGCCTGGGTGCGGCACTAACGCAAAATGGACAACCCATTGCATACTCAAGCAGAGCCCTCACAGAAACTGAGAAGAACTATGCACAGATTGAAAAAGAGTTACTTTCTATTGTTTTCGGAATCGAGAAATTCCATTGCTACACCTATGGAAGGAAAGTAAATGTGGAAACAGACCACAAGCCACTGGAGACAATATATCGCAAGCCTCTCCAGTCTACACCGAAAAGGCTACAAAGAATGCTATTGCGTCTACAGAAATACGAGATCAATGTTGTCTATAAGCGAGGCAAGCAGATGTACCTAGCAGACACATTGTCAAGAGCATACATGGATGGAACATCAGCAAGCAATGGCGACATTTCAGAAACAATACATCTACAGACGGAGCTAGAAAAGGAATTGGAATCTATTGACATGGTGCAGCACACACCAATACCAGTAACAGAGCAACGGTTGCAGGAAATTAAACAGGCAACAGCACAGGATCCTGACATGCAACAATTGATTGACATTATCGTGCAAGGATGGCCAGAAGCAAAACATGAAATAACAAGTCATAGAGTACGACAATACTACAATGTCCGAGAGGACTTAGTTGTGCAAGATGGGGTGATTTTTCGTGGACAGAGAATTGTAATACCGCAATTCTATCAAAGGAGAGTGTTGGAAAGGATACACAGCTCTTATATCGGAATAAATGGCTGCATTCCGAGGGCACGAGAATGCGTCTATTGGCTGGGGATGAACAGTGCAGTAAGGGAGTATGTGGAGAAATGTTCGATATGCCATTCATTTGAAAGATCTCAACAAAAGGAAACACTCCAAAACCAAGATGTGCCAACCCGACCATGGGCCAAGGTGGGAGCAGATCTCTTTACCTTCCAAGATCGAGAATACCTTGTCACTGTGGATTACCATAGTAACTTCTTTGAGGTTGATTGATTGGAATCAACAGCATCAGAGGAGGTAATCTATCAGTTGAAGAAACATTTTGCTAGACATGGGATACCCGATTTACTAGTAACGGACAATGGTCCACAATTTTCATCAGCTATGTTTCAGAAATTCACTAGAACTTGGGACTTTTCTCATAGAACAAGCAGTCCAGGATATCCCAAATCGAATGGAAAGGTGGAAAACGCTGTCAAGACTTGCAAACAACTAATGAAGAAGGCAAGAAAAGCACAAACTGACCCTTGGTTAGCAGTACTAGACTATCGCAACACACCAACGCAAGGTATGTCTACAAGTCCAGCTCAACGATTAATGAATAGAAGAACAAAGACTTTGCTACCGACAGCAAGAGCCCTGTTGAAGCCTAAGGTTACAGAAGAATATAAGGCAATAAAGCAAGTAAAGGAAAAACAAAAGAGCTATTACGACAGAACAGCAAAAGATCTACCTGTACTGAAAGAAAGCCAAAGAGTCAGAATCCAGCCTTTTACTAAGTCAAAGACATGGCAAGAAGCCACTGTAACAAAGCAATTGTCAGACAGATCATATGAAGTACAGACACCAGCTGAAACAATGTACAGAAGAAACCGAGTACATTTGAAAGCAACTAAAGAAGCAGAAGTGAAGCCTATAGCACCTGGGAGGAATTCCAAAGATGAAACAACAAATACAACAGACAAAAGGAAACCAAGGACAGCACGAACATTGAAGAAAACAGCAGCTGCAGAAGACAAACAGAAAACACAACAAACGAAGAGCAGCAGAACTATCAAAAGGCCTAGTTATTTAAAAGACTACACCACATAACTGTTTTGTTTTGTTTACACATAGTTGGGTTTTTCTTATAATTGAAACTATAAAGAAAGAGGGATGTAAGGAGTGTTCTTAGTGTAATTAGATTATAGTCGTTATATACACTAGACAGTAGTTGTAATATATTATTATCGTTGATTCTTGCCTACTTGCTTGCAACACAACGTTACACACAAGTTCTCCTCTGCAGATCGCTTTCCAACTATTTTCTGCGGACTTTGAAAAATAAACAAGACGACAGAACAAGTTTGGAGTCGCTGCAGTCTGCAAAAAATAGTTGGAAAGCGATCTGCAGAGGAGAACATGTGGGATCCCATTTGCACGAAGTTTCGTGCAAACGGGATCCTTTTTTTTGTAGTAAATCGAGGAAACAACGCAGCGATTCCAAACTTGTTCTGTTGTCTTCTTTTATTTTTAGAGTCTGCAAAAAATATTTGCGAAGCGATCTGTGACATGTTTCGGTGCATTTGGCACAGTGAAAGGCATTATGCAAATACCGACCTCTGCGTCGCCGTAAAGAGCGCGGCCGTACGACTGCTAGAGTAAGCGTAGAGACGTTGCATTGTTATCGATGAAAAGGTTGAAGCGGTCGGTATCAGCACGCGGTTCGGATCCCGTTTGTAAGAAATTTTTCGGATCCCGTTTGCACGAAGGATCCAGAGTAAAAGATGCACAGGCCCAGGTTTGGAATTCTGTTTCCTACACGTCGTTTTTAGGTACAAAACTGCAAATCAATCGTCACGTGACCTGTATGTAATGAATTGGTTCCACAACCTGTCTTCTTATCATATAATAGTGAATGGTTTGATTTGTTTGAAGTCTACTGGGTAAGTTTCTGTGATTGATGTATTAATCACACACACACACACACACACACACACACACACACACACACACACACACACACACACACACACACACACACCACACGCACGCACGCACGCGCACACACACACACACACACACACACACACACACACACACACACACATGCGCGCACGCATGCACACACACAAGAATTATGTTTGTACATGTGATTACTGTCAATATTCTGTATTCCATGATTTGGTAGAATTGCAGTCTGTACTTGGCGCCACAAACAGGCAGCGGCGGGCAGGCAGACCAAACCGTAATTAAACTAGAGACCAATGATGAATGTGAGCTGCAAAACTATTTAGTTGCAGAGTCTGTATTTTTTAGACAGACAGACAGACAGACAGACAGACAGACAGACAGACAGACAGACAGACAGACAAACAAGCAACAGGTTCACGTACTTGTTATAGGTATATCTGTGTATATAATTAAATAATTTGTAATTCATTTGTTTACTACTTGGGTCTCTAAATGTATGCCCTCCCACCGTTTATCACACTCGTCTGTGGATAACCCCACCCCTCGTGCTTGTAAGAGCCATCTATCACACTAATCATAGGATAACCTATACACACACAGCAGTATAATACAGATCTAAGTTATATAAGAAGACCGGGTTGTGGAACTAATTCATTACATACAGGTCACTTGAAGGTCGATTTGCGGTTTTGTACCTAGAAACGGCGTGCAGGAAACAGAGTTCCAAACCTGGGGCCGACACGAAAGAAGTGTTGCAGTTTGCTCAAAGAGAGAAAAGCTCAACAATTTGTTTCTGTAAATCTTCGTATTGCACAATATGTGCATGTCAGTGTCTACTGTGTCTAGACACATACCCGTGCCGTAGAAACCATTGAACTTTTACCAGACGCCTATTTCATCTACTACCATTTCAAGTAAGTACTCTAGTTAGTAAGAAGACAGCTTACGTTATTGATCACATACATCCAAACTCCAAACTTTACAATTGTCGACTAGATCGAGGTAGTCTCAAACTTTCAGACCAATTTGCAGCTCCACGGGCAGTTGAAGTACGAGTCTACCTTTACACATGCTTGCTAGTGCACGTTAGGCCGGACCACCTTCACTTTGCTTGCTATGGGCCTGCATACTATATGTATATATAGATATGTACACATACACAGATGACCGCTCACCCACACATGTGATATTAGTTATTGTAGAGATTTCATACATAGCAGAAACAAAATAACATGAATTCACACAATAATTCAATCCAAGGACCTTTTTCAGTTGTGCATTAAGTTTGAATTATCTTTAAAAATTTCTGCTATGTATAACTCTACAATAACGACTACATCATTACTGAACACATGTACAACTAGATGTGTGCATGTGTGTATTTGTCTAAGTTTGTAATTATTATTAATCAATTTAATTAATTATCTAAACACACCAAAAACAATTCTGTGCACCAGCAATCATCGCATAGCAAGAGTATGGCTTTTAAAACCCACTACTCGTATTCAATTTACTGGAAAGTCGACTAGTGCCGTTTCCAGGACGTGCAGCAAACGACGCTCCCCAACTGGGGCCCATTTAAAAGAAGAGGCTGAGCTGCTGATCGAAGAGCTCGCACACGTTCAACAGTTCGTTTATCTAGAATACGAGCTCCAATGCCCGGCTTCGCCCGGGTAATAGTTTAATCACAAAATTATTGATTTTGCGGACACTGTTTGCTATTAATGACAGACAGACAGGACAGACAGACAGATAGACAGGTCGCCTTTATAGGTAGGGATTATAGCAGAAAGTATCTAAAAATGCGTTTGATGGTTGGAGAGGCAGAGGGGGTGTAGCCAGGTCACGTACAGTTTGTATAGAGAGATCTTTGTAGATTTCCAAACTCTCTGCTGTCTATAGTGTTGGTTATCATCCCTGTGCAAAAAAAGTTCCAATCACAGCACAAACCAATTACACTAACTTTACGTCTCCGTTTTTGACCGGCTGCAGCTACGGATGAAAAAACGGTCTTCCGTCTCTTAGGAGGCCTTGTAAAAACAACCAAAAATGTCGCGTATACACTTGCAATCGTATAGCACTCCCGGATATTGCGCAGCTATTAGAATTATCGGCAGTGTGAACCATCCTCTAGAGACATCGTCACTTCTCTCCGCTGCAGGAAGTGCACACCGTCCGATGTCAGGAACGGGCTGTTTAAATTCGGTGCAGATACCGTTCGATGTCCCGTTTAATGTCGTCAGGAAGAGAAATGAAGTCATGTGCAGTTAGGCGAAGTCACGGCTCATCTGATCTGCAAGAAACGACACGATCGGCGCCTACCGTCCAACGTCAGGAACGAGCAGTCTAAATTCGGTAGAGATACGATGCGCCGTTCTAGAGATATTCGCGCGCGAGCGGAAGCGAGTGCGATCGGCAGGAAATGGCGTCGTCGTGGGAGAAGTCAGGAAGACGACTACAGTCTCACTTTCGACGCCAATGAATTGGGCGTGCGCGAGACAAATTCGGCTGAGATCGGACTCGCCGTTTTTGAGAAACGCTTTTACAGACGGACAGACAGACAGACTGCAACCCATTGATGTCATCTGAAAAGCTGAATTGTACTTGCGAATATTTGCAAGGAAATGCCTAGACTTTTCAGAGTCACCTAGAAGCAATGATTTTAGCAAGAGCGGTGGATCTTGCAGAGATGCCAGTTGCACTTTTCCGCTACTGCAACACATGCCAGGTGCTTCTCCTTTCCACTTCATAGCCCCGCAGTTGACACACACGTTTGTCATAGAGCCAATACAACACGGAAGTAGAGGTTGTGCTGCATTATAGTTGAGAGCCGGTGGAATATTCGGTTGCTGTCACACTCTTCTTGCAGTATCTCTTTGTCGATCACTGTGAAGTCGTCGCTGTCTAGCTAGATCATCTTCCGCTGCACGCGCTGCAGCAGTTCTGTTGCAGTTGGCGGCCAATCGTTTTTGTCTGGCTACAGTGTGTTCCTCTACGCGAGTTCTAGCAGTAGTGTCGCGATTAATCTGAATTCGTCGCTGTCTAACTCGTTTTCGTTCGCGCGAGCTGTAGCACTTCTGTGTCTGTCGCTGTCTAATCGCCATTGTGTAGCTGCCTCACCTTGCTCAGCACGCGCTCTCGCCGCTCTGTCTCTGTCGCCTTCCAAACGTTGCTGTCTCGCTACTTCGTCTTCTTCTAAACGTCTCCGTTTTTGACTGGCTGCAGCTGCGAATGAAAAAACTGTCTTCCTTCTCTTTGGAGGCATTGTAAAAACAACTAAAAATGTCGCGTATACACTTGCAATCGTATAGCACTCCCGGATATTGCGCAGCTAGTAGACTGTAATGTTTTGGCACAGTAGACTGTAATGTTTTGTCAGTAACCGTTTACTGTCACTAAATAGCCGTGGTGTAAGTGCTTTTACCGTTTAGTTCACTAGAGGCATATCAAACTAGACAATGCCTAAGTGCGTAGTCGTCATGGGAGAAGTCGGGAAGACGACCACAATCTCACTTTCGACCCGAATGAATTCGGCGTGCATCGAACCTGGCATCTATAATGTCGACGTGAATGCCGTAACGTGCAAGTCACGTGCAATAATTACCTGGATAATCCGTTCCTCGTATATAACGAATGCCGACTCTCGCCATTTCGACAGTCCCGTTGAACGTCGTCTCTTCGAAGACGTTGCTGGCGTTTCGAGGAACAGGTGCATTAAACATGGCAGCTCTTCGACGGTCGTAGACTGGCAACGACTGTAGGCGTATTTTTTCAAGACCCGGATATCAGCAAAAATACCTTTGGTTTCCCAGCGTCGCCCGCAAGAAACGACACGCTCAGCGCGTACAGTCCGACGTCGGGAACGGGCAATCTAAATTCGGTGGAGATACGATGCGCCGTTCCAGAGATATTCGTGCGCGAGCGCGTCGTCGTGGGAGAAGTCAGGAAGACGACCAAAGTCTCACTTTCGACCCGAATGAATTCGGCGTACGCGAGCAGATTCGGCTGGGAGCGGACTCGCCGTTTTTGAGAAACGCTCTTACAGACGGACACACAGACAGACATCTCTCTTTTATATGTATATATATATATATATCTAGAATAGCGCACGTATAGCACATTAATATTAAATAAATATTGTTGCATTGATATTAAGATAAGTTAAATTTAAAGCGCGTTACACATTTGGTAACGCGCGCTACAGTATTTGTGTCCATTGATATCAGTGTGGCCGAGAACGACGAACTGATATCAACCCGCCGCTACCGGATTCCGTAGGCTTTAAAATTTGGGTTGTTTAACATCAATGTAGCCCATAGGTGCGGATTATCAACAATATACACATCATAACGTGCGTTATTTCATATTCGATAGACGCGTTGCAGCCTTATATTCTTATATTCTAAATGGAACGTGCGTGCGCTCTTCGATCAGTAACTGCAACGCTTGTTTCAAGGGGGTCCCCGTTTTGCGGTCGTCATCTACTACAAGTCGTGCGAACGGTACGAATCGACTTTCCAGTGAACTCAAGAAACCTACACAAATACACACATATGCACACAGTAGTACAGGCTGATTGCTGTTTTCAGTAATGATGAAATTGTTATTGTAGAGTTCTAAAGATTTATACTTTGCATAAATTTCCCAAAAATATTTCAAAACTTAATATACCCAATTGAAGAAGAACCTTGGATTGAAACATTGCGTGAATTCATGTTCTTTTGTTATGCTGTGTATGAAAGCTCTACAGTAACCGATATATCATCATATCATATAAGTGCATGCACGTGTGGGTGTGTGGTTATCTGTGGATGTATATACATACATAGGTACATCTCAACTATCAACGTCCTGTACTTCAAGCTGAATTATCTTGTGAATCATTTTCGAATTATGTTTCCACAATTGAATAGAAAGTTGCTGCATCGTATTTGGGAAAGCCTGGTGGAATTTAAGGCCACTGACTGCTGAGGTTTTAGAAGCAATAGCTTTCAGAGTTTTGATGCAGAATAACGACCAGAGCCCCAAGGTCTCAACCAAGGGTAAAAGAGACCACCAGCTGCACAAGCTCTGTCTTTATGGCAAATAGCCTTACACACACACACACACACACACACACACACACACACACACACACACACACACACACACACACACACACACACACACACACACACACAAGCTCCAATGCCCGGCTTCGCCCAGGGGACAACACATGCCAGGTGCTTCTCCTTTCCACTTCATAGCGCCGCAGTTGACACACAAGTTTGTCATAAAGCCAATACAACACGGAAGTAGAGGAGAGACAGGTCGCATGTAAAAGTAGAGATTATAGCAGAAAGTATCTAAAAATGCGTTTGATGGTATCATAGGTGATGTTGGCCATGAATGATTGCAGTGAATAAAAATGTCGCGTATACACTTGCAATCGTATAGTACTCCCGGATATTGCGCTGTCCCGTTGAATGAAATAAAGTCACGTGCAGTTAGACGAATCGTATAGCACTCCCGGATATTGCGCTGTCCGGAACAGTTAGACGAATCCATCAGAGCAGAACTGGAAGTCACATGCAGTACTCACCCGGATAATCCGTTCCCCGTATCTAACGAAGTCACGACTCGTACCGACTCTCGTCATTTCGACAGTCCCGCTGAACGTCGTCTCTTCGAAGACGTTGCTGGCATTTCGGGAAACAGGTGCATCAAACACGGCAGCTCTTCGACCCTTGTAGACAGGCAAACGGCTGTGGGCGTATTTTTCAAGACCCGGATATCAGCAAAAATATCTTCCGTTTCCCAGCGTCGCCCACAATAAACGACACGCTCAGCGAGTACCGTTCGACGTCGGGAACGGGTAGTCTAAATTCGGTGGAGATACGATGCGCCGTTCCGGAGATATTCGCGCGCGAGCGAAAGCGAGTGGGATCGGCGGGAAATGGCGTCGTCGTGGGAGAAGTCAGGAAGACGACCACAGTCTCACTTTCAACGCGAATGAATTCGGCGTGCGCGAGCCAAATTCGGCCGAGATCGGATTGGCCGTTTTTGAGAAACGCTCGTACGGACGGGCAGACAGACAGACAGACAGACAGACAGACAGACAGACACCTCTCCTTTATATATAGACAAGCTCCAATGCCCGGCTTCGCCCAGGGGACAACACATGCCATGTGCCTCTCCTTTCCACTCCATAGCGCCGCAGTTAACACACACGTTTGTCATAGAGCCAATACAACACGGAAGTGGAGGAGAGACAGGTCAGATCGCCTTTATTTATAGGTAGAGATTATAGCATTAATGACAGACAGACAGATTCATGTTTCAAATATATGTATTGGACAGACAGACAGAGAGACAGACAGGTCGCCTTTATAGGTAGAGATTATAGCAGAAAGTATCTAAAATGCGTTTGATGGTTGGAGAGGCAGAGGGGGTGAAGCCAGGTCACGTACACTTTGTATAGAGAACCGTTACTGTCACTACTTTGCCGTGGTGTAAGTGCTTTTACCGTTTAGCAGCAGCCAGACAGAATTCTCATTCATAGTTATATCCCGTTCAATTGCCGTTTCTAAAATCCCGTTGATTGGATTAGCGATTGGTTGAAACCATTTCGACTTGGACGTTGCTGCCGTTGCGAGGAACAGGTGTATCGAACTTGGCATCTATTCGACACGTGTCCAGTTTCAAAAAATCCCGTTGATTGGATTATTGATCCCGTTGAAGCCATTTCGACAGTCCCGTTGCGGAGAACAGGTGTATCGAACCTGGCATCTATAATGTCGACGTGAATCCCGGAACGTGAAAGTCACGTGCAATACTTACCCGGATAATCCATTCCCCGTATATAACGAATGCCGACTCTCGCCATTTCGACAGTCCCGCTGAACGTCGTCCCTTCGAAGACGTTGCTGGCGTTTCGGGGAACAGGTGCATCAAACACGGCAGCTCTTCGACGGTCGTAGACTGGCAAACGACTGTGGGCGTATTTTTTCAAGACCCGGATATCAGCAAAAATATCTTCCGTTGCCAGCGTCGCCCGCAATGAACGACACGCTCGGCGCGTACCGTCCGACGTCGGGAACGGGCAGTCTAAATTCGGTGGAGACACGATGCACCGTTCCGGAGATGGAAATGGCGTCGTCGTGGGAGAAGTTAGGAAGACGATCACGGTCTCACTTTCGAGATTAATGAATTCGGCGTGCGCGATCCAAATTCGGCCGAGATCGGACTCGCCGTCTTTGAGAAACGCTCGTACGGACGGACACACACGCAAAAACAAGCCGCTTTCATCTCCAATAATTAGTGTTGTAATAACTGGACCCTCTTTGGGTTCTTTAGTACAGTAGTTAGAAAATGTAGGTTTTAGTTCTCAGTTGGTTCAGTAGTTGATATCTGTAGTCTCTAGGTGATTCTGTATAATTTGACTCGTAGTTACATATTGTATGTTGCTAGATTCATGTTTCAAATATATGCATTGGACAGACAGACACTTCTCCTTTATATATATATATATATATATATATATATATATATATATATATATATATATATATATATATGTATGTATGTATGTATGTACGTATGTATGTATGTATGTCTAGACATCCACGAAGAACCACACACCCGCATGTGCATGCACGTATATGATATGATGATATATCGGTTATTGTAGAGCTTTCATACACAGCATAACAAAATAACATGAATTCACACAATATTTCAATCCAAGGTCCTTCTGCAGCTGGGTATATTAATTTTGAAAATATGTTTTGGAAATTTATGCAAAGTATAAATCTATAGAACTCTACAATAACTGAAAACAGCAATCAGTCTGTAGAAATGTGTGAAAATGTGTGTATTTGTGTAGGTTTCTTAATTATTATCAACCAATCGATTAATTAATTAATTATATAAACATACCAAAAAGCTTTCAACGCACGATCAATCATCACATTGTAAGAGTATGGCCTCAAAAATCCATTACTCGTATCCAGTTCACTGGAAAGTCGATTCGTACCGTTCGCACGACTTGTAGTAAACAACAATTCCAAACCGGAGACTCCTTTGAAACAGGCGTTGCAGTTACTGATCGAAGAGCACACGCACGTTCCACATTTCCGTTATTTAAAATACAACGAGAATCTAGGGCTCTAACGCGTCTATCGAATATGAAATAACGCACGTTACGATGTGTACGTTGTTGATAACAATCCGCGTATGAGCTACGTACACTGATACTAAACGATAGACTCGTGCCCAGTCCTCCTCCGCGCTAGGTTGCTTACACCACGTGCGCTAGCTGTCACGTGTGTATAGGTCCATGTGGTTTCACACGTGTGGTTGACTTAAGCACGGTGGAGGACTGGGACCATGCTTCGTCACGTGACATGCTTTGAGTCTAATTAAGTTATTTAGCTCAGCCCCCTGGTCTCAGCTAAGATTTCTAATAGTTTGCAGAGGCTCTGCTAAACGACACAGCAGGTGGTAGATTAGCAAGAGCCTAACAACTTGTCTACAACCGGTCAGTCGCCTGGCCTCACAAATCAACGCCATCATGCACATGCACGATCCTCCTCGCAAAACTTCGCCGGCTAGCAGAGTATAGCGTAGGATAACGCAGCCCATGACGGACATATTTCGTACAGCTGGCTACCTTCACAAATCTAGAGCACACGCCTACGCATAGCTAGTTGAGCGCCAATTTCAAATGGGACACGTTGAGAAGCTGTGTGGCGTACTGCGAGAGGTCTATGGATACCCTTCACTGCGCAGAGGCCAGCTTGAAGTATCCGTCGCAATCATGCAGGGCCAGGACGTTGTCGTTCGGATGACTACGGGCAGTGGAAAGTCCCTGTGTTACCAACTGCCAGTCTTAGCGCTGGAGAAGTGTTGCCTTGTCATCAGTCCTTTGAATTCGCTGATGAATGACCAGGTGCATTAGAAATATCTAGACGTTCGATCCTAGTTTGCTAACCAGATTAATGATTAGGTTGAAACTCTAAAACAATTACAAGTGCCTGCAGCTGCTATTCCACTCAGGTCTCGGTCACTGACTGCTGGCCAAGCAGCTCAGTACATTACCAGCAACAAATTCAGTGAGTTCAAATATCTTTAGTTCAAGTACCTACAATGCATCTATGAGCTTAATTAATGGCCCACATTCTATAGTCTTCATGTCCCCTGAGACTGCTCTTAGCAAGGTCTGGCTGGAGTGTTTCAGCAAGTCTCAGTGCAATAACTTAATTGGATTAATTGCTGTGGATGAAGCACACTGCATCTGCGACTGGTACCATTACACGTATTCGACCATTGCTTACATGACCCTTATAATGTGTTATAGGGGTAATAACTTCCGACCGCAATTCAAAGAATTGCGAAAACTTAGGAGTTTTCTCCAATGTCCTGTTATGGCAATGACTGCTACAGCACCTAGCAAAATGCTGAGAGAGATTAGCTAGTCTCTCTGTATGACCAGAAAAGTGCTTGTTTCATACCCACTGGATCGGCCCAACATCTTTTTGTATGCAAAGAAGACACCTCAGAGCCAGGTTGTTGCATTATATTGTCAGCTGCAAGGTCATGCACATTGTAATTATCACATTGACCTGTACCTGCAGAAGGCCATTCTATCCTTGCTGTTTGGGTTAACGTCACTTGAGAGTTTCCCCAAAACTATCGTTTATGTTCAGCGGAAAGTGAAAGCAGTAAAGTTATGGCAATGTCTATCATCAAGAGGTTTGCAAGTTGGCCTCCATCATTCCAGCCTCAGAGCTGACACCAGAAGGCAGGTGGAAATGCAGTTTAAAACTGGCAAGATTTTGGTGGTAATAGCCACAATTGGCTTTGGCATGGTGAGAAGTCCCCATTCCATACAGTATAGGGTAAAGTAGACTAGTACATTGATCTCCAAGTGTTGTTGGCAGGGCATTGACATTCCTGATGTTCACATGGTAGTGAATTTGGGATTACCATCTACTATTGAAGAGTGGTTTCAAGTAGGTTGTTGCAGTTCTAATGTGGTAACATTAGCAATCATTGCTCTGGTGCAGATGATAGGAAGAGCAGGAAGAGATGGCCATAAGTCAACTGCAGCCATTGTGTTCCATCCCAAAGAACTCAGAAAAAAGACCAAGGACATCCGCATCAACAGCATCCTAGGAGGAGGCTGCATTAGAAGAGGCCTTCTGACTGCCCTAGACTCCGAAGAAATTCCTGTCCGTTGCGAATCCAGCCCATGCTGCACAGGATGCACAGAAGTAACCATAGACCCAAATGGCTATATCGTGCCACAACAGACTCACCGCACATGTTCAGCTCGCCGTTCCAGAAAACACAAACGGCGAGACGTGAGTAACTCTTAGTCAGTCAGTTCCTGTAGCTGCTCCAAGAAACTGTTTGCGATTTTCAGGTGACGGATGCAGAAAAGAGCATACTCTTTGAGGCCCTGGCTTCATGGCGAGAGAGAACCTTCGAAAGGAATGGCAGAGCCTTCTTGGGGCCCCAGTCAATTGTCACAAACCGAACTATTAGGGAGATAGTTGACAATTGTGGCAATTTTTTGGAAGTAGAAGACCTGTCCGCTGTCTCAAATTTGGACCAACGCTACTCCTCTGAGATACATTCTGTCGTTAGGAACGCCCTCGAAGAACACTACATTGACAGTCCACAAAAACTCCACAAGAGGAGCATGAAACGAAGCTTAACATCGGAGCAAGCAACTGATTCAAGCGCAAAGCGAAGGCCACTTGGAGACATGCAACTTGCTCCACCCGCAGCCAATGACGCGCATGCCCAGAGATAGAAGTAGTGAAATAATTGTGTAATTACACAGAAAAGAATTTCGTAGCATAATTTCCGAGACTTCGTCTGTTCCAATACTACCGCGAGTACGGTATCACAGTAATCGCCGGTACATACGTATAGATAGCATGCACTGTGAGAACGTCACTATTAGAATAAATAGAAATACATGCAGTTATGGACTGCAATTTTGAACATTCTCTATTAGCCCAACTGCATGCTGTAACACACTCCTACTAAAAGAGCAACTACTATAGCGACCACTGATGGTCTCGCTCGATATGCATGCAGCCCCAACATAAAAATCAACACAACAACTAGAAAGGTGGTGCTGTTGCCTTGACATTTACTAATGACCCTAGCATTCCACATCTTCTATAAGCACTTCCGGCTCTAGCTCATATTCTGCCTGAGAGTCACAGTCCTCAGATAGATCGGAGTCAATGTCACATGACCTAGTTAAGTAAGCCTTCAACCATCCTTGCTCCAACTTTTCAAGTCCTTTCTCTCTTGGATCTGGCTTGGTGACTTTGCCTTTACGTCCTTCTACTTGAGCTGCAACCCCACTGGCATTTATGGCTGCACTCATAAAAAAACATCGTTCTCAGCTGAGGGTGTTGTATGAGCCCTTTGACTTAGTGTTGATGACAGCTCAGTCCCTGCCTTGTGAGCAGCTTCCATCAAAAACAAGGCAGTCCTAGATATGACCTTGACATGGTCAAACGAAAATGTTGGTGCTGATGACATAGCATTCTTCATGATCCTATACACAACATTCTGAATAACTGACAACTGACTGCATGATGCAGCTATGCAGCTATGCCACTTACAAGTTGTAATGCTCCAACATTTGGTCAATTGGCTTGCCTCCTCCGCTTTCGCCTGTCATATTGACTGTCCTGTTATAGGTCTGTATGTAGGCCATGGATGTAGGCCATGGATGGTGACCAGTCAGCTTTCAAATTAGCTAACAGGTTTGCTGCCTCTGTAGAATAATTCCTTCGCCCAGACCCAAGAAACATGACAAGCCAGTACTTCCACGCTGAAATAATTCTAGGACCGTCTTCTCGTCTGATGGAGTCCCTTAGTCGTAGATAAAGAAATCCCATATACAATAAACGTCTATGCAACATGTACAATTCATCAACTTTGGTGAGCACCAAAGGAGACTCACAGGGGAGCACAGAGCATTGGACAATCTTTTCAGCCTTGCACCGCAGCCATGAATGCGTCTTCTTTGTGGAGTCAGCTATGTTGTCTGAAGGCGAATGTAAGTTGAAATGATTTGTGATTGCTGCCAGTAGATGAGCTTTAAATGCATGTCGAAGAAACTCATCTCCCACATTAAAGACTTTGACATCTCGTCCCACCTGCCTTCTTCCACTGATATCTTTTAAATGACAGAGAGAGCCGCTGTCTCTCTCAGAGCCCCAGGTAGTCATAAAAATAACTCGTAAACATTCCCAAGCAAAGTGGAAATCTCCTAAACAGGGAGATGCACCACATGTCTAAACTTTAAGACGGTTAATTCCTCACTCACTAGGACATTCACACGCCCAATGCAGCTTATGCTCAGGATCTTTCTCAAATGATCGCATCAGTTTGGCCCCTCTAATATTACTACATGTCTTCTGATCACCAACCACAGCCTAGACAAAAGTTTTAGTCACTAACAGTACCACACTTTCTTTCCACTTTCCTGCGCATTAATTATTAATTTAATAAACACTAATACTACTAGCAGATTCAAACCTAGCTAACGCAAACTTAACAACAATGCTTTCAAGTTGAAACAATTACCACACATGCCAACTGACTCAAAATGTTCTCAATTGTTAGATGCTGCTAAAACATTAATTACAGGCTTGAATGGGACCACTATTGTTCAGCCATTATGCTCGAGATCATACAGCATGCTGCCTGCAGATTTGCATGAGTATAATTAACTATTATTCAAACTGCTTGCAGTGCAATGTGAAAAGTCAAAGATTCATTCCTCTAATGGTTATTTTCAAGTTAACCAATACAAGGTTGACATAGATACTATACAATGAAAAAGACAAAATTTAATGTTCAGATTTTAGCTTATCACTTGTAAAACTTATAAGCCCCACAGAGGTAATGTATTCTGATTTACAGTCGTAAATAAGGTATTAAGAGTGGTGGAAGCCCCCTAAAATTCAAAATTTGCGCGTAAATTGTCCATAGGTAAATAAATTAACACAAAGCCAAAATTATTACCTCTTAATTAAACAAGCAATGAACAGAACATAAACAGCCTTATAAAATCTGAACACGTTGACAATGCATAGGATTACAAACCTGCATATCAGGTTTCTCTTTCCTAGTATCCCTATAAAAATGTTCCAGGATCATAATGTTGTTGTCAGTGGAGGCCTCATCAATGTCCAGGATTTCCAGTGGCACAATCTGTGACTTTGAGGTAGGAATTCTAGGGTGATGTCGTTTTTCCCTCTTAAGGTGGGACAGGCATTCGAGTTTCTCCACCATGAATGCCATGACAAACTCCACTGCGTCAAGCATGAGTGTCTCGTCATCTTCTTTACTAGGAAGTAAGTCTTCTTTATGAAGCTCTGACCGCTTTTTCTGCAATTAAACACAGCATGGTTAGTGTGAGACAATCGAGTTGACCACAGCAGAATCTCTCTGGTATACACTACAGTGTACACACCTGTGGTCCAGCATCCCAACTGGGAGGAGAGTTTTTCACTTTGATAACTAGTCTTGTGGTCAAGTTCCACATAGTGGCTGACACACCTGCAGTTACATAACAGACTGTCAGTCCTAGCTATACAAATAATATATACAAAGTTGTTACATAAGATAATACTCTCTTAGGCCATGCATGTCTTGTATTTCTACATCTGCCCATTGATCAATCTGTTTAGTAATCAACACTAAATTTCTGTGTACATGGCTGTGCCTGTACACATTCCACCTCCAGTCATAAGTTCTGAAAATAATTTGCTGTAATATTGGAGTACTTTAATGAAATAAGTTAGGCCAGAAATTAAGTGATTGAATGACAATCAGTAAAGTAAATGTTCTGTGTGACAGCTATAGATTCACCAGTTAATTAATTGACTTACCGTTTCTTTCATGACGCACACCTTTGTACAAATTCAGATTGTCATACACCCAGATGTGTGTTTCTTTCGTGAGCTGCTGTACATCCTGGTAATCATTCGCCAAGTTCTTTAGACGTCGCCAAACCTGTTGATACGATTGTGAGACGCCAAGATGGTTGAGGTCTGCAATTGCTTGTTTTCCTGCACCGCGAGCAACAAGCATGTAGGCTGTTAGGAGTGCCATCCCACTGCTTTGGCGATCTCTAAACTTCAGTGCCACAGTGTCGGTGATGAGAGCCTGCAGGCGTGTGCTGTCAGCCTCCTCGTCGGCTTTCCCTTTGACCAGCGCTTGCAAGATGCCAAACAAATGAGGGCTTTGACGACGCATCGTGTCTTCGATGTCTTTCACGGAAAAACGGCGTAAATCTTGCCACGAAACAGGCCCTCGACCAAGAGAACAGCAGTCGGACTCCCGCAAACGTTCCATCTCGGACGACAGAGTCGTTTCTACTAATTGCCAATTGATTGGCGTCTCCGCATGATCTCTTGAGACATGTTGCTTCGCTGGAGTTGGACAAGTTCCGCTTGCTTGATTCGAATCTTGTCGATTTCTCCTTGTGACTCCTACAGGTCAAACAAGCACTCTGCACGTGCACACCTCTTGTACGTATGCGTATCTTACTTGCATAAGGCGAGGGGTGATTCCGCAAGTCTGAAGCGTCAGTAGACTGTGCTATAGCTCCAACAGAAACTGGTGAGAAGGCAATACCATCGTAGACGTATGTTTTGGTGGCATGGTCCATCCTGTGGCGAGCTTCCGGGAAAGCTTGTCTCACAATACGAGCCACCTCGACGTGACTGATATTAGCTTGAAATTGGTCCAACAAAATCTGCTGGACGTAAGTAACAGGGACGCCTGAACGCGGTGCTCTGGCAGATACAGGGATCAGGACCCGTCGCAGCCTTTTGAAAAAGAGAGGCTTTACCTTCACGTACACGTGTGGCTCGACAGATATCTAGAAGGTTTAGGCGCGCGCGAATGCACATGTACTTACCATTGAGACCGCTCTTCTCGAAAGTACTTCTCTAATCGCAATCTCACGGACATGAACACCATCAACAAGTTATCGACACGTAATGGCTTAGTGGCTCTATAATTGTTGTGTACTTAGTCTTCCTAATTGTGTGATTGTGCATTACAAAAGCCCTCCTACGGAAACTATCATGCTAAATAGAAGTAGTATCTACCAATCACGTCACGCCATTTCGGTCACGTTACAAACATGTTTGTCACGTGACGAAGCATCGTCCCAGTCCTCCACCGTGCTTAAGCCAACCACACGTGTGAAACCACATGGACCTATACAAACATGACAGCTAGCGCACGTGGTGTAAGCAACCTAGTACGGAGGAGGACTGGGCACGAGTCTAACTAAACGATACAAATTTTAAAGCGCGCTGTACTTTAGTAGCGCGCGCTGCATTTCTGGATTGTTTATATCAACGCGCACCTACTGGCAGTGGCCGAGAAGTGCACGTTGATATACCTTACCCTACGAAGCAATGAGAGCGGATGTTTGTTCAACCAAGAAGCGGCCATTTTTGCCTAACGTCTAACGCGCGCTGTTTGACTGAATTTAACAGTGTACATTGATAAAAAGAGTTGGGGCGAATGGTACGCGTGTTAAAAAAGCCTAGACCTAACCAAGTGACTGAGTACACTATTATACATTGTTCTTTCAAAGCCAGACTGATTTAACAGGGTCTTTTTAACGTCCGACTGAATTAAATATAAATTAACGACGAATTTAACACGGATACTTTATTTAACACAATACATGCGGTATGCCATGCATGCGTGCTTGCAACACACAAAAGCAATTCATATAGTTTGAAGTACAATTTCATTAGGAAGGGTTATTGCTTCTGCAGTATCTTTCTGGTCAATTCCTCTAGTGATTTAGTTCTGTAATGCATCCGCAATGTATCCATCAGTTCTACTAGCCCATGTCCACCTTCCAGAACAAATTTTACCCCATACACTGTTTTACCCACACGATGGTCTGTCACTCGATCCTAAAATAAAAATGCAACGAATCACAGTTGGACAACGCTACAAAGACTGACTCTGCTCTCTCCATACTTGAGGAAAATTATACGTTCGTATTTTCTCTGATCTTGCAGCTGTTCCTATTTGTTGGCGTCTTATGTTTGTTCTCTCTTCTTGAGCTTCCTGCCTTCGTAGTTCATAGAGGCGAGCATGCAAGAGCTTCATTGCTTTAGAACGATTCTAGTCAACAACAAACCATAAAAATATAACTTGCCATAAAACACACTCCAATCTATAAGAACGATATAATACAGTTACCAAATTGTACATACAATTGTACATACATTGTACATAAAGTACAGTTACTGTATTACTAAAGTCTACATTTTACTAACGTTATAGTATCTATAATACGTACCTATAATCACTATCCTTAGAATATGGCACCTTCTACACTACAGGGCAAGTGTACTACATGTTTACCATGCAGCTATGACTCAAGGCGGGTTCACCTTAACGACACACGGCGACGCCGCACCGATTTGGGTTTCAGTCTACGCCTTGAGTAATTTCTGCTAGTCTCGCGGAGCCGGACCCTACCTCCGTGTCATACTCCGGGCAGAAAGTATGACGCAGTGGTAGGGTCTGACTACGCAAGATTAATTTTCTGCCGTTCTCGCAAAGCAGCGTAAAACGAAGCGTCGCCGAAAACGCGACACAAAATATCATTAAGAACCAGATCTACGGTGTTGTTTAGACCACTGTGTTTGACCGCTGATGGCCTATCATCGAGACCTCGTCTTCTACTGCCGAGTCGCCAAGATCGCTGCCTTTTTCGTACCATGGGGCGTACCACCGGGTAGCTTGGACGCAGCCGCCTCTTGCATGTAGCCATCTCTCAACGACCTAGCTTGAAGCTGCAAATATTAACGTGAGGTGCGGCATGGTAGTTACAAACGAATTTGGTGCCGATATTCTTTTAAGCTGGATTAATTTAGCAATAACAATATGCCAAGGCAACGCTTGAGCGTCGCGCCGCGTGCGTCGTGTCGTCTTGCGTGGAAGTGGCACGCGTCTCGTCACGCGCGTTGTACCATTCAAAATGATTACAGCGCGCCGTAGACGTCGATGCATGAACTCTTGAACTAACCACTCGTGCTTCGATTTGCAGAACTCTACCGGAATTATAACTGCCAGCTTGCTCAAAATCCATTTCTACGCGTTGTCCCCTGCACTCGGGTCTTTGTACATCTTGCTCCTGATCATCCATGCACAAGCAAGGACAGATACCCTACACAATCTATAGACCGCTCAACGTCGACTACAGCGCCGAAATCAGTAATCATTGCTCACGGAAACCACACGTGAATTTTTATTGGCTCCGATTGGTGAAAATCAAGGCGATACTTCCCACGCGACGTCCGAAACTTCCGGTTCGACCCTCAAATAGAAATCGGTTCTATTTAGACTCGTCGCGTTGAGCCATTTACAATTTGAATGTAGTACGACGCGACGCACGCGAGGCGACGTTCAAGCGTTCGCATATTGTAAATCTAGCTTTAGGCGCAATACCGGCCGCTGAAGACTTATGGCTGGTTCACAATATTGACGTTGACGCTCAGCTAAGCGTCAACATCAAAGACACAGCCTTGATGCAGGCACCATCCTTTGATGTTGACGCTGGAACCTAAAGCCTGGTTTAAGACGCTGATGACGCTCGCGAGAAGACGCCGAGTAGGTGTCCAAATGCCGACGCCAGAGCTGTACCATTTACAATGTCATTTAATGAGTGTCAACGGCGAGCCACTACGCGCATGCTCATCATGATCGTCTACCAAGAATACAAAAGTCTGTGATTCGGTTTTCATTTCCTGAGTTTTCTCCCTCATAAATTTGTCGCGAAGAAGCTTCCACATATTTGGCAGCCTGCTGCTGGGAGCCCGGTGTTTCGATAGGTTTTTCTTGTGCCTCGCATCTCTGGTGACTTGGTCTGCTGCAAATTCCAGCAAGCAACCGTACCTACTGTCTGTTCGCCATAAGCGTGAACTCGGAAGTGAGTAATGAAGAAGAGGTCACACCAGGTGTGCACATTAGAGCACTAAGAGCTGCCCCGGTTGGACCATGTTATATCAATTATCTTAAATGGTTCCAGTTGCTGATCCGTTGGTCTTACAAGATAATTGGATAATAGCCATTGCTCCACCCGTTTGTGTTTGATATGCACAAGTACTATCCTTCCGTTTCGTTTGTAGAAAGGGCTTAGATAATTTGATAAACAGAAATGCCAGACCTAGCGGTTTCTAATGATACCGAGATCATCGCAAAAGTCCACTAAACAGCAGAGATATTGATGAATTTCAAAGTTCACGCTTATGGTGAACAGACAGTACACGTATACACTTTTGATAGACTTCTCTTCCAAAGTTTACTTCCGGTTATTTCACTCCCATATTTGATATCTGATTTGTCGACAAAAGGCACGTGCTTCCGATAGACGCTAGAGCACTTCCGGTTTGGACGCTAGAGTTGAACTTGAATCAACTAAAGCGTCGTCGCTAGCGTCGCCAGCGTCATATTGTAAACCTAGCTTAATTCATTTCTATTCCAGCGTCAGCGTCAGTGTCAACGTCGGTGTCAGCGTCAATATTGTGAACCAGGCTTTAAAGGCTTTAACGTTGTCCAGCATTGAAGTGCTTCAGCACCCTCTGGCACACTTGGATCTACTCTCCACAAGTCAGCTGTCAGCGCTGGAAAGATCGGAACCGTTGAGTCACCCGCTACTGTAGCAATAAAAGATAGGAATGCCACCTGTGCCAGCGAAACTCGTAAACTGGTTCAGTCGAATCAGTTCGTCGACTTCGCAGAGCTGCTGCTGGATGACTTAAAATTACTGAGACGACTTCAGGCCTTAGCCGTCGCCGGAGCAAACGAGGTAACTGACGCCTACGACAGTCATCGTCGCTTGCCACTTGGGTGCAGTGATTTGCCGTTTACGCGGAAATTGTCCTTCGCGCTTCTCCTTTTCGCGCGCTCGATCTTATGGCTTTCTTCCAGCTGGTCGTTCATGAGGCTCAATGTCACTCCGGGACGGAATGGCTATACTGTATGACACTCGCTCTACGCAGCTGGCTGCCCACTCGCTGGCTTATTGTCTGCGGTCAACTACATGCTCCGCTTTCCGCTGCTACTGTCATAGCAATGCATGGACCGTTCGCTTGCCACACACTGCTTGCATTGTCTGAAACATAGCACCGCGGCATGGGCCCAATGCTCGCATAAGAACCCACATGCGACACGGCAGATGCCACTGTCACACATCTCCAGCCAAACTCAACGCCACTGCTCGAGCCGACAGGAGCAACTCGTACACTGCCTCTCAGAAGCCGATATGCCGTAGGTTCAACTTCGGCATCTGTAACAAAGTTGGGTGTACCTACAGATACGCCAGTCTCCCCGATGCGACGTCTGCCCGAATGCATCTGATCACTCTACAGGCGAGAAAACGACTCATCTCCCGGTCGACGAATCGCGCCACAAGTATAACGGTGCTCTGCGCTGGACCTATATTTGACATAAAGAAGCTTGCTTGTCAGGTCTGCTATAGTCAGCTTGTTGCTTGTTGTTACCTGGATGGTTTGGCTAATGGTTTCAGGGTCGGTTTCGATTAATATTACAGTCAAGCATCTTGCAGGCCATTGCGTCGAAACATGACGTCGGCTACGGCTAATATCAAAGCCGTGGACGATTACGTGGGAAATGAATGTTAGGCAGTCGCCTTGCAGGCCCGATCCAGCTAATTGCAGTCTTTCAACATTCAGGTTAGCTCGCTGGGAGTCATCCCGAAAGCACACCAACATGGCAGAAGGCGTCTCATTGTCAACTTGTCTTCGCGTTTTTCGGCTAGTGTCAACGATAGCATTGACCGGAACCTGTGCACATTCGTCAGAGTCAACGTCGCAGCTCAACATCTGCTAGGACTTGGTAAAGACGCTCTGCCAGCCAACTAAACATTCAAAGCGTTTACCGACACATCGCGGTTCACTCTTTCGACAGACAACTGCTACAGGAATCTGCTGGCAGGGTACGATGTACCTAGATCGAGCTTTGCAGTGTGGATTAGAGTCTGCGCCAAAACATTCTCCGCAGCTGCAAACGCCTTGCTGTGAATTATATATGCTCAACCGTGAAATAAGCAACGGCATTTACTATTTGAATGATTTTCATTTTTGGTCGCCCCAATGCAGTGCAGCGCGCACGTAACTTAGCCATAGCGCAGAACACCTTCAAAGAGCTGGGTTTCCTCGTTACGTGGCATAAGCTAGAAGGACCACTAAAAACACACATTTGTTGTGTCTAAAATTTACTCGGTTCATGGGCTTATTAAGCTCTCCGCCGAAAAACTGAGTCACACTCAAGCACATATCCGCCGATGGCTCAGTCGTCGATCATGCACGAGAGCATTGTTGTCCCTTACCGGCTCCCTTCATCACACGGCAGCGGTGGTAAAAGCCAGGCGCATATTCCTATACAGTCTCATCGAGTTTTTGTCCTGTGTAAAGTATCTTCATTATCGCGTCCGCGTCCGCAATAGAGAGAGGATTCAGCGGACCTGCATTGGTGGGACACATTGTTGGCTTCCTGGAATGCTTCGTCAACGGTTCAGACGCAGGAACGCGTAGCACCATCCGTGATTGGGCGCTCGGACGCATCAGGCACCTAGGGTGAGGCGTAGTGTAGTCGGCCAATTAGTTACAATGAGAGTGGAGTGATTCCTGGCGTCCTCGCCTCATCACAGAGAAAATAGTTTCTACCTTTATTCCTGGCAGCAGCAATCTGAGGAAGCAAATGGCGAGGACAGCACGTTACACGGGTTGCTGCTCAGCGCTTCTTTTCCTCGAATTTAGCGTTGTCTGCGAAACGAGTTTATAAGTTGGGTTAATTGAACTACCCGAACTTCTGCAAGCAAATGTTGTTTGCTCCTCTTCTTGCCACCGAGCGCTCATTTGTCTCTTTACGTAGTCGTTAGCTGATCGGTAAATCCGTCATATGACAATCACTGTCTTCACAGTGGTTTGCAGTTTCCACATTCAGTTTGGCTTCAAGTGACCCATTTACAGCATCGCTCCGCCGGCTGCCGTATGTCCTTCACGGCATCCAATGGCTAAGAGAATCACCAACATGGCATCCTCGCCTACGTATTACCCGAATTGAACTAAAATGTCTTAAGACAGCGTGCTCAAAGCGGGGTCTCGGCAAGGTGCTATAGTATACACTGGACTGCTTGTTGCACCGGATTTTCGGCTTTCTGCGAGCGAAAAATTTACCATTGAGTCAAAGACATCGTTTGACGCAGCTGTCTATATCTTCCCCTTAAACGTCAGCGTCGACTCTTACATCAATCCTACCATGGTCCGCCTTCGTGTGAAGCAGTCGAAGACAGACCCTTTTCGTTGCGTCGCCGACGTGATCTTGGGTCGCACTCACTGGGCATCTGTCCGGTATCGGCGATGCTTGCCTATCTAGTGCAGCGAGGCCAGACTGTGTGTCTACTCCGACCGATCTTCTCCTTCCTATAGAAGCTGGTGTATCAGGTCCACCGAGAGCGCTTGTCGCAGAGGGCTTAGACAAGAAGGGATATACCGGTCACAATTTTGCACCGGCATCGCCACCAGGGCGAAGGTAAAGGAAATACGAGACTCAATAGCGAAACCATTTGGGCAGCTGGAGAAGTATACTAAAAATTCTTGGCATGAATGCGGCGGCCATTCGGAGTTTCCTTCACGCGATCTGAACTGCGATCTATACTAACATTTCATTTGCTACTAAACAAAACACCAACAGAAATCCAGCAAATTCTGCAAGAGGCTTCGCAACACTACGGTCCATCCTATGAAACAGTTCGCAGCTGAGTAAAGGCTATTATGGAAGGACGCTCGGACTGCACTGATGCGACTAGAAGAGGAAGACCACCCAGTGTGAGCTCTGACGAGGCGGTGGCTAGCGTAAGGCGCTGATTAAAAAGAATCTCCACATAGTCTGTGATAAGATAGCTCACACGCTCTGCATATCACAAGGTACGGCTTACACGATTTCATGCAGCGTCTCTGCAAGAAGAAGGTAGCCGCCAAGTGGGTGCTTCATGTCCTGACAGCATAGCAGAAAGGACAACGAGCAACAGTCTTGGCAGACCATCTGCATGCGACAGCCGTTACGCAGCTGAAGGCGAAAACTTCTTCGACGAATTGTTGCTGGAAACGAGATATGGGATTGTTCTAAGGAGCTTGATCTGATACAACAGAGCTCATAATGACGGAGAACTGGCTCTCCTCGACCTCAGAATGCTTTGAGGAAGCAGAGGTCGCTCAAGGCTCTGCACATGTTCTTTCGATGTGCGAGGGGTATTTTTACATCACGCAGTTCCAAGTAGAAACCCCTATCAATATGGACCTTATTACAAAGACATCTTACGCACGAAGCTCCGTCCGGCAATCCGCAGAGGCCTGTACTTTGGAGGGCAGGGCCAATTGTCCTCCATTGCAACGCCGCACCTCACCACAAACAATATGTGATGGACATACTCCATGATTGGCACTGAAAAATTTGCTTCATCCGTCATATTCACCAGATTTATCACCTTGTGATTATTATACTTATTCAAAGAAATCTCTCTCTCTCTCTCTCTCTCTCTCTCTCTCTCTCTCTCTCTCTCTCTCTCTGTGTGTACCTGTCTGTAGAAGCGTTTCTCGCAGGCGGTACGTCTGATCTCGACCAAATTTGGCTCGCGCACGCCGAAACGACGGAGGTCGATAGTAAAACTGTCATCGTCTTCCGGACTTCTCCCGAGCAGTCGTGATTTCCTGCCGATCGAACCCGGCTCCAATCGCGCGCGAATATCTGTGGAAGGGCGCATCGAATCTGCACAGAATTTACACTGCCCGTTCCTGGCCTCGGACGGTACGCGCGGAGCGTGTCGTTTATTGCCGGGGACGTCAAAGAAGACAAAATGCTTTTAGTATATCCGAGTCTTGAAAAAATACGCCTACATGCGTTTGCCCGTGTACGCGCGTTGAATACCTGCCATTCTCAATACGTCTGTTCCACGGAACGGCAGCAACGTCTTCAAAGTAACGACGGCCAACGGGTCTGTCAAATGCTTGCGAGACGATACCTTTGATTACATTATATATATGGGTGAGTAACAAATAACACGTGACTTCCAACTTCCTGCTGTCCGTATACATGATACTCGCTGCTGTACTTTCTCGTAATGGCACACTCGGTTACTTTCATTTGTCTTCAACGGGATATAAACTAACAATCAATAATCCAATCAGCCCGCGCAAACAACGGGATCTCATTTTCTTCTCAAGTGAAACAGGTCACACTAATGAGTTTCAAACTGACGAACGAGATATTAACAAACAATCAATACTACAATCAACCCGGGCCACGAACGGGATATCATTGAACGGGGTATAACTCTAAACCAAATTCTTCATGAGAATTCTGTCCGGATACTAGTTAATCTTTAGACCGGGGAGTAAAAATGCATGTAAAGGATATATATACTTGTGTGTGTGTGTGTGTGTGTGTGTGTGTGTGTGTGTGTGTGTGTGTGTGTATGTATGTGTGTGTGTGTGTATGTATGTATGTATGTATGTGTGTGTGTGTGTGTGTGTGTGTGTGTGTGTGTGTGTGTGTGTGTGTGTGTGTGTGTGTGTGTATGTATGTATGTGTATATATATATCCCGAATGGACGGCTGGGATTGCCGCGAGAATTGTTGTAGCCGTCAATTGCTGAATGAATAAAAGAAGAGGAGGTCGTCATCTTTTTAGACTGTGCCGTTGTGGCTTTTGCTACTCTGGCTGTCTGCGTCAATCTTTATTCTAGTGATGAGACCCCATTTGAGGAATGAAGGCTTTTTCATTGGCTTTATTGTTGTGTGGGCAACTGCCAATTCGTCGTATTCCTGCTGTCCGTACTTTGTTTGTCCGTTGGAGTTTACAGGTCAACGGGAACGTGGAGTTCGTCGCATCATCACGCTACTTCCAGCGCTCTCCATGTTCTGGCTTACATTTGTTTTGTTTCAACGGCTTTGGCTGTTCGTGACGACTCTACATATTTTTTGCTGCCTCATTTGTCATCAAGCGGGACAGTTGGTCGAGTTCCTAAAGCTTGCCGCATCTTCAACACGTACCCAGCGCTCCTCAGGTTTGCTTCTTCTGATTTCTCTTTCTTGGATTCTTTTCTTTTACCTCTGGTCATTGCAGTCGCATGGAATATTGAAGGTTGCCGCACTTTCACCCCATCTACAGCGCTCTTCAATTTTTCATTTTCTGCATGGTTCATGTTCAACTTTCTTCTGTTCTTTTGATGTGGAGACTTCTTTCTGTTTTTGTGGCAAATGGTGCAGTTGGGCAAGATCCTGAAGTTTGTCGCACAATCACCCACCTTCCTGCGGTCTTCAGGCCTCTGTTTATCTGCTGTACTATGCTATAACACTTATATGCTATATAGTGCTTTTTTGTTTCTTCATTTTGTCTTGTACGCAGACAGTACAATATCTCGTATTTTGGATGTAGAGCAGCTTAGATGTAAAACATATATATATATATATATATATATATATAGATAGATAGATAGATAGATATATAGATAGACAGACAGATAGATAGATAGATAGGTAGATAGACACAAAGAAGAGGTGCCTGTGTGTGTGTATCTGTTCGTACGAAAGGATCTGCAAGACGGCGAGTCTGATCACCACCGAATTTGGCTCACGCATGCCGAATCCCTAGATGTCGAAGTGAATCTGTTGCCGACTTCCGGACTTCTCCCTCGACGACGCGATTTCCTGCCGATAAACCACGTCTCTCCTCGCGCGTGAATATCTCTGTAACGGCTTAACGGATCTCCACCGAATTTAAACTGCCTGTTCCTGACCTCGGACGGGACGCGCGGAGAGTGTCGACTATTGCGGGCAACGTCAAAAGAAACAAGATATTTTTTGTATATCCGGGTCTTGTGAAAAACGTCTATATATCGTTTGTTTGGCCGTGTCACGTTCGAGACACCTGTTCCCTGCAACGCCAGCAACGTCTTCGAAGTGACGACGCCCAACGGAACAGTAGAAATGACGAGAGTGAAACGAGTTGTGACTTGGTATATATGAAAACGAATTATCCCCGTGAGTACGTAACTGCACGTGAGTTCCAAGTTCCTGCCGCCCGGAAATATACTTTCCTAACTGGATTGGCGTCGCATAGAGATGTCAGGTTTGATACACCTGTTCCCCGCAACGGCAGCACGTCTTTGATCAAGGTAGTTGTGAGCCCCTCCCACGCTAAATAGGCCGAATTTTCACTTGTCACAAAAAACAACTAACGATCTCAAAACATAGCCATACCATTCAGTAACAACACCCCGAAAGGAGTCCTTCTAATTCGGACGACGCGAAGAGGTTTAGGAAGTCGAAGAAGACTCGTCTGGACAGCTGGTGAGGCTCCAAGCAGTCATCTTCTTCGTCAAATTGCGTCGCCATTCTGAAAACGTACGGGATCGAGTTCTAAAGCGTCACGTGGATAGAACGAAGTCCCGGCTATCATCTGTGACGTTGTACATGCATCCGTTGTAAACGAATATAGTATATATTATTTATTGAAAATGTTGCGCAGTAGCGCTATGCGCATGATATGGGTGTGGTGCTAGCTCCGCCCTGCCAATGTCCCTAGCGACGATCAATGAGCATTCACCATATAATTTGTTGCACTGCGTTTCAATAGCTCCGCCTAGATATTTGTTTGGCGACCAATCATCAGCTGCTATATAATTGATTAGTCTCTGTGATTGGTACCGACGTTCGACTTCGAAAGACCTCGAATCCGACCGTTATTTCTTTCGAAAACCGTTGGGCGTCCTGTTTCTTCCTTCTGCGAACGATTTTTGGCCAAGCGACCGTTTTGGGAGACGCGTCAGCGTGAACAACTCGAACAGCGCAGACTTGCCCACCTTATTCATGTTTCCCCGCTCGTAATCCGTTCGGTTATGGGTTTGACTTTGTCTGTAGGTTGGTTGAAACGTTATTGAGAGGATAGACGAGTGTTGGCGATGTCTACGACTGATAATGAGCGACAGCAAGAGGTCTGGTTCGTTTCGCGGCGAATTCATGGCGTGACATTGGACTAGATTGCTAAGGGTGCATTTCTTTTGCCTGTTCTGCTCTTCTGGAAGAGGCCAGAAGAGTCACGCGACCTCTTCTGGTCGTTTCTATTGCTTCTCCCCCCTTCTTCTAAAGTGTTAGAAGAGTCACGAGACCTCTTCTGGCTCTTCTGACAGAAAGGCGGAAGAGGCAGAAGAGAAGAGGTCTCGTGACTTGTGAGACATGCGCATTAGAAACGCGCGTATCGATGGAGCCGTACGAGCGTTCTTCGCTTCCATTGCTGTGGAAACCAAGTGGTCTTCCAGCAATATCAAGTCCCACAACTACAGCTGCTGCTAGTGGGTGTTCTCCAAGGACTCCCTTTGAGGCACCAGAAACGGAGACAACGGTTGTAGAAGTCACCTCTTCAAGTAGAAATCCAATTTCTTTAGAGAAAACCTTACTTATATTATGAAAACGTTACAGCTACCGCTTCCGCGTCCATCGCACTGCTAAACTATTAATGCGAATGCTCAGCTCTTCTAGGTCCTCTTCTGGTCATTTCTCTGGCTTGGCTCGTCTGATCAGACTGCGCATGATCGACCTCTTCTGTTCTCTTCTGACACCTCTATTCCAGAAGAGCAGAAGAGGCAAAAGAAATGCACCCTAAATTATTGCCGAGCGTAGCGAGGCTTTTAATCCAGGTCGCACAGCAGAAATGGGCGTGGTCCTACAGGCTCTCCATCAAGCTTTTGGTGTGTGTGTGTGTGTGTGTGTGTGTGTGTGTGTGTGTGTGTGTGTGTGTATGTGTGTGTACACAATCTCAAATTTCTCCTCCCCACAACCACGTTTCATAATAGGACCGACCTTAAAAAATCGTTTCCGTGTTCGACTACCGATGAGTCTAAGAACGATTCGTCTAAGTGAGCAAACGGCGACGAAAACGCTTCATGAATTTCCGTCGCCCCATCCTTTTGTATTGTAGCTAGGGACTGTGTGTACTTGACAACCGAGAAACACCTTCAGGAGTTGAATGCCACCTACAGTCAACTATTCACACGTCCCATACTTACAGTATGATCAATCCCTTACTACACTGTACTGCATCTAACACTGTTGATAGTCAATGTTTGCTGATATCAATTTCTATGTCAGTAAATACCATACCGCTGTCGCTACAACAGAACTGAGTGCATACCTAGACTGTACGTTTCAATTGTCTTGATCACGATCGCAAAACGACGACTACCTATACCAGGCCTATATACGTAATCTAAACTACTAGGAAATTTGCATGTTTACTTCCATGACAGGTAGGGTTTCAACAAATTCGCATTGTCTAGCTAGGACCCAACGATTCAGTAGACGGCCTGAAAACTCAGTTGGACGTGTTACTTACGAACGCGAGGCGCCTACGGATACCGTACAACTAGTTGTATTTGAGATTGTTCTTGGTACTTCTAATTGCCGAGCGTAGCGAGGCTTGTAATTCGGGTCGCACAACAGAAAGGGGCGTGGTCCTATACGGCTCTGTCCATCGAGCTCTTGGTGTGTGTGTGTGTGTGTGTGTGTGTGTGTGTGTGTGTGTGTGTGTGTGTGTGTGTGTGTGTGTGTGTGTGTGTGTGTGTGTACACACAAATCTCAAATTTCTCCTCCCCACGACCACGTTTCATGATAGGACCTACTTAAAATCGTTTCCGTGTCCGACTACAGATGAGTCTAAGAACGATTCGTTTACGTGAGCAAATGGCGACGAAAAAGCTTCATGAACTTCCGTCGCCCATCCTTTTGTATTGCAGTTAGGGATTGTGTGTACTTGACAACCAAGAAGCACCTTCAGGAGTTGAATACCACCTACAGTCAACTATTCACACGTTCCATACTACAATCAATCCTATGGAGTTTAATGAACTAGTTAAACGTAGTTGAATTCGTCCGGAGATGCACGCGCACGGCGGACTCACGAGGGTCCTGCGATGAACGGAGAATGCGCATCGCCAACGACTATCCGGCCCGCCACCGCGCAGCAAGCGTCCCAGAGCGCGTGTGTTTCGTTTCGTTCTGTTCATGGCAGACGGTGAGCAGTCAAAAGGAAGAATATCAACAGAGCAAGTCCGCACTCGCGACGGAGACAGCCAGGGCCGCTGGATTCACCACTGACAGACCGCCTGCTCAAGAGACAGCAGATAGATGACTCAGCTTTTTCCACGGTTGCGAATCATCTCAATTCCGCGTGCTGTCTCTGCCGTCGCGGTGTTTTCGCGCTTTTGGTGCCACGTGATCGCATATATCCGGGAGAGGATATCGCGCGCGAGCGCGTGGCACACAGCGCGCTACTGGTTGTAGCGAAGATATTTGTCGCAGCGGTTGCAGCGTATAGGGCGTATGAGCAGCTAGCTGGTTGCAATGAGAAAAGGGGTAGCTGCTGTGGGCGTTGGTGCGTCAAGTGTGGCGCTGATGCAAACAAGCACATTGCGAGAAGCAGAGAATGCTCAGGAGAGAGCATGTTGCAAGCGATAGGAGCAGTCCGTCTGCTTATGCAGGGCTCGGGCACAGAGATACATTTGGTGGCACGACCGGTAGCGGTTGCGGGCACCGTCTCGTCACGGTGGAGCGGAGTGCCGGTGACAGTGTAGCGAGAAAGCTGATCAGAGAGATGTTTCGCAGCATGACCGGTAGCAGTTGCGGGTACCGTCTCGTCACGGTGGGGCGCGACGACCGGTAGCGGTTGCGGGCACCGTCTCGTCACGGTGGGGCGCAGTGCCGGTTCTTGTTCAACACTTGTTCAAGTTCAGGTATAAGCCATATTTTGGGCCTGTTGATTGTAACGAATCAAGCAGCGAAGCAATCGATGATCTTGCGCCAATAAATGTTCCATCGTCCAAATACCAAATTTGTAAGCGCAGATCAGAAATTTGGTTGGCAATCTCATATAGGAAAATAACAGTGGACACAATGGACCACCTTGTTGAACACCAGATTTGGAAAGAATACGGTGGGTACCAAAGCGCAATTCTCCAGCGCAATGATAAGACCAAGAAACCCAAGGATATATATCAGGCAATTCTTTATGTAGACAATGAAGAAAAGATAGTCTGTTGCATTCATTGAACGCGTTCTTCATGACCACTTTTAAACAGTAGAGATCTTCCTCTGAAGAATGGCAACTAATGAACGATCTTACCGTGTGGACAGCAGCTTCCTAACCGCCTTTTACTGCTACTCCTATTTGACCATATGGTAGTAATAGTTCTTCAAGACGAGGTTTAGTGGCAGCACAACACAAACGACTTGCAAGACGACGAATTGTTTCACCAACTGCAATGGGTCTGTACTCGCCATTCTTCTTTTTCAGAGCTGTAAGAGGGGCACCTACTAGCCAAGAAGAAATATATGTAAGTAATTTCCCGGCAAGCAGATTGTTCATGAAAACGGTGAGACTGTCAAGGAAGGATTGAGCTGCTGGGGCTATGGTACCTCAAATATCATCCAACAGATGTTGCGCCCTCAACTGTGAACCACCAGGACTTGACCCTTTTGGAAATGCGTGAAGACTTGATAGAACATCTTTATTCTCTACCACTAACGAAGGTGGTGTGTCATAAGAACAGTCAGGAAGTTGACAGTCTGGATGACGAGATAAAAGTTATTCATATGCAGCAGGGTTGTTATGATCTGCACAACCCTCTGAGGAAAGAGAGCGAACAGCGTCACTGTAACGACCTTCACGAGCCAGTCTGATGGCTCGACGTGCATTGCTTTTTCCAACATCAACAGATGTGAAACTATTGTTGTCAAGGCGAGAAGCATCAATACGAGCTTCTAACCACAATGAGGCGATATCTCCATTTTGCCATTGCTTAATACGTGACAGAAATAGATTTTTGATAACATGACGTCTCGTCTTCCCACCCCGATGAGAACAGATTTTGCAAAAGCAAACAGTCTCACCATGCCCAGCATACTATGATTGACACCCAAACGAAATTCCCCGGAAAGTATGTCAGCTACCAAAGGACGAACCGATTTGGGAATGTGAACAACAGTGAAGACTGGGAGAGTCATCATCTCATTCATCACAGCATCAAAAGTCGGTATGTCGATTGAATTAGCATAATCTAGACGAGCAGCCAAGGAAAGACCATTCAAGACAATGTCACTAGATGAATTAAAGCTACGGCCAATAGCAACAGAACGTTTATTTGTGGTTGAACATCCAATATGACAACCTCGGGTTTCAGACCGTTCAGTAATTTGTTCACCATCTGCAGTATCCCGTATAACAGAAGCCTGTGTTGTAGACTACCAAAAAGAATTGTTTAGATCCACCATAGTGCCACCACAACGACAGTTTCCAGAACCCTGAGATCGACGACAAGATTTCCAGTGACTTGAGTAAGCGGAACCGCATTTTGAACATAAATATCGGTCATGTGCTTGTAAAAACTGTGCTGATGGGAAAACGTGTCTAGAGATGTGCTCCAAGTTCAAGTGTTGCCATCTAGCATTGTCAGACGAACAAGACTTGGAGCAAACTGGACTCAAGTAGCCAGCAGAAAGACAAGAGTCACCATTATCGTCATCGTCATCTTCGTCGTCTTCATCAACGTCGATTGAAACGAGTGTAGAGGAAGAGGCCATGACCAGAAATGTTAGCAGCAAAGAGGTAGTTCACCAAACTCGAGAACAAAGGCAAATTATAAACCAACGGTGAGCAAGATTCAAACTTGTTGCGTTTCTCCACTAGTATCCCGGATCTATCATATATATATATACCAAAAACCCGATAGACAGCCATATAAGACCACGCCCATTTCTGTTGTGCAACCCGGATTAGAAGCCTCGCTACGCTCGGCAACTACACTGTGCTCCATCTAACACTGTTGATAGTCAATGTTTGCCGATATCAATTTCTAGGTCAGTAAATACCATACCACTGTCGTTACAACGGAACTGAGTGCATACCTAGACTATACATTTCAATTGTCTTGATCATGATCGCAAAACGACTACCTCAACCAGGCCTATAAACCGTATTACGTAATCTAAACTGCTAGGAAGTTTGCATGTTTACTTCCATAACAGCTAGGGTTTCAACAAATACGTATTGTCTAGCTAGGACTCGGCGTTTCAGTAGACGGTCTGAAAACTCCATTGGACGTGTTAATCACGAAGGCGAGGCGTCTACGGATACCATACAACTATTAAAGTAAGAAACATGTCGGAACATGTGCAGTGTATTGAGGATGTTGGCTGACTAGCTAGATTGCAGTTTAGAGCAGTTTAGAGCAGCAAGATGTTGGTAATTAGAGTCACGTGTCATATGGTTGCCATGAAACCTCCCCTGTGCGACATGTTTTGCAGATTTCTCAACAACGCGCTCGCAGACAGCCACGAAACTCAGCACAGAACTACATCTCCATAAAAGCAACAAAGGTTCGATGCCATTCTTACGTCTCAGACCGTTCCCTTCGAACAATCACCCCATAAGTGTCGTCAGAGTCACTTAGATTTGTCTAAAAAATTCATTTTGCGTCCGTTTGGCAATCCGCTTCCCACTGTGTCTTCGAATACAACGTTCTACCATTCTGCCCAGTTACAACCGGTTTGAGCGAATTTCGAGATCGACCAGTCACCTTCAATAGAAGAAAGGCTACCTGGAAAGCCTGGGAACGCGTAGTTTGGCAAAAAACGAACCCACTAGTAGAAAGGGGATACTTAGACATGTACACAGCCGGGGTTTAAACTCGAAAAGAGCGCGCAGTTAAAAAAACATTGTGGTAAGGTGAGGTGTGGCATGTGTGAGTTGGGGCATCCGTTTACCTTCAATTGAAGTAATGCGGCGTTCAACGAGAGTGTCGAAATGGCTTCAACGGGATATTAACTAACAATCATGATCAATACAGTACTCCAATCAACGAAATTTTGAAAACGGGACCCTCGGTTACATTTTCTTTGTCTTCCACGGGATAATAACTAACAATCAATAATCCAATCAACAGGATTATTGAAACGGGACACTCGATCGGTTACCGCTACACTTCATGATAAATTAGAACGGGATACTCAACAAAATAAATTTGCATACATTGGGAAACTCGATCTTTGCTAATTCCTCAGAACTGGAATATATCATTAAATGTGATATGAGTCTGAACGAAATTCTTCATGAGAATTCTGTCCGGCTGTTAGTTCTCTAGAACGGAGTAAACATGAATGTGAACGAGACATAGATACTTTAAAATAATGATAAATTGTCAGAACGGGATACTCGTGCAACATAAATTTCCATACAACGTTAAATTATTAATTAACTTTACGAGAATTCTGTCTGTGGCTGCCAATCCTGTGAATGAGATACACTTCATGAATGCATACACGATAAATTGATTTACTAACAACTAATAATCTAATCTGCCCGCTGCCCGTGCGGAGGACGGGATGGTGAGCTAGTACTTAATAATGATAAACTCTCACAACGAGATACTCATGCAACATAAAGTTGCATACAACGTCAAATTAATTAACTTTATTAGAATGCCGTCAGCGGCTGTTAATTCTGTGAATGATATATATATATATATATATATATATATATATATACTTTATAAATGCATACAAAGATAAATTAATTAACTAACAACTATTAATTTAATCTGCCAGTGCGGGGAATGGGCCAGTGAACTAGTAAGGAATACTTAGAGGGCGTGGGTTTGATGATTATCAGATGATAAATTCGAAATTTAAACAAGCGGCAAAAGCGGTGGCAGCGCGTGGCGTAGAGCATAGAATTAGAGGGCTAGTTTCACAATGGGAGAAGTGCGTAGAATTAGCTGTTGATTACGTAGAACAGGCTTATGATAATATACACATTACTGAAATCTCATGTAAAAGTCATTCTTTGTTTTCGTTTATCGCGTAATACCGGAACTTATTGACTGACCCTCCTATATTCGCTTGCCTGGTGCAGACCTCGCCAAGTCTCCCGACAACTGGTGTCGTAGGCTGAGAGTAAGTATATACACTATCTCTGTTCAGAATAGATATTTTGTCTTAAGCTGGTGTTGAAGTGGTGCTGGTTACTTTGTTGTTCAATAGCAGTTTTCATAGTCTCTCGTCGTCCAGTGCTGCAAGCCACTTGCTGTTTTAGGTGGTTCCGGACTTGAGTGGCTATTTCTCTACGAGAATCCCCATTATGGTCGAACTTCGGGTCCAAGACCCTCCTGTGTACTAGGCTCGAGTGTCCAGCCGGTCATCTCCCCCCGTGGAGGAGAAAGACCACGGAAACAAATGGCAGTTAAGTGCGTGCACAGTGATTTGAGCTCCGCCCATCGCCCATTAGCCAGACCTTTGTAAAAAGCAGGTCTGAGCAACTGCGAACAGAAGACAAGCACAGACCAGCTGGATAGAGTTTCGGCAAAGGTAAGGAGTCAAATGGTGTCTAGTTGACTCCACCCGTAAGCCGGCGCGCACGTCTACCTTTCAGGGGTGGTACCAGATTAGTACGCATGCATGCGCTTGATGTAGCGCAAAAACCAGCATCAACCTTCGCGCGTCTGCAGCACAAGCTCTCCGTTCATCACTTTCCTCCTTTCCCCGTGTTCCTTATTCTCTCCGTTGGCTCCTCATTCAGGGGCTAACGTGACAAGGTACGTAGGTCCGGACACAGGGTTTAAGACTTTCCTGCCTACCAACACTGAACGAGATGGCAATTTGGTGTATCCGCTGTGAATCGGCTCTGCCCCTCGCTCATCAGCCAGACCTTCGTAAAAGCAGATCTGAACAGTTCTCAACTGCAAACGAAAGACAAGCAGAGCCTAGCGGGAGAGTTTTGGCGAAGGTAAGGAGTCAAGATCTGGCTACGCAAGATTAATTTTCTGCCGTTCTCATGACGTAGTGTATGAGGTAGTGTGGCCGGGTTCAGTTAAATTATTGCGTTAGGTGTTGCGCCAAGCGTGCATGTCCCATCGCAACCAATTCATGACAAAAGCAGAGGTACACACGGTGCCAGACGGTTTTCTGCGTGTGAGGCGTCAGTAGAGCGCGAGAGCTTTCAGGGCGAAAAGAAAAAACCCATTTCATTTTACAAAGTCCCGTTACTTATGGCTAATAGTTGAAGGTATTTCCTGTCAATGATTTGAACGCAGAGTAGTAATCAAGAGGCAAAACACAAGACACAAGACGCAAAATTCAAATCCGCCGTAACAAGCAGCGTTGACACCGCCGTAGGAAGCGGGGGGATGGGGTGCTGAAGCCCCCTCGCTCAGTGTAGGAATTTAAATTTTCTTTGCCGGTAACTTTTGCAAATCTTTTTACGGTCTGGCAAAAAAGGTAGTTTTTGCTTACTCATGATGACATCCACGGTGCAGCCCCCTTCCGTTCGTGAACATCTTCCTACGCCTAGGGTTGAAAAGAATGCGACGCAAGATACCAATATCATTAGTATTCCTAATCTCAGTACTTTTGATGCTGCATACTTGAAGCTGCGATCTTTCTTCTTGCATGCTAATTACAATACCCGTTGGAAGATGAGTAACTCGAACAGCACTGTCAGTCTTGTTTACGTGTTGTCCACCAGCTCTAAAACAATCACAATAGACACATTAAATAACAACATCCAGTATGACTATTATATCACACAAAACGTACTAAATTGTAAGATTCATATATTAATAAAATAGGTGATTTTTGGGAGGTAAACGTCTTGCAAACTATGATTGCATTTTAAGACACGAATTTCGTCAGCTTCACAATTATATCTTAAAATTAGTGTATTCTAATAAATGATGTTACAGACAGACAGACAGATATATACAAACTGACTTATTCTGTTAGAAGGAAAGTTTCACAATTTTTTATAAAGTGATCTTCTTTGCTAATTGAAATACTTAAAGATTGAGTGTTTTTGTTGAATCACTGGTCTATTATTATGTCAGTTGACCTCAATCGCAGTTAAAATGGGAAACGTGTGTGATCATTGGCAGTCGAACAGAAGGCGTTTGTTGTGGAGAAAAGCGAAAGTAGAAGACCTGTGTAAATAACAAATGGAGTTGGATATGGAACTGAGAAAAATTGATATTCCTGAGAAAGCAGCTCCTGCAATGAGCCGGATAACACAAGCATACCATTGAGTCTTATTTTGACAGTATATGTAGGCAGTGCAATGCTCAAATCTGCTAACCGTTGCGTTTCAAGAGCGAAGAACTACTGTGGAAAGACGCGTGAAGAGATGAAGATCTGAAGAAAAGCCAAACGGGTAACAAAGAAGAATTACTGCTTGTGATATGACGCTGGAAGGCTACGTCATGGAACACTATTCGCGAATGAGTGAATCAAGAAAATTTTTAGAAGCAAACTGAAAGTAGGAAGCGGAACAAGAACAACTACCTACTTTGCAGCAGTCTGGTAGATGCCATCGATGACAAATACCACGAATCCTTTGGGAAGAAGCTGAAGTATAATGTTCAGCCAAACAGGGCTAAGCAGAGTGCCCGCAGATAGAACAAGCCGAATCGGAAGAAAAATTATAAAAACAGAGAAGAGGCATTTTGGTGAGATAATAAGCAGCGAGTCTCCGGATACTGTAGATAGAGAACGGTCAGCTTTTGAGCAAACTATGAGAAAGCACATAGAAAAGACGAAGAAACGTGGTAGTTTGTTGACATTCATCCTCTGGAAAGGGCGTTTCGATGTTTGAAACGGAACAAAACAGCTGGTCCTGACATGATTGAGACGGAACATTTGCAATATGGTGGAAGGTCCTTACAAGTAATGTATCTGGCGTCAAAATGATACCACCTGCCCCTCCCCCGTATTTTTGCATACTCGAGCAGTCCCTTGAGTCTGCAAAAATATGAGGAGTTTCAGGTGGTATCATCTGTGACGCAAGATACACTAATAGAGCTCATACAACCATATAAGTGGCGCACACCACTGGGTACCCACGACTCTGATCAGTAATAAATTCTCCTTTGTCAATCACAATTCTCGTGTTGTTCTTTGCTTATAAGTGATTATTTCTACGGTTTTCTATGACTGTCTGCAAGTATTGAGTACTTAGCAGTATATGGAGATTGCACTATTTCAACCGCTCTCTATATATAAGGGGTTACTCTTCTGTTACTAAATTGTGCGCCCACTGTCTATACAGGAAAGTTGACCCCTATTAGACAAATAGCATCTCTAGTACATACTTGGCCACAGAATTGTGTGCGGTGCTCTATCGAAAAGCTGCGCCCTGTTAGACAAATACTCTATTGTATATGCACGTTTGTGTGACAGTCTCTTGAGAAGTGTCAAGAAATTGCGCCCTATTAGAAAAATAACTATTTTATAATATAGCACAGCGAAAATATCCCTGAGAATTCTTGACGCTGTTCAAGTGGTGGGTTATCGTAGTAAATCTCTTTCCTCTCTTCCTATACATTTTCAACGACAGTTAGGAGTGTATTGGTTGGGTGGTCGAATGCATCCCAATGGAACAGATCTCATTACAGACCAGTATATCCTTTCTCCTAATAAAGTCTTGACCATGGCTGCCACTTGCGGCCATGCCGTTATGGTGCACCTTCGGTCGACAACTCAGTGCCATTCACGTCCAAGAGGCTACGAACTTGGCTGCATACGGAGGTATGATATAACAGTTCTTGGTGCACTAATAAAGACATTCAAAGAGACTTGGATGGCTTGAAAAAAACGTAAAATATCTATATAGCCAGGTGATTTCAATCACATCGACGATGATCTGTCAGAGAGTGAAATCCGTATGCTCACTCAGCTGTACAGTAGCTCACCTACCACAACAGATGTTGGTGTTATAGAAAAATGTTTAGATCCTTCAAACGTAAAGACCTGGCGCTTCATGTGACCTCGGCAGGGTTAGGCGCCAGGAGTGCCACGGTGGGTGTCTTTGTGAATCCCATCGCGCTCAGTGTGGCCGGGTTGGGTGTGGTACTGCACGCACATACCATGAAGTAGAATTATCCCAAGTAGGCGGATGCCTGTCGATTTGCCTACACCAACTACCAGAAAGAGTTGAACACATTGAAAGAATGTCTTTGAGGAAAAGAGCTCCACGAGAATATTCTCTTCTTTGAACTCAACCGATTGGACGACCTCGTCACCGATATGCGTCCTCCCATTCCGGACAAGCTAAGTAGAAAGTACTATAAAAAGTTTAAAATCGACTTTCCAGGACCTTGTTCGGATGTGGCACCACAACCACCACTCGTTGTGCGTGAGACTTTAATATAAGAATCTATATAAACCCATATATACCAGTCATGACTGTGTCGCCATGCGAATATGTGCGAACCTTGATCTGGAGGCCCACCACTTGGGTGATGGAAGATTTTCTTCAGTCGTGGCAGATGGATGTCGGTGGCTGCAGTAATCTAGAACTGGTTCTAGAGAGGATGTATTCACAGATACACGATACACGATAAACTCGCCAAACAGTTGTCCGAATTGAAAGCGTTGTCTTTCAAACTCATTGTCAAACTACAACTCCGAACAGCAACGAATTGTTGATCCATCTATCGCTAAGTCAAGTCACAGACGAATGATTGTCTTGGATGTTTCCGATATCGAGGAGACTCTCCACAAGACTTTCCCTCAACTTCAACACCATCTTTTGAAATGGTTGCGTAGAAGATGGGCCGTCGAGGAAAACTTGATATCGACTAGTATATAGGTTCTGTGTGAATGCCATCGGGTAAGACTCGGCGTACGTCATAGTAGGCGCTGACACCGAGTTTATCTTGCATGTACGTCTTCATACATCCTCCCACCATTCGGAAGGCTCGATTTTGTGCATGGTCGTTTCGACCTTAGAATGTCGAGACGTAGTGCCACCAGGTGATATCATTGTGCTTGTTGCTCATCCCTTTGGCGGAGGCATGTTCTTTTGACAGGCTCCATCGTCCACGAAGTCGCATTTGCTGCGTAAGGCGATGGCTAGTGATCCTTCAAACATTAGTTTGAAGAGACATGGGGTTCGATTGCTCTATCGGTGCCAAGCCAGCCATTCTTGGCGATGACTCTGAAGTCATGCACCAGTTCTGGTCGCACCGCTTCGTCTAGGGTCTTGGTAGATAGAGCCACGTACTTAGCGAGGAAGTCGTAGTAGAACTCGAGCATCCTCAATTTGGCGAGTTTGTACACCGCGATGCCCACTTGGAATGGACGTCTGATCGTGAGCCGAGGTTTCGCGAATGGAGCTCGTAGGCTTCGCCGATTTCCTCGTACTCCGAGGCGTCAAACCAGGCGCTTCTCAGGGCTCGATCGACGACGTTTTCGTTTGGTGTAGGTGGCGTTGGTCTTGCGCTCCAGTGCTTCGATGAGTTTACCATAGGCTATTACCAAACAGCTTGAATACTCCTGCCAATAAGGCCTTTTCTTTGTCCACATCTCCGGTGCGTCTCGCCTCGGTGACCTGTTTCACAAACCACTCGAATATCTTCTTGGCGTTGTAGTCGATCGTGCGATATACGGTGGTGACCTCTAGCCCGTGTTCGATGTACCATCGGGGCATGAGAACATCAGGAGCATCCTGTTGACAGACATGGTAACGAGTTTTTTTCCGATTTTATACGTTTTCTACCGTTGTGTTGTAGATAGTCCAACATGTCTTGGGGGACGTCGACCTCGTCAACCTCTCGGTTGAGGAATAGGGAACATCTCTAGGAACTTTTCGCGAAGTTGTGGTGGGACTCGGATGTTTCCTCTGCGAAACCAAACTATGCGAGCAGTCTATCGATAAATGATTTGACATGCTGGGGTTTGTCGTAGTGTCGGACTTCTCCTGGTCCACAGGGCATTTCATTGAACATCGTCCAGAGGTATAGGGCATTGGCATCGAATTCCACAACCTTTGACAAAGGCGCACGTTGTCATATTGATGGGATCTAATGCGCGCGTCACTTCGGCCTCGTGATACTTCGTAAACACCAGACTTGGACCGCCGGTAACCGCGTTTTTCAGCATGTCGTAGTCCTCGTTGTTAAGGGCGAAGACATTTGGTGTTTTGTGTTGCTTAAAGGTGCCTCGGAGTAGACACTGTAGGGACACATAAGGGAGCGAGCCAGCGTTGTTAAAAATGTGTACTCCATACTGATGATAAAGTTTCTAATCTTGTTCAGTGCTTCTACAAAGGGTTCGACATCGACATCGTTGTAGTATCGCAACCAATCGGCAAAGGTGGTCATCTCTCGGTCTCGGAATGTACGCTTGCACGATTTTCATTCTTCTAGGGTCAGCGGTTACTGGTTTATTATTTTACAGTACCAGCCTGGATAGACGGGTAGTCCAGGGTATTGCAGTTTGTCGGGACTGTCGATCGAACCACTCGTAGGAGAACCAGCTTTTCTACAATCGGCAGTAGTAGGTTTGACCCATTTGTAGTAGCTGGTGCCCGACTCAAGGTAGTTAGTTCAATACGTCCAGGAATCGGATGGGGGTCAGTAGGAACATGGTCTGGTTGGCACTTTTGGCTACCTTGACCATTTTGGCTATGTCGGTGATCTTTCTGACAAAGTGCTCTCGTATGAGGGTCATATCGTATTTCCACAACTGAACTCTAGCAAAGGGACTTGGTCGCACCACTCTTGGATCCGATTCTTTTGTTTGGTGGGCAGATATTCGAGGTCTTAAAGATATCGTTGACAAACGACTTATCTGTACTGCTCGTCTCTGGAAGTCTGCAACAAGTTGTTTGAAGTCGGCGTTGTATAGATGGGTGGAGAGTTGTAGCGTATCGCCTACAGAGACCGAAATACGGGTGCGTTCAGTCTCGAAAAGTAGTGTCGTTGTGGGTGAGCGGGCCTGTCTCTTGCCGAGATAGGCTTCAAGTCGTACATACGATGGCACCGGTAACGTAAAATAAAAAACTTGGTGAAAAAGTCTGTCTTGTGTGCATCGTGTGCTGTCTGAAGCAATCGCAAGTGAGCTGTAGCGGTTCGCACTACTGTTATTACTTGTTGGCTTGTTCATTACATCGTTTAGTTTCGAAAAGATTTCGATAGCGAAATTTGTCTTTGTTGGCCGCCGCTGTCGTATCCCTAATAGATCCAGTGGTTGTTGTGTATTCCCTGTCGACTGGTTTGACTAGCCGGTACTCTGTTTTGTCCCCGTTTCTGTTGCAGGAACGTTTTCTCAAAAGTTTTAGAATTTTCTAGACGTGCCACGTAGCAGCTAGCACAACATTGCGGCCGTGTCATGCCCCCTTTCGGTCCGTTTCGTACTTCTCGACGGATTTGAGGGTACTGTACGTCCTGATGACGTGACTGAATCTCTCCTCAAAGTGCCACATTTAGATCGTGAACACATTTGTTGTGTCACGCAAACGATTCACAACAGGTATCAGGTGACCTTCACGTCTATCGAGGCGAAACAACTTGTCATGACAGCTGGTCTCGAGATCGAAGGCCGTCTTATCAGTGTCATACCTTGTGAGTTAGACAGTTGTCACGTGACATCTGTTGTCAAATTACGCCATCGTAGAAAGCGAGCGTCGACTCACTTAAGAATTAATCAAAGATTGAGACCGGAGCAAAAGCCTTCACGTTGTCAAACGTGAAACCCGATTCACAACTACCCAGTGTGATCGTAATCGGTTTTTACCGAATGCCACTCCGTGTCAGTGCCACTGTGGTTAGTATACCAAACGTTGTTTCCGGTTCGGAGATATGTCCCACTTACTGAAAGACTGCCCCCAACCAGACTCGCGACATGATAGAGACGACAGCAGCCGAAAGCGAGCAACCCGCTTACGTGGCACCGGATCAGGTCGACGACGAGGTATGGAGTAACGCAGAAGAAACCGCTGACATTGCCGAGCATCCTAGTGAGGAAGCACTCGAAGACCTGCCTTTCTCGTCAGAGAGAATACCTTGTTGGGCGACTGCCGTCGAAATCGCCATGGTCGGAGGTCAAGCGTTGGCCTCGGAATCCGTACCGCAGTCTGTCCCGCCTCCTGAAAAACCGTTTGTCACCCGCGGCTATGACACAATGACGACGTATACGTCAGCTTGGACGAACCTGATCCTGACGACGAAAAGACCCCGACCAAGCGCCGGCGTTGAAAATACCAACCGGACTGACAAGTCAAGACCGCTGGCGGCGATAACATTAGTGCTGTCGCTACACGCTCAGTAGTAGTCCCATCGACAGTCGACGTCGAAAGCGTAGCAGTGGTGTCTATGACAGAAGTCTATGATAACGGACAAGCGACCCAGTTAGACACGAGTGTTCAGACTAGCGAGATTGATGTGCCGGTAGAATGTTCTACCCCCTCGGAAAAGACGAAGCGTCCCGAACGCCAAACTAGGAGTGCTTCCCGACGAACTAACTCGCCTTCGAGATCGAGATCGCCGCCAGAAAGGAAACCGAGGAAAAAGGGGGAAAGGGCGTAAATCAAGATCACGCTCTCCACAGCCGAAAGACAAGGCCACTGGAGTACGTACTCCCGCCCAGTCGCCTCGTTGATTATCTTATGTTACATCACTTCCGGATCTGTTCCACCCTATATATTTTTCTATTGATTACGGCTGTCGTGAATATTGCTTGTCTGAATGTAAACAGTTTGAGACAACCGGCTAAGAGACACTCGATCACAACAATTAATCGTGATTCATAACATTCATGTCTTATGTATACAGGAGACTCACTGTGCTTCGATCGAAAAGCAACGAGTGGGAAAAAGACTTTCGTCATCTCGCGTGCTATTGGAACCACCGCACTGCTCAAGAGCGTGGGGAGGCCATATTCACGTCTCCTTCGCTGGATGCACGGTTGATGTCCATAGCGCGCGATGAAGAGAGTCGACTATTGCCGGTCACACTGTCTATTCAAGAAGTCGAATACATGTTCACGAGCGTCTACTGTCCTAATCACAAATAGAGCGCAGGACGTTCTCTAAGGACGTTTTTGAGCCGACGTTAGATCTATCGCATCACTTTGTGGCGGGCGACTTCAACATCGTACTAGATGTGTCGAAAGACAGACTGTCCGGCATTGCCTCCCAACCTAACGAGGCGATATCGACGAGGTTATTCGACAGCCTGCTCGAAACCAACGGCCCGAGTGACGTATATCCTAGTGTTTACCCGACGACCCGTGGTTTTACGTGGAGAAGACCCAATGCACGTCATATGTCGCGTATAGACTACGTTCTGGTGTCCAATGACATAGCCCGTTATCACACTGCTTCCGACGTGTGTCCTTGGCAGTGATCAAATCATTCGTTTGTAAAAGCTTCTTTTGCCTTTCACGACCGACCCGCTAGGGGACCCGAATATTAGCACAAGAACGTGTCCGTACTGAACGACCCTGACTACTGCCAGATTATACGCAATTTCTGGCAGACGTGGCTTGATGAGCACCAACGATTCGCGTCTCTGCTCGCGTAGTGGGACGTGGGCAAGGCGTACGTCCGCGATTTCACCATCGACTTCTGTCAGGCGAAGAGCAAGTCGCGAAACCTGCGTCATATACAGCTTCAACGGCGGATGGAGACCCTCCAAAGGCTCGTGGCAGAGGGACAAACGGATTCCGACGCCGTCTGTTCTCTTTGTTGCTGTGAAGAAGAATTGAGACAATTAGACCGGGTCTCCCTAACTAGGGACCGTATCCGTTCGCGTATCCAGGGGTTTCAGGAGCGCAAAAAAAGCATCTCGTTTCTTCTTATCGTAAAAGAGAATGCGAAGGCTTGAATCGTCTATAATGGAGTTGCAATTCGACGACGGCGTTGCACACAAGACACCGTCTGCTATGCTGGATGTCGCCGTAACGCTTTACGACCACTCATTTCGTGCGTAGGCTACGGCACTGAAATATGAGGAAGTTCTTCTAGACTCACTGACTTCTACTTTGAATGACAACGACGACAGACAGCCTGTCTACGCGCCATTATCGCTCGAAGAGTGCAAGGGCCGTTCAATCCATGAAGTCGAACAAGTCACCAGGTATAGACGGGATACCGGTGGAATTCTATAGAGCGTTTTAGGATTTGTTGTGCGACTACGAGTTGGAGGTGTTTAACGCCGTCGTCGACGACGGAGAACTAAGTCCCAGTCAGAAAACTGGCATTACGCGTCTTCTGTATAAGAAGAATGATCATCGCGATCTTCGAAATTGGCGTCCAATATCGCTGCTGACCGCGGACTAAAAGATCTTGGCCAAACTGTTGATCAACATGATTACATCGGTGCTGGCGTCTGCAGTCCATCTGGATCAGATGTACAGCGTACCCGGTCGCATCAGCCGAGACAACTGTCGTCTGTTGCAAGTCGATGTAATCGACTACTGCAACGCGGCTCATCGTTCGGCTGCCTTGGTTAGTCTTGATCAGGAGAAAGCCTTCGATTGCGTGTCTTGTTCGTTCCTGGACGGTGTCTTAAGCTGAATTTACAATATGCCAACGCTTGAGCGTCGCGTCGCGTGCGTCGGGTCTTGTCGACTTGCGTGGGAGTGGCACGCGTCGCGCGTGACGCGTTGTGCCATTTACAATATGATTTCAGCGCCCTGTAGACGTCGCTGCATGAATTCATGAACTAACCACTCGCGCTTTGATTTTCTACTGGCAGAAATCTGCCGAAACCCCCAGCTTGCTCAAAATCCATTTCCGTGCGTTTCCTCTAGCGCGCTAGTTTTTGTACATTTTGCAGCTGACCATCCACGAGCAAGGACAGCTCCCTACACAATCTATAGACTGCTCAACGTCGAGTACAGCGCCGAAATCAGTAATCATCACTCACGGAAGCCACGCACGCATTTTTAGTAGGCTCTGATTGGTCGAAATCAAGGTGCTACTTCCGACGCGACGTGCTCAGCTTCCGGTGCGACGCTCAAATAGAACTCGGTTCTATTTGGACGCGTCGCGTCGAGTCATTTACAATTTGAATTTAGTACGACGTGACGCACGCGACGCTCAGGCGTCGCATATTGTAAATCCAGCTTTACAGCGATTCAAATTTGGTCCAAACTTTCGTCGATGCGTCAAATGCCATTACACGGACATCTCCAGCTGCGTCATTATAAATGGCTGCCTTTCGCGACGTATCCATCCTAGTCGTGGAGTACGGCAGAGATGTCCGCTGTCACCTATCTTGTATGTCATTGTGTCTGCGACGTTTTACTGCTTTGATTCGGTCGTCTCGAGTCGGGACTCGCCTTGCCTGGGACAGATGACTGTCTCAAGGTCAGTCAGTATGCCGACGACACCAATGTCGTTGTCACTTCGGACGAGAACCTCGATGTCGTTAGATAGTGCATTGGCACGTACGAACTCGGAAGCGGTGCTCGACTCAACGTTGCTGAATCCCGTGGACTCGTTCTCGGGTCTTGGAAAACCGGTGTTGACCGCCTATTAGAGCTGCAGTGGACGTGTGGTAACCTTCGTATTTTAGGTATCCGCGTCAAAACGAATTCACGACTTGTGTGAAGACAACTGGAAAGCGGCTGTTGATGAGATGAACGCCGTCCTTCGAGCTTTGAGAAATCGGAGAGTCTCTCTCGTCGGCAAGACCGTTGTCGCCAAAACGCTTGCAACCTTGGTATGTTGCACAGGTTGTCCCTCCGCCTCGGCGACTTCTTGATCGGTTGAATACCGCGATCTGGAAATTCGTTTGAGGCGGACATCCGTGCATATGTTAATCGTCGGATCTGTTGCCGTCCGGTGGAAAAGAGAGGCCTCCGGGGGCATCATTGTCAAGAAAAAGGTCGACGCGTTTCAGCTGGAGTAGATAGTTCGTCTCCTCGACGATAGTCCAGCCAAGTGGAAATATTTTGCCATGTACTGGCTCGATCGTGCAGCGGAGCCGTAAACGGACCATCGTGGGTGTTGTCTGGCAACCGTTCGCCGATCGCGCAGGGACTGCTGCCGACATTCTATTCTGTGATCCTTGCAACATACTACAGTTAGGCCGGGGCTGATAGGAGAGCACCTGCCACCATTACCGAAGCCGTAGCGCAACCTCTGTGTGGCAACCCTTGGGTGACAGGGGACAGAGGGAGATGTTTCAACTCTGTTAGGTTAGCTCGCGCAGGAATAACAACGTCGCCGATCTGAGAAACGGCGGAGAATGGAGAGACCTATTTCAGAACTGTTCAAACGAATTCCGTCTTATCAACGACAAGTGGTCTTTACAGCACGCTAAGGGGTGCCGAGCACGTGGTTTGCACTCCCGCAAAGTCCATCCCGACCGCTTGAAGTAACCATCAAATTGACTCTGGAACCACCTACGCCATTACAATGCCACTCGACGTATCACGTCATCGCCCAGTTCCGTGACGAGCCCCCTCTGGCGACTGCTCGGTGGAGATTACCGACGCCATTCAGTGACTGGGAGTCGGCGTGGTGGGCTGTCCAGGCGGCTCGCCTCCCAAAACCCGTACTCGCGCGACATGGCTTTTAAGTTCTTGTACATGGTACTTCCGACGTCCGAACGTCAACATCGCTTTGGCATTTTGCCTACTTTGCAGTGTTCGGTGTGCGGTTGTGGTACGGCCGACCAATACCAAGAATTCGGTCGGCGCGATCTTTGCGGTTTGCTCTTTGCCGCTTGATACAGACTGCCAGTTCCCGGTAACGTCACTCTCTGGTCTGCTCTATTCTTACCGAACCTATTCACTTATCCGGCTGCGTCGTTTGTTGTGTGGAAGCTTGTCGTCGTCTACTGGGCGCGGCAGTCGACGGCGGACGCCCGTGAGATCGCTAACAAGATTGCGGTCTCGCTACAAACGAGAATTATGGACGACTGGTACGCCTGTGGTGTCGTCATTTGCCCACTATAACATCCTTCAAGACCACGTAGATGCCTGTAAATAGCGATCTGTGTCGCGTTACCCCGTACAACGAACTGATCATCACCCTTTCACCTCCTCTGCGTTTAGCTTAGAATTAGCTGTGCAACCTCTCGTCTCCATTTCCTTTCACCATTTTGCAATTTGGTAATAACGAAAAACACAAAATGACAAATACAAATCTACAAATATTTTGTTGGGAGGGAAAGGCCGTGTTAGAAGTCCGTACATCGTTGTCAATGATTCAGTCAAGTCATATGAAGTCTGTAGCCTTGCCGGTCGTTTCTGCGATATGGCATGTTTTCAAAGTTTGGTTGCGGGACAGTCAACCGGATGTTGTTGATCGTGACAACAACAACGGTGCCCCAACAAAAACGTTAAAACTAAATCAAGTACATAACCCCATATAGGAGCTGTATTGTTAATTTCGGTAGTCTTGCCGGTAATTACTATTATACGGCATGATTTTATTATTTTCAACTCGCACTGCGGGTTGATACCCGGGGTTCAGCAATTTGTAATTGTTAACACCAGTGGCGTAAAGTAAAGACTTGGCGAAAAAGTCTGTCTTATGTACTTCGTGTGCTGTCAGAGACGATCGCAAGTGATCTGTAGCGGTCTGTACTACCGCTATAAGTTGTTGGCTTGTTCTTTACGTCGTTTAGTGACGTAAACATTTCGATAGCGAAATTTGTCTTTGTCGGCAGTCGCTGTCGTCTCTCCAGTGACGTACGTCGGGTAACCTAGACGATGGACTAAATCCAAACAAGAAAACGATTAGCCTCTCAAAACTACATCTTCTCTCAACTATTCACCGACATCCTAGAGGATTAAGCCCAGGTCCATCTGGCTGGCACGTTGGCCACATATTATTGCTATACGGACAACCGTATTACATGCAATGACATGTTCTTTGCTTGCTTCTATTAATTGTTTGCTGCAACTTATATAATTGTCTCATCACCTTACCTATGAGTTCTAGGGATATTACAACTAAACCAATCTGCTTGCAACTCAAAAAAAGCTTTTCAACATACTTCAAACCTCTCCAACATGGACTTAATACTGAATACTCAGATATTTGCAGAAGGAACAAATTTTGACAGACAGACAGACAGACCCCGGATGTTGGTAGGAAAGCGTTCAAATTTCGCGCTTCGCCGTTTCTCCTTGGAATGATCGTTTTCTATCAATGTCCTCGAAAGAGAAGTGTCCATATGAGTCTTGTCATGTGTCGGATACGCTGAAGAGAGTTCTGTCTCATATCCGTGATGTTCAGGATCCAAACCTCCTCCCAGGTGCTTTCATCGCCCGCTTGAACCTTCTTCAATGCACGTTTTGTAAACGGTGATATCTGAAGTTGAATCAACATGTTTCTCAGTGCCGTCATGGTAAATCTTCGTCTGTTGGTGGTCTAAGTCCTAGACAAGATCGATGTCGTGTTGACACCTGGCGAAAAGAATGTCCCACTAAGAGTCTCTGTGTTGCCGCCTTCGCCTACAGCACCTGTATATAGCTAGTCACCTTGCTAGCCAAGATGGGTCTGCGGCATGGAGTCTCATCGCGGACCTAAACACTAACGATATCCTCAAGGCCACACCTCCATGAGTTGTTCAAACAATCAACCCGGCAGTAAGAGCTCTCTGCCACGATTGCTGTGCAATCGCTCTTCAAGAAATACACAACAACCCTGGTGATGAAGTGTCATGGAAGTTGCTTTTTCTTATCCCTCGCATGATTCTCACGCCTTTGGTTAGAGGAGGGAAATATGGTCTTCGTGATGTCAAAATAAGGTACCTAAAGTTTTTTAATTGACAGTGGTCTGAGCTGTTTCATCTAAATGAGTCATCAACAAAGAAGACCGTTCATGACATCGAGGGAGCTCGGACAGCTGCTGCCCTTACACTGGTGAAACGTGGAGAGCTTTCAAGAGCGTTTAGGGTTAGTACTAACCAGCAAAGACTTCGCTCCTGCCTCTGAAGACACCACCACAAAGCTAGCCTTTAAGCATCCGTCAAGAGTTAATGACTTAGATGTTCCGTCCACGTCTCAAGAAACAATTAATTTGTCCAGCTCAGTGTTGTGCAATGCTATTCGAAGAGCACCAAGAGACTCGGGGGCTGGCCTTTCAAGCTGGCGTTTTGAGCATTTGAAAGTTTTACTAACAAATGAGTTCACAGCAGATTGCCTTCTATCTGCTTGTTCAGCCATGGCCAAGAACATATTGCCTCCTGCTGCAGTTACTCTCTTTCCTCATTTCGGCTAATTGCTCTGCCCAAATCCAATGGTGACATTCAACCTATCACAGTTGGTGAAGTCCTACAGCGTTTAACAGCTCGAGCTATATGCCAACAGAAGAAGGAAGCGTTTTCAAGATTTTTCAGCCCTATCCAACATGGTGTGGCGACAGAGCGTGGCACTGAGCTAATTACCCATCATATTGAGCTTCTCCTCGAACATAATCCAGACTGGCTGGTGCTGAAAACTGACGTCAAAAATGCTTTTAATTCCATTAGCAGACAGCAAATAATGAAGCAGGTAGCCAAATCATTCCAGACGTCTATAATCACGTCGTTCAGATGTACGAGAAAGTTAGTTCACTTGTCTTCATGCAAGGTTCTACTCCAGTCATAATCGCATCTGCTGAGGGGGTTCATCAAGGTGACCCCTTGGGTTCGATTCTCTTTGCTTCAGCAATTCATTCCAATCTCATCAATTTGCAAGACGAGCATTCAAAGGTCTGCTTCCTCGCCGACCTGGATGACGTCTTCATCATGGGCCATCATTCTGACATGCAACCTGCCTTCCAAGCGCTGAAACAAAGTTTTCCGCTATTGGTTTGTCCATCACCGACCACAAGTGTGAGATCTATTGCCCTTCAAGTTCTGCTTCCTTAGAAGGTTTCAACAACACATCAGTGTCTCATGATGGAATCATCATTTTGGGCACACCCATCAGCACAAAATTGTATGTCGTCTCCTCTTGCTTAAATATATCAGAGTCTAGCTTTTCTTTGTGTGACGAATTTGTTAAATTGGGAGACGTGCAAAGTGCTATGCTGCTCCTAAGAGGCTCTCGCGCTCCCTGCCTGCATCACCTGGCACGCTCAATTAGTCCTGAGTTACTCACAAAAGCTGCTAAAACACACCATTCTCAGACACGAATCACATTTTTGCCGCATTCTTGGACTTGACCTGATTGAGGATCGAAAGTGGCACCAAGCCGTTTTGCCTATTAGGCTAGGTGGTTTTCGCATGACTTCTTTGGCCACCGTGAGCCAACCTGCTTTTGTCGCTTCTTGGTGTCATCCAACAGCCGAGTTAGCACTTCGCTTCCCTTCTCTTATTCCTGCCACAGACAGCCTTGTCATCTCACCAAGTCAAGCCTTAGGTAAAGCATTGACACAGTCCATTCCTGTAGGAGAGACTGTTTCTTCCCTCCCTTCATGTACTGGAAAGATTCAACATCAGCTATACACAACTATCACTAAACATGAGGCAGAGCAGTTGATTAGTGAAGCCCCCACAGCTCGTGACGTCGCACGGCTTCGCTCCTCAAAAGGGAAGGGAGCTGGAGCTTGGTTTAACGCAATCCGAACGTCAAAAGTGTTCGCACTTGATACAAGCGAATTTTTTTTGGCGACCTTCTTGAGATTGGGGTTGTCCATCCACCTTTCCGATTGGATGACCACATGTAACTGTGGAGCCACCCTACATGGCCGTGGGTACCATCTGTTAACATGTAAATCTGGTGGTGGGCCAGTTTGGTCACATGAAGCCACAGCATCAAATTGGTCTGACTGTCTTCAAGAGCTAAATGTGCACCACCGAAGAGAGCCACGACATCACTATTCAAATTCAAATGATAGACCAGACATTGTGGCATTTGACCCCGACAAGGGTTGCGACGTTGACCTGGATATAGCTCTGGCACACCCTTGGAGCTCTGATATTTTTCCAAGGTCATCTGAGTCAGATGGTGCTGCTGCAGAAAGAAGAGAAGAGAGGAAGAAGGCAAAATATGCAAAGGAAAATCTACCAGGTGGATCAACAGTCAGTTTTATTCCTTTAGTTATAGAACATTTTGGACGATGGGGTGAGGTGGGAAAAACTTTCTGGAAAGGCTAGCCAAGAAGTCACGTGATGAACTTGGTCGACCTAACGCTGCTGAGTTTCTGGACATCTGGAGAAAGAGATTCACAACTCAACTTCAGAAGTGCAACGCAAGGTCATCATGAGAAAACTCCCAGCTGTGACAAATGACATTGACTGTACTGTAGATTGCTCTACCCAGTTTTTCAGCCACTAAGTTGGCTCCGGGTAGTCTGCATTGTTCTCTTTTAAGTGTTACATGTTTGTTTGTTTTTAAAATCTAGTCCAAGTAAACTCTCGCATTTACAGAACTTTATATAGTTACCTTGCTAGCATTGTATTATAGATGTATGTTTGAAATAAATGTTATTTGACAGACAGACTCCACTTGTACATATATGCTAGAACTTTGTGAAAGCAAACAAGTCCTTGCAACCAACAAAGTCATAGATTAACTAAAGGGCTTGGGCTTGAATGTCAAAGTCAAACAGACAGATGGCCAAACTAAAGACCAAGTCGGCTGGTGGGTATAGAAACACAAATATAAAACAGATGACCAGCAGCTTTGCTGAGATATACAGACTTGTGCAGACATATGCACATCACATATAGCACAAGAAATTAGTAAGCAAGATCAAAAACACAACAATGATTCAAAACAAAAACAGATGCCTCCATACCCTCTAGATCTAAATGTTTCCACTTTCAAATCAGCTAAATTCAACTGCAAGTCAATCTGTACATCAAGCGAGAATCAATACATCAATGCAAATAACCTCTCAAAACTCTATAAACATTCTAAATTCTTTCAATCATCTGATCATTATACCTCTCTTGGCTGTGGGAGCACAGCAACTGTCATGGTACTGGTGTGAATTCTTCCAAATCCATCTGTCCGAGGAACTCTCTGAACTCGATGAACTCCACACTCATACTTTAACATCCCATAAACACCATGCCCACCAATAGACACACAAGCTTCCTTCAGAAAAACATGCATTATGCTATTGTATACCATAGCAACAACACAATTTTACATACTTTGATTCCACCTTTCTCACTTTCACTGCGATGGAGTTCTTCAAAGCTCCAATGGAGTTGGGCAGAAAGTTTTTGGTATGCCATCAATATCTCTCCTGTAAATAAAGCAGCCTCTTCACCTCCAGCACCAGCCCTAAGTTCTAGAATAGCACTGTTGTTATCTGCTGAATCGCAAGGAGTTAATGCTTCACATACACTAGCCTGGTGAAAAAACAATAGACTGCAGTTACAATTAACAAAATGAAAAGCAAATTAATAAAAGTTTACATCAATTCTTATGCATATAATTTGGCTACAAGAAACACTATTATCATCATTGGAATGGTCAGAAAAAATTTCTCAAACATACCACATACTACTGGTAGTACCTCTAATTCTGCAACTTCAGTAACAAGTCTTTGTTTGTCTTCTTCCACCAAACTTTTCATAACATCATCATCTGTTGTCATGGTCTGTACTTCATGCAGCTCCTAAAAAGCCAAGTTGGTCTAACATCCAGTATGTAAACTCAACAGCAAATATTGCTACTAACAAGTGTTTGCACTTATTGAAATTATTTTAACAGTAACTACATTATTTAAATTGTCAAGTAAGTCTCACTTTCTGTTTCATTTCAAGCTGTTTGTATAGCTCCACAGTGCGACCAAGTTCAGTAACTGTCCTATTCAGCACTTTGTAATCCTGAGTCTGAGTGCAATAATCATACCAAAAATGCACAAATACAAAATTCAATTAAGACACCTCATAACTCCACAAACAACAAAAGTGCATAGTATTCATGCAACAAATAAACTTGCAATTAATAACAGATTCAATATGTGCTTTTCGCCAGTAAACTATTTAGTTTAAGCTCTTCCAGCTAGACTGCTGCTAATTTAGTGAGGCGTTGACTAGGACTTGTTGTGAATAGTTCATACTAACTTCAATTTACCAAATTACATAAGAATGGTATTGTTTGTAAAACCGTGAGATCTCATGCAATGAATGTAGCATTGTCCATGTAATATTTAAAAAACTTTGCTGAACATTTACGTCACTCTTTACAAGTCAAAATTAATCAAATGCAATTAAATTGAAATGGTGCCTGGGCCCACCCTTGAAAAGCGATTACTTTTGTTGCATCCAAAAGTACAACTTAAATCTGAACATTGAAAGTTGTTCTTTATGCAGCTAAAGGAAACGTTGTTTTTCATTTTTGAATAAGTGTCCAAAGTGCAATTTCGTATCTATCCATGGGAAAACGCTAAGCATTACCATAGCAACAAGCATGTGCTGCACGTTTTTTCGTTCTCTAGACTTCCAGTGTAACTGAAAACAGTGGAATATACTACTGCACCACTACATATAAATCTTACAGTTAAAAAGTTAGTTTATGTTTACGCTCTGGTTATTTAACTAATTAGTTTGTGCGCATGCCTAATATTAAACAAATATTACACAAAACAATTCTGAAACTCTTTGATGTCTTCCAAGTCTTTTTATCAAGGGCCCTTCTTGTGTTAGTGTCGTATATAGCAGCAATTCTGGCAGCTGGAATGATATTAATTAAATAGTTTAGTTGCATGCTTAGCTGTAGTCTCTTGCACAGCCCTCTTAACGCGCGCGCGAGGAGCAGAAAGGGGGCGGTGCTAACGTAGTAAACGAGATATACAGGTAGTGGACTTTGAATTGCTTTGCAGTTGGTACAAAATGAAGCGGTTTCTAAAATGTCTAATTACTCAAATTTTTAATTAATTAAGGCGTGAGCTACTCAGCTCATAGCCAGAATGTCAATCTGCAGAAAGACACTGTTTGTACATCAAGCAAACATTCGACAAAGAAACAATTGCTGAACTTGTACAAGAACAGTTTTCAACAGCTGCCTCTAGAAAGCCACCTAGATGCTCTGATAATTTTATATCGTTTGCTTTTAGCAACATTTTCAAAGCTTTGGGTGAATTGTAGTCCTTAATTGTAGCAGGAAATGTGCACGGTATAGGACTTCCCTAATGTGTACATCATAGTCCTCTCTAGCCAGACGAAACCTCTTGTCCTGCTAATTCCGGGAGGTTTGCAGAAGTGCAGAACAATCCAGCGTGCATATTCTAAGTACATGTTTATCATGAGACGCCTTTCTTTGTCTATTCTTGTATTAGCATTTCTTTACCTTATATATTGACCATGCAGTAAGTAGGGTTCGCGTCAAAAAACGACTGGTGAATGTTCTGTCTCAATGCAAGCATCTTTGGATGCGGAGAACACATCTAACATATACATCTATATAACACGTTGTAGACTTACTTTGACAGAGTAGAACAGAGGTGTATCAAATACAGCATCTGTACTGGGTAAATGAAATTCAATATCTACAATATTTAGGAAATGGAGACGATATATACACAGTTACTTTGAGGTCAGATCTAAAGTCCACTAAACTGTGCAAAACAATTGCCTAAGGTTTCCGTTTCCATGGCAAAGGGGAAATTGTGGCACCATGCATGCAATCAAAAGAGAAAGGTAATTAATTATTATATGAAAGTTATCAGTTTGGAAACAAGCTTTTCAAAAATTTATCACGCCCCTATGGATCCTGCACAGAAACAAATTAATATTTGCAAAATAAGATAATTAATTGTCCAAGACTTGGTTTAAAAATCTAAACGGTTGCTAACATTCTCATTCAATGAAATCTCTGTATCATCAAGAGTTTTAAGTCTGCTTGTTGACGACAGTGCACACTCGCAACTAGCAATGAGGTGGAACTGCTACTTTACTGTTACAGTATTTGTTAACACTGTGTAGTGGCAGAGTGAGGTTTCAACTTAGAACTAGACAGTACAACACAGCCTGTCAATTGTTTCGAGGTCTGATACCAACAACAAAGTTTATGACGATGATCCAGTGTGTAGCAGTATAATTATGGCATCCAAGATCTGTGTTAAGAAACATACGGGACATCCTCTAGAATACATGTGAGTTTCAAAACAACAATTTGGGACGTAAAACACTACAAAAAATTTTCTTTGAAACAAATAACAGCAGATTAAAGTCTTAAAACTAACTTGTACCCTTGGCTCCTACAAAAGTACACAAAACAGCTTAGCACAAGGTCTCACTGAAAGTTGTACAGAAAAATGCAAAGATTGCTTGCAGCAATAAAGCAGCGGACTGGCACGATCTATGTTACATGGTCTAGTTATTATCATTTTAATTTTAGAATATTATAGTATGTTGTCAAGCATATTGTAATGTTGCTATGGTATTTACCTGCCCTACTACACCCCTGCTATAGGCACCAAGTAACAGTGGCAGTAAGTCACCATTGCTATTAGAATGATCCAACAACAAGATTGTATTACCACCGCTGCAGTGTTATCTAATTACAACCACTGACCTTCTAACCTAACACAACATACTTCAAACCATTATTACATGGAAGAGCTGGATTATGGGATATGATTGACTTGCATGACCTTGGGGGTAGCCAAGTCAATAATATCTACATATAAAGGAGAGCTGTTGTGTGTGTGTGTGTGTGTGTGTGTGTGTGTGTGTGTGTGTGTGTGTGTGTGTGTGTGTGTGTGTGTGTGTGGCTCAATTGGTTAGAGAATGCGTTTGGAGAATGGAAACAGCCGGGACCTTGCAGGGTTGCAGGTTCAAGTCACAGTGATGTCAAGCTAAGGCATAATTTCCTTGGGCAAGAAACTCAAACACAATTGCCTCTCTCGACTCATGAGTATAAATGAGTACCTGGTCATTGACTAGAGTGGCAAAGGCCCCCAACTGCAACAAAGCCCATCAGCCACTGGGGTGCAGGTGGGACTTCGAGTGCCCACACCAGTTGGCGTCGCAGTCGGTGCTCCTGCGAGTACCTGGCCAGGCTCCAGAAGATTGCTCAGCACGGCCCATAGCTCCTGCGTTTTGCACAGAAACCTAGCCATCTGGCTGGGGGCGTAACTATCACAAACGGCAGCTCCTTATCCATTTGCACTTGTGTGTGTGTGTGTGTGTGTGTGTGTGTGTGTGTGTGTGTGTGTGTGTGTGTGTGTGTGTGTGTGGTGTGTGTGTGTGTGTGTGTGTGTGTGGTGTGTGTGTGTGTGTGTGTGTGTGTGTGTGTGTGTGTGTGTGTGTGTGTGTGTGTGTGTGTGTGTGTGTGTGTGTGTGTGTGTGTGTGTGTGTGTGTGTGTGTGTGTGTGTGTGTGTGTGTGTGTGTGTGTGTGTGTGTGTGTGTGTGTGTGTGTGTGTGTGTGTGTGTGTGTGTGTGTGTGTGTGAATTAGGATCTCCAAGAATGACAAGTCTGATCTTCACCAAATTTTGCTCGCACATGCCAAATCCATCCAAGTCAAAAGTGAGATTGTTGTCGTTTTCCTTACTTTTCCCAGGACGACACATGGATGGAACTCACCATGAACTCATCTCTGCTCACGCGCGAATATCTCCATAACGCCCAACCAGTAGGCACATAGCATGTCGTTTATTGTGGACAATGTCGGGAAACATAAGATGTTTTTGCGCATATCCGGGTTTTGAAAAAAGTGCCCACAGTCATTTGCCCGTCTACGCCCGTCAAAGAGCTGCCAAGTTTGATAACTGTTCCCGCAATGCCAGCAACGTCTTTGAAGTGACGATGTTCAATGGGACTGACAAATGGTTAGAGTCAGACGAGTCGTGACTTGGTATATATACAGGGAACAGATTATCTGGGTGAGTACATAACTGCACGTGACTTCCAAGCTCCTGTTGCTTGGATATATTTCCAAACTGGATTCGCGTCAAATAGATGCCAAGTTCGATACAACTGTTCCTCGCAATAGCAGCAACGTCTTCGAAGTAACGCGGCGTTCAGCAAGACTGTCAAAATGGCTTCAACAGGATACTACCAATCAATAATCCAATCAACGAGATTCTAGGAAACAGGACAATCCATTGCATTTTCTTTGTCTTCGACGGGATACTAGCTATATAAAAATCAATAGTCTCAGAACGGGATACCATTGACCGAGATATAACTCTGAACAAAATTCATTCAGAGATACACTCCATGATGAATCATGATAAATTAGGACAGAATACTCATGCAACAACAGATAAATTTGCATGCACTAGGATACTAGATTCTTGCTAATTTCTCAAAATGGGATATAATTGAACGGGATATAAGTCTGAATCAGTGAATGAGAATTCTGTCTGGCTGCTAATTTTCAGAACAGAGTAAAATGCATATGAACTCATGCAATAACATAAATTTGCATACAATTACAAAGTAATTAACTTATGAAAATTCTGTCAGGAGCTGCTAATTCTGTGAATGAGAAATACTTCATGACTGCATTCAAAGATAAATTAATTAACTAATAACTAATAATAATAAAAACTTTACTAATAATTTGTAATATCAATAGCTAATCTGCCTGTGCGGAGAACAAGATGGTGAGCTAGTTCTATACTATAATACGCCAACCCATGCTTCCGGCTGTCTGGATGAATGGATGGATGTCTGTAACGTGCCAATCGACACGACGCCGGTCTCTGATCGTCGCGAAACACGCATAAAGGTCAAGATCAGCTGTCAGAGATGAATGGTCAAGTCAGATTTTGCCTGTACTGCCTCCGACAGCCAGAAACAACACTTTGGCATCCTGAAATGAGATGCGCCGGAGTTTGTGTGTTCAATTAACCGAGTATGCGGATGTGACGTGTGCTCGCCAGCCACTGTATGCCATCCTCTGGTCTAGAGTAGAGTGCAAGATGCACCCGCTGCAGTCAGAAGTTTTAAGCTGGCTCACCGGGCCACGTGTTCGTGCATGCGTCTGTCCGTACAGATACCGTAAATGAGGGAATTTTACCAGTGCCTCAAGTTGCACATCCAACAAAGTCTAATATCTTTCTTAAGCGGTACTACTAATTACTACTAAGTCTTCAAGAACATGCCATGCATAGAGATTACCGGTTAGCACTAATCAGTTTCTACTTCTTCGTGTTCCTCATCATCATCACTGTCTTGATCTGTCAGACCTGATGGTTCGTCATCTACTAATGGTTCTTCGCAAGCAAGTAGCTGTTTCATGACATCTGTCATCAATGCGTTAGTTTGACACCTGTCTCCTCCATTACCGCAATATTAATATCAAAAGATAGGCCTCGTATTACTGTGACTACCTTAACTCGCTCTATAATGGCACCTCACCATTATAGGTACCAGCTGGAGTTGTAGCGGATTCTGGTAAAATTCGCTTATAATGGCATGCCGTTCTAGGCGAGGTAATACGGTGTATATATATATATATCTATATATATATATATATATATATATATATATATATATATATATATATATATATATATCTATATATATATATAGTATGTCACGGAAGTGCGTCTTCATTGTGGAAGTGGCATCATTCTCCACGAATAGATCATGACGTTTTATGTGGGAAGAGTCTGAGACGGGGAATCCAAACTGTGCTGTCTGGAGTGTGTAAGATGCATAGAGTAATACGTGTGAAGATAAATTGCTACCGCCCATAGGACAGGGCGATGTGACGTGAGCTCGCTGGTCACGCCATCCTCTAATGGTATAGTATAATGCAAGATGCGCCCGCTGCAGTCAGAGTTTGACTAAAGCAATAGGGTGCTTCTATTGTACGTTCTAAAGCACTGCAGCTGAGTAGATTGAAACTTGCCAAATGTGTGTGTGTGTGTGTGTGTGTGTGTGTGTGTGTGTGTGTGTGTGTGTGTGTGTGTGTGTGTGTGTGTGTGTGTGCATGCATGTGTGTGTGTGTGTGTGTGTGTGTGTGTGTGTGTGTGTGTGTGTGTGTGGTGTGTGTGTGTGTGTGTGTGTGTGTGCGTGTGCATGTGTGTGTGCATGTGTGTACATTTTGTCGCTAGAGTAACACGTGGACCCGCCCTACTGTGAGATTGTGAGATGGGGCTACTCTATGTGCCAAATAATAGTCGACTGCCGAAAGTTAATTTTTACGTTTTCTTCGCTTATAGGTAGCTCCTATCTAGGTGTTAGCGCAATTCCTACCACCCATAGGGCGGATGAGGGTTAGTCTATATACAAAAGAGCTGTGTGCCTGTGCATGTGTGTGTGTGCGTGTGCGATGTCATTCTCTTACAACATTGTCTCCGTTTTCTTGGACATCTCTCGATGATGTCCAATGATCACTTACCCAAGCAACTTCTTGCGTCTGCTCCTGTTGGTTGCAAGCGCAACGTTGGTGGACAGAAGTGTCATTGGAAGGATGTTGTATCTGGTGACCTCAAACAGCGTAACTTGTTGGAATCCTGGAGGAGAAAGCTGAATAGCACAACTCTTGGCGCTCCATCATCAAACTTAGTGCAGAGCATTTCAACAAGGAAGCAGAAGACAAAGACAAGATTCTCAGGGATGGCAGAAAACAACGGCGTGAACAAAGACTCGTAAAAACTATGAGTTTTATGCCCCGTATCCACAATGGCTGCTCATCTCAGGCATTTAATAAGGCAGGTTTGATTAGTCACCAGTGTTGTCATTCTACCACCTCAAGGATTCCAAGTCAGTTTTGTCATCAGACTTTCAAACAACAAGGTCTTTATAATCACCAGCACTTAGTTGAGACCGACCTCGAGCAGTGTAGACTTGACGTTTTTGGCCTGCATCTCCTGTACCCTCATGATAATCACAGAGCACAAGCAGCAAATGGATGGATGATGATGATGATGGTGTGTGTGTGTGTGTGTGTGTGTGTGTGTGTGTGTGTGTGTGTGTGTGTGTGTGTGTGTGTGTGTGTGTGTGTGTGTGTGTGTGTGTGTGTGTGTGTGTGTGTGTGTGTGTTGTCATATTGTATTTAGATGGCCAATTCAAGGTTCAAGGTACAAGGTTTCTGTGTGTCTGTGTGGGTGAGTGTGGGTGTCTGTGTGTTTGGCGTCTGTAGCTTAATTGGTTCGAGAGTGCATTTAGAGAATGGAACATCCGAGACCTTTGGATCATGAGTTCAAGTACAGTATGGCCACAAGCCTAAACTCACATGCAATTGCCTCTCTTGACTCAGGAGTATGAATGAGTACCAGGTCATTGACTGGGGGTAGACAAGACTGCTGACTTGGCAGAACATCATGCAGCACGGGTACGTGTGGGCTTGAGGTCCAGTCCCGAGGCTGTGCCAGAGTCAATGCCCTTAGATCTGGGGTACGTCAGCGCGAGCAGAAACTCTGAGCAGCACAGGAGGCCCCACCTAGAAATTGTGAGTGTGTGTGTGTGTGTGTGTGTGTGTGTGTGTGTGTGTGTGTGTGTGTGCCCGCACACATTTAAGTTCGTATGTAAAATATGATCTCCATGAAAGGCGAGTCGCAGTGCCACCAAACTTTGATTGTGCATGCCAAATCCATGCAGCTCAACAGTGAGGTTGTCGTCATCTTCAAGACCTCTTGCGGCGAAGACGCAATTTCCTGCGGGATTGAACCCGCCTTACTCACACGGAAATTTCTCTGGAATGTTGCATCAGATCTCCACTGAATAGAAACTGTCCATTCTAGACCTTGGATGCTATGCGCAGACAGTGTCATTATTGCTGGGGACAGGAAAAACCACCTACCTACGTGCATCGAATACCTGTCACGTTCGATGCACCTGTTCTCCACAATGGCCGCAATGTCTTCGACATGACGACGTACAACGGGACTGTCAAATGGCTACAAGACAAGACCTTTGATTGCATTATATATGGGTGATTAAGAAATAACAAGTGACTTCGCAGTACCTGCTGCCCTGATACATGATAATCACTGCTAATTTCAGGGAACTGGACACTCGGTCGCATTTCCATTTGTCTTTGACGTTCTCGGAGAGCAAACAGTGAGCTAATTCAAGAAGGAAGAATAGCTGCTAATTTCTCGGAACGGGACGCTTGGTTACCTACATTATCATTTGTCTTTAACAACCTACTGCCCGGATATACATTTCTGAACAGGATTTTCAAATGGACACCGGGTTACAATTTTATTTGTCTTCAACAAGATATAAACTAACAATCAATAACCTAAGGAGCCTGGCCAAAAACGGGATCTCATTTTCTTCTCAATTGAAACAGGTCACACTAACGAGTTTCAAACTGACGAACGAGATAAATTAACTAACAACTAATAATCTAATCTGGCCTTGCGAAGAAAGGCCAGTGAGCTAGTCTTTATATAAAATAAGATCTCCATAAAAGGCGGGTCGTAGCACCGGCGAATTTGGCTCGCGTACTCACAGAGCACGTTGTTTATTGGTGGGGACATCGAAGAAGGCAAGATATCTCATATATCCGGGTGCTTGCAAAATACACTATCTGGGTTTGCTCAAGTAAGCGCGTTAAATACCTGGCACATTCCACATTTGATACTCCTGTTCCCTACAACGCCTGGAACGTCTTCAAAGTGACAAAACGAAGTCACTGTCAAACCACATTTTTAGGCCTTTGTTCATGTAGGTCTCGCATATAATTACATTTTGACCTTTTTGTCGTACTAGGTCACATTCCGTCGATGTCGCCTCAGCTCCTTTCAAGCAGGAAAAAACTCGCTAGAAACCTCGAAAATGGCACTGAAACCAAGCACCATTTTCTCAATGTCTTAGAAACTTACAATGCATAGAACTATGCACAGGCAAGCTTCTTTCCGCTTCTAGAGTAAAAGGGAACGTGCACTAGATTGTGATCTGTGATGTCTCTATGCCAATCACACCCGCCTCCACTCACGTGCAAATTTCTATGGAACAGCCTATCGAATTTCCAACGAATTAAAACTGCCCATTCCTGACATCTGCCAGTACTCACGGAGCGTGTCGTTTATTGCTGGGACGTTGAAAAAGGCAAAATATTGTTGCATGTATCTGGGTCTTTCGAGTACGAGATGAGATCTGCCCATGAAGGCGAGTCGAATAACTGCCCCATTCAATACACCTGTTCCCTGCAATGGCAGCAACGTCTTCGAAGCAACAATGTCTAATGGGACTGGCAATGGTTAAGAGACAAGACATTTGATTGCATTATATACGGGTGAGTAACTACACGTGACTTTCAAGTTCCCATTCCCCGGATGTATATATTTCTGAACGGGATTTTCGAAACAAGACATTTGGTTATATTTTGATTTGTCTTCAATGGGGTATTAACTAACAAGAAATAATGCAATCAGCCCAGGCAGAGAACGGGATCTGCAACGGCATATATTCTACTTTGAGATAATGAATCTCAGAACGAGAAATCATTGAATGGGATGTAACTCTGAACAAAAGTTTTCATAAGAATTCTGTCCCACTGCTAATTCTTCAGAATGGAGTAAAAATACATGTAACGAGATAACGTGAATTTGAAAAATGCATGTATAAATTCTCAGAATGGCATACTCTTGCAACAAAATAAATTTGCATACAACGTTAAATTAATTAACTTTATGAAAATTCTGTCTGCGTCTGCTAATTCTGTGAATGAGATATACTTCATGAATGTACACAATGATAAATTAATTAACTAAAAACTAATAATCTAATCTGCCCGTGCGAAGAATGGACCAGTGAGCTAGTAACTAATATAAAAACATGCAGTGTTAAAGGAGAACTCTCACTAAAGTCAACAATCTCTCAGATGAAAGCGGTCACTTCATGACACATCCCTTTGCAACCATTTACTGCAGATATTTACCATAACAGAGAAATAAAGCATTGAAATTACCTGTGTAGGTGTGTTTAAAACTCATATAAGTAACTCTGATTGCTGGTTAGCAAGGAAGACCAATACCTGTGTAAGGGTTGATATTAACAATAGAAGTTATTGTATACTGCACATGTGTACATGTACACCAGAGCACGATACAATACATGGTGACAGGAGCGTGAACAGAACACAAGGAGGATGTACAAACCCCAGGCAGATGCAGCTGTTGTGGAGCAACCTCCAGAGGAAGCAGGGCGTTGTGACATAACTTACAGGAATTTCACCTCCAGGACATTTGAAGGTCAAGGGTAACCTTTCACAAAACTGGAAAGAGTGGAAGCAGCTGTGGGAAGCCTATGAAGTTGTAGCAAAGCTAGACAAAAACATGATGCTTATGACATAGCTACGTTTGTTACGTGTCTACGGGCAGAGGCACTAAAGGTATACAACAGACTGGTATTCGAAACACCTGAAGACAAAACAAAGATAAGCAAGGTAATGGAACTCATGAACAAGCAATGCCATGGAGAAACAAACATTACCTAACAGCGTTGTCTCTTTAACCGGATAGACCAAGGTGAGCAAGAATCGTTTGAAAAGTATCTCACTGTGTTGAAATAGTTAGTTAGAAGCTGTGATTTTGGAATCAAGGAAGCAGAGCTTATGAAAGATCGATTGGTATGCGGAGAACAGGATAATGCATTACAAAAACTCCAGAAACGAGGGTTGACGCTGGAAACATGCATCAAGGTATGCAGAACAAGTGAGAGCACAATGCCTCAGTTGAAGGCAATGGGCAATGAAGAACCGTCCACCAAGTCAAGCAGAAAGCAAAAGCAAGCAGAAAGCAACAGCAAGCAAGAAGAAGTTGACTAGCAAGCAGACAGCGAAGGACAAGGACAAGGATTGTGATTAGTGCAGACTCAAGCATGGTCCAGTGCAATGTCCGGCGTAAGGTAAGAAGTGTGCAGAGTGTGGAAAACGAACCACTATGCAAGGAAATGTCGACAAAAGAACAAGGCTAAATAGAAGGTATGTCAAGTCTATTAGCGTGTTCACACCGACATTTGGACTAACCTATAATTAGGCAGCTCCTTCAGAGACGGCAGGAAGTTGTCACATGTACAGGCACGCACGTAGTAGACATCTGCCTGCACTTCCGTATATGTCGCCATGTTGTTGCTGCATTTGTACGTTTAAACATACAACACCACATCAGAAACATCGGCGGCATGCTCTTCTTGTATACTACCTCATGTGCCGAGCCACGTGTAACCACTAACGCCACTAATGCGGTTGTAATACTACTCTTTACCAGAATGGCATTAGAATGGCGTTAGAATGGCATTACACTAATCATGATTAGGACTGGTGTGAATGAGTGGCGTTAGTGCACTAACGCCAAACTAATCATGATTAGGTCCGGTGCGAAGACGCTCTACGATGACAGTACAGATGAATCACAGGCCAGTCAGTCAGATGAGCAGATGATGACTATGAGTTTACAACCTGAAACAGAGAAAGTACACACAGTGACAGAACAGACATACCCGAGACAACTATTTGCAGTCATGTAAGTGGAAGGATGTCAGGTACGTTTCCAACTTGATAGTGACGTTTCCAACTTGATACCAAAGCGACTTGCAATGTTGTGAGGCAATCAGACATTCCACGAGGCAAGCAAATCATACCTACTAACCAGACACTGGCTATGCTCAACAAGGACACTGTCAAACCATTGGGAAAATGCCAGTTACGAGTGAGAAATCCCAAAAACGGAAAACGCTAGGTTGGAGAGTTTATTGTGGTGCAGGATGCTCCAACAGCAATCCAAGGAGCAAAATTTGTTCAACAAATGGGCCTAATTGAAGTGAAGAAAAACCTGATTTACGTAACAGAAGAGTTACAGCCAGACACAGTTCATCCAGATGTTGACCCACAGTTTCAAAGCCATATCTACCACTGCAAGAAATGACAGTGGCAATGCAGAATCAAATGAAATAAGAGTTGGAACGTCTAGAATCTATGGGTACAATCAAGCATGTGACTCATCCAACTGATTGGATGTCACACTTAGTAACAGTTCGAAAAGCCAAACGGATCTCTACGAATATGTTTGGATCCAAAACCGTTAAACCGAGCATTGAAGAGATGTCACTTTCCGATTCCAACAATGGATAACATATTGCCAGAGCTTACACAAGCTAGGGTATACAGTGTTGCTGGTGTCCAAAACGGCTTTTGGCATGTGCAATTAGATAATCAAAGGATTTGACTACTTTTGGAATGCCTTTAGAAGATATAGGTGGGCCCGTGTGCCTTTCGGAATAGCCCTAGCACCTGAGATAATCAAATGAAACTAAACACAGCGATTAATGGTATTCCTGGTGTGTTGCCCATTGCAGACGACATATTACTCTCTGTTCGCGTTGACTTTGCGCTCGGAAGTGACTAATGATACAGCTGTATTTGTTTACCACACTCAGATGTTAAGAGATATCCCATTAACTGTACATTCTAGAGGTCATATTACAATACAAAGATGTTATATTACAATACAAAGGTAACAGTAAAGGAAGTCGCAGGCTATCAAGACGAAACAGAATGAGAAGAGTCAGAAATATCAAGCAGCTACTTGTGAAACAAGAGGAATTGTGCGTTGATGTCAAGGCAGAGGACCGTTTACTGACCTTGTTAATTGGCTACTTCCTCTATTAGCAGCATTCTTGTTGCAAGACCAAACCTTCTTAATGAGTTAAGAATCCTAACGACTCTTGATATGCAAAAGTCTTATCAAACCGCATGTGTCATACATACGCCGTCATTACCCTAACTACAGAAAATCCGGGAACTTGCGGTTTCGAACGATACCAAGATCGTCACTGTCAGCCCTATTGCGCAGAAGTTATTACGCAGAAGTTATTACAGATTTTCAAAGCGCAATGTCAACGCGAACAGAGAGTAATAGTGGGAGATGGAGCAACGGATGAGGAAGCTCATGCTGATACAACTTTTATTAGCACAATAAAGCTGAATACAGAGAAATTTCGTCTACGCTTGTCTAGTGTATCCTATATGAGACACTTACACACAAGAGAAGGATTACGACCTGACCCACAGAAGGTCAAGGCAATAGTGGTCAACTATTTGTCAAGGTTTATGCCTAACATGACAGACATGTGTGAGCCTTTACACCAGCTCACTCAGCAAAGCAACGATTGGCAATGGTCTTATGTGCAAGAAGCAGCATTTAACAAGCTCAAGCAGGCAAAGGGATGTGTACCAGTTTTGATATTCTTTGATACCAAGAAAGAGGTAATTATTCATCGTAACTCTTCGGATGCTGGACTTGGAGCCACTCTTTTACAAGAAGGGCAACCAGTAGCATACGCAAGCCGTGCACTAATGAATACCAAATGCAACTATGTACAAAATAGAGAAAAAGTTACTAGCTATCATATTTGCCTTTGAAAGATTCATCATTATACTTAAGAGAGAAAAGTGACAGTGGAATCTGATTGCAAACCCTTAAAGATAATAACGCGCAAGCCTTTGGAAGTAGCACCAAAATGCCTTCAGCAAATGTTGCTACAACTGCAGAAATATGACATGAACATCATCTATAAAAGCGGCAAAGCGATGCTCTTTCAAGAAATATATTATCCTCCCGCACAGAGCCATTGGAAGAGCAACTTGATGTTTTACAATTTCATGAGGAACTAGGAGTAGTAGACGTGATGCATACACTTCCAATTTTGAGTCAGAAGATCCAGGAAATAAAGCACCACACAAGAACAGATCAGACTATGTGTCAACTAATGAAAGTAGTCATGCAGGAATGGCCACAGGAAAAAGCAGAACTGCCTGCCTGTGTAAAGCCATATTTCATGTGCGTGATGAATTGACAACTTAAGATGGTCTTAAATTTCAAGGAGATCGAATAATACAACCACCAATGAGAGCAGATACACTAACAAAAATACATAGCTCACATTTTGAAGTGAACGGATGTGAAAGACATGCAAGGGAATCTTTGTATTGGCCAGCAATGTCAGCCCAAGTCAAAGAGTATGTCAGCCAATGCACGATATGCCATTCAATTGAAGACAAACAACAGAAGAAACACTGATCTCAAACAATGTTCTGCATAGGCCATGGGCAAAAGTGGCTGTTGATCTCTTTACACTGAACAACAAGGACTACCTAGTCACTGTTGACTATTTCAGCAACTTCATAGAAGTTGATCGGTTATCTACAACAAAGTCAAGGTCTGTTATTAAAGAACTAAAGCAACAGTTTGCAAGACACGAAATAGCAGACATATTGATAACAGACAGCTGTTCTCAGTTTCTGTCTGAAGAGATCAAAGAATTTTCGACACACGGGTAATTCAACCATATAACCACATCACCTATCACTCACAAGCAAATAGCAAGGCTAGAAATGCAGTGAAAACAGTGAAACGTTTGTTCAAGAAGGCACTCCTGGCTGGAACAGAACCACTTCTAGCACAACTTAATTTTCGAAATACTCCATCAGAAGGATTGAATTCCAGACCAACTCAACGTCTTTTCAGTCGCAGAACCAGGACTTTGATTCCAACAACTACAGAACTGTTACAGCCACAAGTACAAAGGAATACATGGCAGCAACTGAAGACTACAAAGGCAAAACAGGCAGCAACATATAACAAGGGAGCAAAGGATCTGCCACAGTTAAAGAAAGGAGCAACAGTGAGAGTACAGCCATTACGGTCAGGCAAGGTGTGGGCGAAAGCCGTGGTTATAAGAGTGATGCCATATAGATCATATAAAATAACAAGTCCAAGTAGACAGTAATATTGCAGAAACAGGAAACATCTAAGCCTATCCCAAGCAGCACCCCCTGTGCCTACATGTGACAGAGACACGAGCCAGGATTCTACACTTGTTACTATTCCGAAAACACAACATGAAAGATACCACAGTGCAAGACACAACAGTGAAAGCAAAATCTGCAGAACAAGCCAAACCACCATCACCACCAGGGACTACACAACATACCACCCCCAAACAGCAGATATAAACTACTAGAAGTGGTTGTGTGGTGAAACAACAAGGCTATTTGAACGACTAATGTATGACTTTAGATATCGTACGAGTTGTGTTGTGTTTTGCTCTGCAAGATGCTAATATTCTGTTAGTACATAGTCAACTTGCAGCTGTAATATGCTTTTTCCCATTTTCTGAGGAAAAAGGATGTAAGGGTTGATCTTAACAATAGACAGTTATCGTATACTATACATGTGTACACCAGACCACAATACAATACAATACAACCTGTGCACTTTCAAGGTAAGGATTGTAAGACATATGGTGGGGAGTTGTGATATATTGACTAAAGCAAACTGGGACCCCAAACTTATCACGCAAGTATCGACTGTGTCAATAGAACCATGGAGCCTCAAAAGGAGACCTTTCTTACATTAGTTCATAGATCATGTCTCGCTGCATCTTGGGTGCATTAGGAGCACTTGGTACGGTTACACCTAAGATATTTACTTCCAAATGAGGACAAAGAGTAAGTCATACAAGGAATCATCTGAACAACTCGTGGCCCATTCTCTGCTTCTGTGGCCGGCTGAACTGTAGGCTTCCTGCAGGAAGATACTAAGCCTTGTATCTTTCTTTCAGCAAGTTTTAGTATTTGGTGAGATTCTCCTTTAACACCACAAAGACTGCAGACTAGCACACTTGTGAAACTGACATATAAAGTTACCATTTTCATGGTGATGGGGCAAATTGTTGCCTCAAACAAAAGGAATAAGTAATCAATTATTATACAATAGTTATCAGTATAACAAGATTTCAGAGCTTGACTGTTGTTGAGGAATATAATATAATAGATATAGATCCTGCTCACAAAATTTACTTTTTAGTGTAAAGTAAGTATATTAAAAAATTACCATTTCTAATATCAATTATTTAGAAATAATACCAATAACAGCACCAAACAAAGGGTCCTAGGTCTAGAGTACGTTTAAGGTCTACACAGTTAGGAAAGGTCTCAAACTGTTCTGCAAGCAGTGAAAGATTCTACAGGGGTGGCCAACTGGCACTATGGTGGCACAGGTGGCAGCAGAGGCTGATCTAGCAAAGATTTAGTAGGTATGTCTCAAACCAGTCTCGTGTAAATGTGTATGTCTACGTGGGTGTATTATTTCCATTGGACACCAAGATGCCTTTCTGGTACCACACCCTATGCCACACCAAAGTGTACCACCCTTAGCCAAACTTGGCCATTTCTTACAGACTAAAGACTGGTTCATAATATTAATCCTGACGTTGACGTTGATTGATGCCAAAGTCAACGTCAATATTGTAAACACACCAGCATCACTGACGCTGAGCCCAGCGTCACGACGTTGATGTTGACACTGGAATTGAACCAAACTCTATTCCAGCGTCAACAACCGGAAGTACTCAGTGTCAACTACAAGCACGTGATCATTTTTAACCTATCAAAAGCACTCCTCCTCGAGCTATACAGATATCCGGGACCAGCAGTGAATGAAATTAATTAAGCGCTGGTGGAATCCATGAGGGTACTGGAAAATCCGGTTGAATGATTAATTAAAATGACTACAGAACTGAAGGAAAATGTCCGTGAAATTGTCTTTGCTGCCTGCATCGCTAAAATATATTTCTAATCCACTTTTGTCTCTTTCCAGCAGTTTGAACTCTCTTGCGTCTTTGACCCAGTAGAAATAGCAGCAGAAGAGTCACATATACTAGGGGTATTCGCTTATGTTGAGTGCGCTGGACTCAAGCTTAGGACCATTTGATCTGTGCGTCAGGCAAATATTGTGAACAAGTCAACGTCAAACGCCCACATCAAGGTGATGTTGACCCCAACTCAGCGTCAATATTGTGAACCAAGCTAGAGAGGCTTCGCTACGTGACATATATAAATATTTACCATATTAACTAAATTGACTACATTAATTAATTAAACATTGGCTCTGTTTGCGCATAATTTACTAGTAATCTACCTTCTTGTCAGCTAGACTTTCCTCTGCATTGTCGTAGTGGTTCACTAGTCTCCGCACATAATACTTCAATTCAGGCGACAGCGTTGCCTGCTTTCTCCACCAATTACTAACTGCAACATCATATTCAGTTATGTTTATATAATAAAAAATATAATGTCTACAGGTACCCTGGTACAGCCTCGGTTTGAATCGAATAAGTCGTTTCATCGTTGGCTTCGCATTTATATTCGGGATTCCGCAACTACTTGTTTGCAACGGTAACTGGATTGACAGTGTCCAGAGTTGTAGTAGTTTTGACTCCAAGGCAGATCCGGGGTAGTGTTGTACCTGTGGAGGTCCAACGTAGTAGATTAGATAGAATAAGAATATATCACATTGGGGATGAGGATGGGATTCGAACCCACGCGTGCACAGCACAATGTAGAGTACGTACAGCTCTCAGGTCTAGTTCCGAAACGTTAACTGTCTGTCTGACAAGAATTTCGCCTACAAGAAAAGTAGCGTGTGCTCGTGTGACACCCGGATTATCAGCCTTGGAAATTATTGCAATCAACAAGTCAATCTAGATGGTAGAGTTTGAAATTGCAGCTGTTTGCGAAGTTATGTATGTACTTCTGTGTTTTTATGTTGATCAGGGTCTACTTACGTACATTCGCAAACTAAAGGGAGCCCCAAAAGGCGAGTTGCGGATTCTTCTTTTGGGACTCGATAACGCCGGCAAGACAACAATTTTGAAGATATTAGCGAATGAAGACGTCTCTCATATCTCACCAACGCAGGTAAAGGGTCTAGGTTGTTGGTGGACATGTTGGTGCCGTTGCTATGGACACTGATGTAGGGTTTCAACATCAAAGCCGTGCAGTCTGAGGGGTTTAAACTGAATGTATGGGATATTGGAGGTAAGTGTCAGCATCTAAGCGTTGCCTGTCAATGTTGTGGAATATTAGATGTGCGAATTTTTGTTAGAAGTTTGGGATGCACCTAAAGTGAATGGAAGTAGGCTATTATATTGGCTAGGTGTCTGGTACTGTAGCTTGAGTACTCCAGTGGCAGTTGGTCACATGCCAACCGTGCCTTCATGCATACAGTAGGACTTTGATAATTCGAACAGTCCCCCCCCGTGCCAAGTCCTGTTCGGATTATTGAAGTTGATCGGATTACCAAAAATGCCAAAACGGTAGCCTTAAAAGTGGCCTTAAAAGTTCAGACCATACCTCAAACACCCAGACCACTGGCGCATTTACTATTGCTACACATATGTCATGTTTGTGGTAAAGGACACCACTGTAATGACTACATGTACTTCTAAATAATGTGACAGTCAGGATTTGAAATAGTCAGGTATGTGTATTTGCTGAAAACTTTTTTATTAGATAACCTCACCCGGATCAGGCTGCCCAATAGGATCTGGGTATGCGAGGCAAAGGTAATTTAGATTAGTGAGAATTCAGATTGGCAAGGTTCGGATTAGTGAGGTCTGACTGTATAAGCAAACAGTAGCAGCTGTGACAGAAAAGTGTCACTGAAACCTAACATTCTAAGTTCTAGGTCAAAGTATTGCCTTCAAGCTCAGCAGCAATATGTGACAGTGTTCAAAATTTTATGGCAAACGTCATCATCATTTTGGCAACCTCACAAAATGTTTCAGTCGTTAAGAAGTCTAGGAGTTTTACGTATATTTCATAAATATCAAATAATTAATTTATACTAATTTTTCTGGCAAGTAAATGAAATCCCAGGACAATATCACTCTCAGTTTAAAGGACAACTCTCACCTAATACTAAAACTTGTTGAAAGAAAGATACAAGACCTGGTATCTTCCTGCAGGAAACCTACTGTCCAGACAGCCACAGAAGCAGAGAATCGGCAACGAGTCTTACTCTCTCGAAGTAACTACTTTAGGTTTAACTATACCAAGTGCTCCTAACACACCCAAAATTCAGCGAGACATGATCTATGAACTAATCTAAGAAAGTTCTCCTTCTGAGGTTGTATTGACACAGTAGATACTTGCGTGATAACTTTGGGTCCCAGTTTGCTTTAGTCAATAAATCACAACTTGACACCATATGTCTTACAGTCCTTACCTTGAAATGTGCACAGATATCGGTCTTCCTTGCTAACCAACAATCAGAGTTACACTCATGCCATATACAGGTACTAAACACGCCTATGCAGGTAATTTCAATGCTTTAGTTCTCCGTTACGTTAAACTTCTGCAGTAAACGGTTGCAAAGGGTTGCGTCATGAAGTGACAGCTTTCATCTGAGAGATAGTTGATTTTGGTGAGAGTTACCCTTTAATCTGTTCTACTCTACAGCATAAAAACAAAATTTATTGGGTCCACCATAACTTGAGTGACTTTACTAAATTTAGTTGTCTGGATGGCAAACTCGCTGGTATAATTATTGGTCATCACATTAACTCAGTTAGTTGCCAAATGACAACTTGACAACTCTTTTTTATTGCTGATGTGAACATTGTTTTTGTCACTTGGTATCTTTGCCACACCACTGCTGTCAAGTTTTACTCCAGTGGCAGGTGGAAGAAGTAGCTGAGCTGCTTACTAGAGAAGTGAGCAGTTTTATTCAATCAGAGGTAAAATCTGCCTTCCAACGTTGCTGATAAGCAGCCAGTTGTTGCTGTATTTGTATTGTTTGCATGCATCAGTCTGCTTGGTATCAGTGTCTACGATGCCAAAGCAGCAACAGTAGAAGTGAATTGTCATCTATAGCCAATTATGCTTGAACTTTGAACTGATGCTTGCCCTTAGATTAGACATCATATCAAAATGATGGGCGACATGCTAAAAATACTGTGGGGATGACAGTGGCATGCAGTGTACATGTTGCACGGTGAGCTGTTTAGCTCAGAGACAATATTATGACATAGGCTTGTAGAAAATTTGTCATCCAGGAGTGATGACTATGACATATATGTTGATGACATTATACATTTGATGCTGTAATTATTCAACTTTTGGATGTTGGTTTGATGATGTCATGTGTTTAACTTTTGGATGTAAAACAAACTTTAAAGAGCCACTGCAATGCAAAAATCATACTTGTAGTAATTTTTCTAACTAAATGAAAAGACTTATTTTTGCTCTTTGCAAGTATTCAAGAGCGTCAAAGGGTATGAAAGCAGTCTAAAGTTATATCTGCATTGCCATTTCTGGAACAGCTGGGGCAGTGTTAGCACATTGATGTCAATCGAGGCACAATAGTGCTGTTATTTATAGAGACATTGTGAGTGTGTTGGGCAGATGGAACTCAGAGCGATCTTAGCGGGCAGAGGGGTTCCAGCATCGATTTAATGGAAGTATCATTCTTGGATTCTTCATCGAGCAAACTGCTGCAAGTTTTCAGGCCATATGCATTGTCATCTGAAGAAGCAAGAAGAGTGAAACTGTGGAACTCTCTTTGTTTTGAGCCATATGCTGATTGTTCATTATGTGATGAATTGTTCGCATCATTTGATGTTGATGAATGGCTGTCTGACTTGTTATACCTACTTCATAGGCAGAAGTTGTGACTGACAGTTTCAAGGTTTCTCTTAGATGAAAGTTACAACAACAAAGAAATTATGGGTACTGCAGAAAAGCGCGCTGCAAAGAAATACCCAAGTTATCTTCAATATTAGAGAATATGATAGTTTGCAATGCATCATAGTTTTCTCTGGTTTTTGTTCCAAGTGCATTGACGTTGGGTACTAGAAACAGGGCTCGAAAAATAGGTTGTCAAGTCGTCATTTGACGGGTTAAATTTTACAACTGACGACTAACGTTGTAACCTAGGTCGTCAAATGACAACTAGCAAACCAAGACTATTTTGTAATGGCTTTCTCAGTATGCAGGCAGATAGCTGTTCTGTACTGAAACATGTGCCGCTTTGATGCTTGCATTGGGACATTTGTCATACAATGGCATGTACACGTAATACACCAGCAGCGTAAGTTGAGAAACTGCTCATATCTCAGATAATGAGTTTAACTGGGATTTCGAGAGCCATGTCTATTACCTCGTTTGCACTGGGAACGGTTCCTTGGAACAGTTCTAAGAATTGTTCTGGGAGCTGTTCTGGCGCCCGTTTACACTGCATCCAGCTTAGCCGTTCTGACGCCTTGATGTCCTCGAACTCCCAGACCTTTAGGAGAGAAAGACGTAACGCACGCTTCTTGTTGTATCCGTCATGTGATTGATTAGATAACGCACGTTACTATGTCTCGAGTCACTGCTTTTCAACTATTTCCTGGTTGTGATCATCCTTTATTCTACGATATTCATACTTTAATTTCTTCAGCTTGGAAGAAATTTGTTTCTAGCTTCGAGTGTAGCCAGCAGCCTTCGTGTCCCTAGCAAAGTTTTCGTCTACATTTGTTCCTATGGCTACACTCAAAGAGCCGCTGTATAGAGTTCTCCTCCCACAATTTGATGAGTTTCGTCGTCTCATCACCACTCCACGCTGCCATAGCGATATCCGGGAAACTACAAGAAGAATTGCGCTTGCGTCAGTACTGTTCTGGGGTGCGGGAGAGTTACACTGTACCTAGAACTATTCTGGAATGGTTCTGGAACCACTCTTCTTTGGGTTCTGTTCTGGAACAGAACGCCAGGGAACAGAGCGTTTACACTGCTACTGGGAACTATTCTAGAACTCTAGATCCGTTCTCGACTGCCAGTGTAAACAGGTGTATATCTAACGCGTCTCGTAGAACAATTGCTGGGTCTCAGGATTCTGACAGAGTAAAGGCATGAAGTTTTGTGACCAGAGAGCACGTGAGGAAGTGGAGACAAAAAAGGTAAATCCTGTAGATCGAAATAGGTAGATATGATTTTAGTAGCAAGAAACGGACAACTTCCACAATGTGATATGTGGAAGTCTGGTTGAAACACCATCTTGTTTGACAAAGAGGTGGTACGCATGTAATAGCATTCTTTAATAGTCCCCAAACACTAATTCAATTAGTTATAATTATTATCTTAAGTGCCTCCACGAAGATTTCTACCTTCAGAAATTCTGTAACAGCTAGTACATGTGCAACATGTTATTTCCATAGGCTCAGCGGTAATGCATTGGATACTTTTGGTTGCATGCCATTGTAAAGTACGGAATACTGCACTGAATTTTAGAATGACGAATACTTTTTGTGGTGAGAAGCGACGGCAAGATCTTGCTAATCAATCAACTAACACGCTTGCTGGGCAGTTCTAGCTGTAAAATTTACGTAGCTAAATTTCTATGTAGCTTTGCAGTCGCGTAGCCAGAGGGGTGCTCAGGGTGCTCGAGCACCCCGTGCCCCCTCTGTCTTGGATCACTGTAGGAAATGTTGTGTCGTTACTGGAAGTTCAAAATATTACTACAGCTGACACAGACAGAGTGTACTTCGTATGCAGTACTGCAATTAGTTATTGTGACCAAGTTGGGTATCTGGGCACTGCCTGAGAGCAAACCCGACGAATGAATATTAAGAACACTTTAAAACTTAAAACTGACGGGATGTTTCAAGAACTTCGTTCGCCAAGTGTAGCTTTTTTGGGCGCGTGATCAGATCATGTGAGCCTTCCTGATGCAGTCATGCTCCTGGAAATGGTCTCTCTGTTGTTTCCGTCGCTCTAAGCACAGTGGCAACCGTCGTGCTACTTTCAGACCGTCTAGAGACAGACCTTTTTGTACGATTTATCTCCGACTGGCAGCGTTCAAGAGTATCGGTGTTTGAGAGATACTTTGGCGTTTAAGGCAATGGTCGCTGTCATCGATTGTCTTCTAACAGTTTACGAGGCACTCATCCCTCATCCCTATGCAGGAACGCTTTCGAACACTTTCGAACGCTCTCAATCACTGAACCTTGCTTTCGGTTGCGCACTATGTTGAGCACTAGATGCTATGGACTTCTCCGGATTGTTTAAGCAGCAACTTTGATTGTATCTTACCTAATGATTAGAAGAACGATAAAGAATGATACTCAACAGGTATTGTTGTCTTTATGCGATATGTCACTTCTTGGAAGTATACTGTACTCAATCATTTTAATTATGGATATGTGTGGTACTGAGCATTGCAATCCATACTGTGAGTCACCATGGCTTAAGTCTGTATAAGTTGTGGCCTAGATGCCGTTGTTATTCGAGGGCTGCTTATGTGCAGGATGTTAGCCAAAGTACCATGTGCAACTGTGTTGATCTTATATACATATAGATCGTAATTAAAGAGACATTTCGGAGATTTGCGTTAATGCAACATTTCAGAGACGCACGCTAACGTACATTTGCAGCAAAAAGCAATGGCTGCGTGCGCTGATGGAAGTGACAAGAACTGCTACGCGAAGTTACAGTTGAGTTCAGTTTCTACGACCAGGCCCCTTCGGTGTGTGGTAAAAACAGCTGTTCATACGTGGTCTGTCACACATGAACACAACTAAAAGGATAAAGAGGCGAGCGGTATTGGTGTCCGGATCTGTTTCGCCGTCTGGATCTGTTTCAGCGTCCACCGCGCTTCACCGACTGCTGTTGATGTCACATGATGTTACATGTGATGGCGAGAAAACCCTCTTCAGCGTCACGTTAGAAAAGCGTTGCCCACTTGATAAGTATGAGTAAGTTGTGCATAAGTGTTTCAGCTACTGAACCAAACAGCACGCTTTGCAAGCTGCGATCTATGGTAGATATTTGAGATATTGGAGCCTTGATCAAGAAAGTTACAAATGCGTCTGATAGAATTTATCCTTTAATCAGTTGAAAGCGTACGTAGGCATACCTCGTTCTGCAAATGCGTCAAATATCTCAATTTGATTGTTGGTAACCAACAACCAAAGGTGTATGCTGGGGCGTAATTTACGAGCACATGTGGCCGTAATGTTCCTTTAACGACAGATGAATACTATTAAGTGCTAAATTTTAAATATCAAATATTAAAAGGCTGTGGTTTATATGTAAAGGGTAGTAGGTTAATTAAGAGGCCTTTATTCAAGGGCAGTTTTTATTGGTGACTTGACGTAGATTGTAGATGTAGCTATGTGTGTAGCTAGTCTGTATTGTTAGTATTGTTAGTGCACACTTGTGTCTTGCATACGTGTGCGTGCATGCATGTGTGTGCACCTGCATGGTGTGTGTGTGTGTGTGTGTGCGTGTGTGTGTGTGTGTGTGTGCGTGTGTGTGTGTGTGTGTGCGTGCATGTGCATGTGCGTGCATCCGTGTGTGCATGCGTGCGTGCCTGCATGCATGCGTGTGCAGTGCTCAAAATAGTGGTTGGACATCAGACATTTTCAAACACTTTTGTCGTTTGGCTGATCACGTACGAGAATTTTCAGACAAGATGCCTGCATAGTCTCTAAGCAAACTACAAATGCAATTGTAAACCTGCCGTAAAAGAGAATTGTCTTGCTCTCGGTGCATAACTTTTATTTCCACTACAGCTGCAGCTAGCTGCACAACCAGTGTCAGTTGATATTGCTGCCTACTCGCCGCTCTTCATTTGATAATTGAATTTAATAGACTACGTTGTACGAACAAGTCACAGGTCACATGTGCTCCAAGGCAGGCAGCTGCAGGTCGCAGATATGATCGATGTGCCTTATCTCTACACCAGAGGATAGTGGTATGGTCGGTGTTTGTCGTGTATTGGCTTAGACAGGGTTCTAGCTAGGATCGTCTTTACCGTCGAATGTCATTTGATGGTTGGGAGCATTCCTAGGTGGATGGGGAGGTTCCGACCATCATTGTCCTAATGAGGAGCAGTTTTGTTTGCTGCCTAAGCAGCATGTTTACATAGGAATGGGACAGATGTCACTATAGAAACAGTGTAACAGGTTGGGTATGAAAGGAAACACCTTCTTTATGGGGTTAGGTTGTACAAATACATTGCACTAAGTTTATGTAAAAGCACTTAACAACGTCAGGTGTTGTATTGCAATCATATCTACACTAAAAATGTGAGTCTTTCCGTCAGTCACCAGTGAATATCCTATTAATTCTAAGCTTGTTTACCTAATTAATCCTAATGAAGTGTCAGATATACCCAAGAGGAGTGACAGCTGCGTCACCAGCAAGCCTAATGTGTCTGAAGCATTATGAATTGGGTTCGCAAATTATCTCTCTACTGGAGAGATTACAGCAGGTGATTTAAGTAAAGACGTATACAGAAGTGTCCCTGACCAGACGTTCCATTCTACAAAGCAGGAAATAGACCAGGAAGTGAGGAGCATTACCTAGAGTTGCGTATTTCTGGCTGCGGTTTTGTGGCTGCGGTTTTATTAAAACTGGTTTTGGTTGCCGCAAAGTCCTGGTTAGAATTCTGGGCTAGTCAGAAGAGGTGCACAATTCACCAACCGGTCTTGTGAAATGGATTAGTCACATGCATGATGTTCTCCAAAGGTAAACCACGTCGTAAACTGGTCTGCTGTAAATTCCTTGCTGTAAATTTCTCTTCGATGGTCTCTTGTTGCTCTTCCATCTACTACACACTCTATGTTTGCTCTAGTGAAAATCCGCCCTATAGGTTATACTTCCCCATCTGGTTAGTGTCATTCGAAACCACATGTTCTGCCATTTCATTTTGGTACAGTTGATTTAATTCCAAGGTTGTATCTGCTACAAGAAACTACGAAAACGACAACTGCATTTCAGAGACTAAGGCTGAGAAGTAGTCCTTTATTGACCTTAAACAGGAAGTTCTAGATGGCTGCTAATGTTTAGTTGTGGACTTCTAAGTGTTTAGTTGTGGACCTCTGTGGAGTAGCTAATAGCCGTAATGGTGCACTAAAGACCATACAGGATGGGACACCTGATGGGCGAATTCTTATTATTGACTTCTGAGTTCAAGTCATAGCTAAGGGAGAGTAATGCATTGCAGAGAAAGTCATAACAATAGTGATGATGTTGAGAGTTTTCTATTGAGGATTGGGAAGCTTAGGTGGGAACTGTTTACAAGCACTACTAGTAGTTTTGTGGTACATGTATAATTCAGTAACACTGCAGTAGTACCTGTACTGACAGTATTTACTCTCTGATACAAGGATCAGTACATGCAGCTTTACTTAATTTAGTTAATAGTGAATAACTGTCTAATCAGCATGACCAAAGACTAGTCTTGAAACATGTGATTCAACTTTACTTTTACTAGTACTTAATTTAGTTTCATAATTTTGTCTTACTTACATCCTTATCTATAGAGAATTCTAATGTCATCTAATCCACGGACTCAAATCACAAGTAATGGAAAAACAATCTGTGGAAGAACCATTATAACATGTAGACTAGTCTGATTTTTCAATCTTAAACTGTGTTGTGGACACTTAATTAGTATTAGCACTGTTTATAGCCCAGAAAAGATCCAACTGTCTCTAGATAGACTGCCTTAAAAGTCTTGCCTTTGCCAGCCAGCTGCTTCCTGTCTGATATGAATTAGTGTCGTTGGTTTTTAAAATGATGAAATTATTTTTGTTGCAAACAGTTATGTCTCATAGGTGTGGCAATGAATAGAGCATGTGCAATCTCGAGGGTAACACGCACCTTTGCCGATCTCGCTGCACACAAGTCCACGTTTCTGAGTCTGCTTCTACACATGCGTTGTTACAACTCATAGTCACAGGCTATGGTAGTACCCTTTATGTAGGATTGACAAGGTTGTGTGGGCATGGTCATATTTTAGACCTCCAGAAATCACCTTAAAACACTTCTAAATATCTTGAAAACGACAAATAGGAAAGCTTATAAGTTCAACTACGCTTGACTACTTCGGAATTGATCTCAGCTTGTCTTCAGAACTAGAAAAATGCTAGTCAATTTTGGAGTTTTTGCTGGATTTTGTCTTCTTTCTTCTTCTTCTCCTTCTCCTCCTTCTCCTTCTCCTTCTCCTTCTCCTCCTCCTCCTCCTCCTCCTCCTCCTCCTCCTCCTCCTCCTCCTCCTCCTCCTCCTCCTCCTCCTCCTCCTCCTCCTCCTCCTCCTCCTCCTCCTCCTCCTCCTCCTCCTCCTCCTCCTCCTCCTCACATAACTCCTTGACTACGGCATATCTAAAGCTAAAACTGTGCGAAACAATGTAGAATAAACCGACCTGTATTCTTTTGATGATAGCAAAAAGAAACATCTACGAAAAAAAGATTTTTAGAATGGATTTGAACCTGCTACCCTACCTACGTTACACGTAATTGTTGTAAGCAATTGTTATCAAACAATAACCAGGCAGCCAATCACAAGCTCCTGGTACCCTTTGATGTACGTTGTCTAGGTACGGACAAGGTGACAAGAGTTCTTGACACGTGCTGTGGTTGAAGAACCTTAGGGCGCGTTTCCACTAGTGCCTAAACCAGTTTACCAAGTGGTTTAAGCTAAACTAGTTTAAGAATTGACCTGTTTCTTAAACGTACTTTGAAGTAGGTTTAGCAAAGTGGTTTAGGTTTAACTGTCACGTGACAGTAGCGTGCTTGTTTAGATGGCTTCTGACAACGTTGTTTTGATGATATTGACTATTTTGTCGGGATAGGGTTGCCCTAGAAGATGTAAGGGTCGTTAGCTAGGGGAAAGAAATCAGCAGCTACGGAGAGAGAGAAGACGGTGTCCTTGGTCATCCTCATGCAAATTCCTACTAGCAGATGCTGAATCAGTAACAACCAACAATTGCCCTGACTAGATGACAGACCAGCCCAATACTTCAAATTAATGCGTTTCTAGATGGTTTGTTTAGCACATGCTGGATGTGCAAGTTCCTAGTGGAAACAGTCGCTTTCTTGAACTGGTTTAGTTTTAAACGCATTTAAGCTAAACTAGTTTAAGGTGCAGCTAGTGGAAACACAGTCTTAGTTAATTAAAGCCTACAGTTAGGCAAAGAATCATGCTTTTGAATCGCACTAGCAAACGGAAGTGCGTATTACTCTAGAAGTAGTGACGTTGAATGCCATCGCAATTGCAGACGCGATATACCTCTCCTTGCCGTAATTGGAACACCACCACTTTCAAGCAGAAGGCAAAAGCAAATTCGGCTCGCTTCCATCACGAAATGTCGACGTTGAATGTGATGTACATTTGTTAGGCCTAGGCGATGAAATTTTGTGCACAAAGTGAGTTGACTAGAGCTACCGTATTGTTGTGTCTAAACGCCGACCTCTCTAAGCCGCAAATCAAAGACTTCGTGCGTGCAAGCCGGTTGCGTGTAGAAGCTTTTGTTCAAGACAGTCAGCACGCGTACAGACGCGCTAGTGGTCACGTGTATGTGCGCAAATGTCGGCATGTGCGTGAGTGTCCACTAACACCAACACAATGATGACGACAAAGAAGCTGTCGCTTTTGAAACTGGCATTTCATGGTTGTTATGTCCTACCCTTACGTGTTCAAATGGTACAGTACAAGTGCAAGCTAGCCCAGTGCGCCTGCCTGTCAGATGTACTAAGCCTATAAATTAGTCTGTCGTCCACACCCTTCCCCACCGACACACACACGCACACACACACACACACACACACACACACACACACACACACACAACCACATACATGTACATATGCTCGTAGCTCTCAAGTCAGTAGAACACAGCTTCATTTATTAGTGGTAAGTTATATAAGAAGTGGGGAACTGCATTACTGTGTGTGATGCAATAGAAATAAATATTATTATTATATTATTGTAAATGTAACGTCTGCATGATTATCTATACACAAACACTGTACAGCTTTTTTGCATATTTTGCAAGTAGAGAACACTGTAAGCGTAAGACCACATGCTCGAGATGTGTGACTATACGTGTATACCAAGTATGATATAGGAAATGTGTATTTTCGTTACGCTATAGAATCTTTGTTTAATTAATTAATAGAGTAGGTTGCACTTTCGCACTCCTAAAAATTCACCAAACTAGAATTTTAGAAACTTTTTCTCTGAAAAAGAAATAGATGTAGGGATTGTATAAAAAGTAATAGAAACAAGATTTAGATAATATGAACCAAAGTCAGACATCATTAGTGAATCTTTCCAACCCCATTCCCTACATTTTACATTTATTGGGTTGGAAGGATTCACTAATGATGTCTGACTTTGGTTCATATTATCTAAATCTTGTTTCTATTACTTTTTATACAATCCCTACATTTATTCCTTTTTTCAGAGAAAAAGTTTTTAAAATTCTAGTATATTTAAGATTTAATTGTATTGGTACCAGGCAATGTAATACAGTAGTCTCTTGCAGTCAGCCCCTCCCCTTTTGACTTTCATACCACAAGCTAATTTGATTATGATATGGTAATCAGCATGTCCGTTCCAGTCCCATGCAAATAGGACTTGTACTTTCTCTTCTACCAGTTAGAAAGAATGGTCTCTATCACGTGCACGTTTTCTGCCAAGATCTTGTGAGGGACGCGGAGATCCTGTTTGTGGGCCCACGCAGAGAACAGGAAAAATCCAACGAAACTGTCAACAAGTCGATCGGCGCTCATATCTCGCGAGTAAATCGACAGACATTTCAACTAACAGGCAAAGAACGGGAAAGCGAAGATCCTGTGAGTGACACGAAAATCCCGAGAGCGAAACGAAGATCCAAACTGGCAAGTCGATCGGCACTCAGGTCTCGTGAGTAGGCTAAATCGGCGAGTGTTTCGAGTCGTACGGAATGAATGGAGAAGCGAAGATCTTGTGAGAGACTTGAGAACGGTGAAGATCTCATGAAACTGGCAAGTTAGCCGGTGCATGCGACTTTATGTCACATGCAGAGGAAGACGTGGCAAACAGCGTGGCAAATTTTACAGTAAAAAACGTTGTCCCAGTGTCATCCAAACGTGCTAGCGCCAAAGCGATAGTCAAAGATCATAGCTCCTGTGTAGCCATGCGGGGTGGTGTAGAAATTGTGGCATTTTACGGAAGCATTTCAGAGCTATGCTATCCCAAAGTAAAAATTGGGGTTAATATTAACTACCTGTGCCAGCCCTACTAAAGTCATTCGATAATTGGAGAGGACGTGGCAACTGCGGTTAATTAATAGATAAGGAATTGAAGAGCAGATATGGGCATTGTTAATTTCTGCTAGTGAAATAAATGGTTCCAGTTTAGAAACGTTGAGCTATGAAGTACTTCAACTAGTTGGCATTATAACAGTGACTTTGAACTTACCTGACACCTGGTGTAAATGCAAGAGGAGGGCAGGGCCAAGCCCATGTCATACAGGAAGTTATCAATTGTGTCGTAATAAAGAACCAATCACAATATTTATTAACTGATCTGGAACCTCCTTGTGAGCTTTCCAATGATGTTGGAATCAACCAGCTAGGACGTCCACTCCATGAGATACGGGTTTTTCCCACATTCTCTCCAATTATCGAACAGACTTTAGTGCTAGCGCACTCCTCAATACACAGTCCGGAATATTTTACTGGCTGTGGCAATCACATGGGCACACTGTACTACATGAATTCTATGCCAGTAATTGCAATTATCTGCACTTAACACTTAAATTACCTTTGAGGAATCAGAATCGTGGTCACAAGCATAAAAACTAAACTCTTCTGCCGCCATGTTGAATGTCATCAAGTTCTCTAGACCTCCCAGGTGAGGATACTGCTGTTGTGCCATGGCATCTATGGGAAATACCTGTAATTCGAGACAGGTGTCCAGACACTTAGGGGACTGTTGGGTCGTGGCAGACATATGTGCTCACAAGTGCTGTTGTCAGCCTTTAGAGTGTAAACTGGGCATGAGCAGCATAAGTTCATGGTTTGATCTGCGTTTTGTCAACATGGGATGTTTGTCTACAATGCTGCTTCTGTTACACAGTAACCACTTCTGCCCAAATGATGGTTCCTGTGGTCATTTGGACATGTAAAACATGATACCGCGGAGTTTACGAAACAGCACCCAGACAAACGATTACCTACTGGGTGATCTTTTGGAAACCGTTCTCATTTACAACCCATGGTCGCTAATAAGAATCAAGATTGTGATGTGCAATTCGACCTCATGGCCCAAAGTTGGTTGATATTCCGAGGCTGTATTAGTAACGTAAGTTACTATACTACAGTGTACATGTACGAGTATGGCAACCGAACAGTGGTCTTACACTGTGGAACAGAAGTTGCGCTGTGTCAGCAGGCGGAAAGAAGAATTTGGAAGCAATATCAGCCTTAGTTGCGTCACATCAGCTAGGTATTGACCGAAAGAGCTAGATTACGTACAAGAAATGGAGAGATAAATTAAGAAGGAACCTCTAACAACACCTGACAAGAAGCGTAGGAGGGCAGTCCTGTCTACTCACACTCCTAAGTTAATGATGACTAAGTATGCAGTACATTGCAAGATGATCCCAAGGTACTCAAGTTAATTTTGCCAATTTCCAGCGTTTCCTTCAAACCACCTGGGCGATTATTGAGAACAGATTTTCTTCAATAAAATTCTCATTTTCCGTATTGCTGCCCAGGCGCTGTTTTGGAATCCTTGGTATATGTTTTTATAAAACAAAAGTGCCCATGGCTCTTTTTTGGACATGTACGGTATATTGGTAGACAAACCATAAGTCAATGTACATTGTGTCTAAAGAATCTGCTTATTTTCTGATTTGTAAGCCATTGAAACTGTGTAACTGCTTTTTATTAATTGTTTCAAACTTAATTGTAGTGTATTGTGTAGGGAAAAGTGCAAAATGACATAATTATTGCATAGAGAAAAATGCAGAATGACATAATTGACTCTTGTTGGTTCACATGCAAGTGAAGAATACCATATAACAGTCAGTCATCGGCAAATCGGTTTGTGTTTTACTGACCATGCAAGTAATTTGACATTGTACATGTACTGGACATATCCAGCTTGCTTTCTTTTGTCTTTGCCAAAGCTCAGCAAGCAGAACAACCTGCAAGTATTTGTGACAGGTACTGGTCTGACACCTGGTTTGTAATTGATAAGGTTAGCACCTCTACAGATGAATGTGTATCAGATGAGTTGATCATAGTAGGATATAAATCCACCAGTATTGCACAGTCTTGAATAAGGTTTATTTGACTAATGTGAAAGCTAGCCACTATTAAGGCAGTAAACGTGAGTTCAGTGTGTGCTGTCAGTTACTCTCTATATCTACTTGATGGAGCACTGCCAGTAGCAGTGGGTCCAGACAGAAATTGCCTATTCTACATGTCCATACTTGAAATGTGTGCATGTGAAAGCGAATATGGAGCTATATCGAGCCTATTGTTGTCAGAGCTACAGAAGAACACTTTCTGCTATGCCCACCACCGTGGACACATTTGTTGACATGCCAATGGTCGATAGATATCCTACTGAGTTGAGGCATTATGACAGACTGCATTTTGCAAGAAAACACTCAACTTTTACTAGATATGTATTTACTATTATACAGTCCTTAAAGGGCCAGTATTAGCACATGGACGATTCAAACTTGTCTTTAAACAGGAACCTGGTTGATTATTTCAGTATGTTTTCTTGTTGCTAGTATTTTATATAGAAAATACCCAGATAAGTGCTTTTATATGTGTGAAATGTCTGCACGATGTTGTTTTTGGAATGACAAAGTGTTTGTTGAAAATCTTCTGCAAGAACAGTAACACCGGAAAATGTGCCTGTTTTCCTGTACTCTTATATTTTTTGATTAGTGAAGCTATCAGATGTTGGCGTAACTCTTGGTTAGGTGAGTTTAGATACCAGGTAGCCTTCAGGACAGCAAATCGCTTCAGGGTTCACTCCTTTAAAGGGGACTTGAAATTTGAGAATAGTCGGGTTGGCTAAAACATTACTGAGACGTACAGAAACTCACTTTGTCCACAGCATCTGATCTCTGTCGGTGTGTTTAGCATGCCTCTGATTCCCGGATATACTTTATTTATAAACCTTGGTGAGAATGTTTGTCTTCAATCAATTATTAAGATTTCTTTCAATTCTTGTATGGAATTTGAATTGTGCCTTCAGTTGTCTACATTTAATTACGATGTAGTGGCAGTGATTGTACTAACCTTTTGGATGAAAGCCGTAACCATCCATTCACTTTTGTCATGAATGAGGCTTGATAAACTGTACAAGATGAGTGTTGTAGATGGTTACATGTTTATGGTGTCCAATTCTAATATGAATGTTTGTATCTTAGGTCAGAGAAAGATCCGGCCTTACTGGAGAAATTATTTTGACTGTACAGATATATTGGTTAGTAAATTGTCAGCTTCTTCTGTTTCTTGTGGTCAACGGAATCTCAATAGATATATGTGATTGACAGTGCAGATAGGAAACGGTTTGAAGAGACAGGGGAGGTAGGAGAACAACTTGCTTAGACTACGAGAACAAATTTATGGATTGCATTTGTACCTACTAGGAGCTTGCACATTTGTTAGAAGATGAGAAACTGCAAGGTGTGCCTCTTCTTGTGTTTGCTAACAAGCAGGATCTCTTCAGTGCAGCTCCAGCTTCAGAAGTGAGTTGTGGACCTAATGAATATCGGACTGTAATAAACTGTTTTTCTGGCTAGTCACTATATGTTTTTGTGTAGTGTACAGTATCACTGTGTTGCTGCATGCTTACAAGGCTGGGGCTTATATCTGAATTTTTCCAGCATGCCATAAAATACTGAGTGGAAACTACAAATCGCAACTGCTTTTGAGCAAGATGCTGAAAGCATTAGTCTGTGCAAATGCTCCACTGAAATTTTATACAGCAATGTCATGAATATGCAACAGAACTTTAACAATTCAAACTGTAACCATTAATTACATAATGTAAAATTACCCCCTTTAACCTAGCATGCGTGTTTTGTTTCAATAGTATTACTCTATTAAAGCGTTGTCCTTGGCCATTTTTTCCTCCTTTTCTTCTTCATTGTTCTTTATTGATAATTTGTCAATGCTATGCTATTGATACTACATTTACTGCACCTACTGCATTGTCTTCCATGTGGGCGGTTTGTGCTCTACTTTGAAGCATGGGTAGATGATAGCCTCACCTACCCAGCTCGTCCCTTACCTCTGCTAGTGGTTTGGTATGCCCAGTGATATGGGCTCAGTCTCAGAGCCTTACCAGATCTTGTGAACCAAATTACCAACTTTGCAAGATAGTGACACTTTGGAAACTATTCTGGAAGGTGTCTATTTATTCCTTTGCATTGCACATATTTACTGTCACAATCCTATCACAAGAACACAGTGGAATGTTACTGCCATGAGAATTTGTACGACCATATGTTGGTGTTACTAATCACAGTGACCCAGTCACCCATGGTATTGCAGTGAGTGTAGTGGTAAGTGTGCTGAGTAAATTTGAGCTCTGAAGGTAATAACTAGACAGGAAACATAACTGTAGTAAGCATCTTCCAATAAGAATGGCTGAGGTAATTTGTTTCTTTGCTCACTAGCTAGCTACAATAAAATTGTATATCACTTTACTGGCATCCACATTATCAAAAAGGGCAATTCTCTGAATGCACCATCTAGTTGAACAAGTGTCTTAGGTCACCTCATTTGCTTTTCATTGGGGCTCCAAGACTGATCCCTAATCACCGAGGACCAAATCACTGGCTACATTTGCTGTTTGGCAGGTAATCTCCTGCCAATTTGTGTCTGGGGCTCTGAGACTGAACCCATATCACCGAGACCACCAAATCACCATGACACAAGCATTACATGTGCTACCCTAGCCGTGCCAGTACAGTTACCAGACCCGGTCAAACCGATTTTGTAAGCCCCGGCTTATTGGCATGCAGAAAAATCGTTGTAATATGCTAATTGTGTACTGCATTTGTTAGATCAGTACAGGATTGCAACTACATACAATTCGAGATCGTGCTTGGCAAATTCAGCCTTGCTCTGCTCTTAGTGGGGAAGGAGTGAGAGTAAGTAAATCTTGGCATTGGTCCTGTGGCAACTGATATGCAGGTTGTTATTCGATATAGGATGGCATGGAGTGGATAGTGAAGAAAGTAAAAAAGAAGTGACACGTGTACTCAAGGGTGTCAGTAGATAATGATACTATAGACTGACTGGATTAAGTGTCATATTGTAGGTTACAGCAAACTTTTAACACATACAGCTACAACATTTTTTAGCTGTACTGTTCATATGGGACCTGAACTGTGATTGGTATTTGTCATGATGTGTCATGCTGGTGATATTCATGTCATGAACATTCAAGACCATTTATGATTCTCCTCAGGCTACATCCATTATCTTCTAAGTGAATATCCTGTGGATTGTCTCATGAAGTCAGTGTAACATTGAAACAAAATACCTTAGCCCGGATATCCGGGCCTTGGGTAATAACTTGACAATATATTAGCTACAACTCACTATGTAATTCCCTGTCATGTCACTGGAATGCATCTATAATTTCACGTGTCATTATCTGTCATTCTTCAAGGCATGATGCAAATTCAAAAGAGACGTGTTGCAATTGTGTAATGACCAGAACACTGGCAGCTTAAGCCTGCATTTCTCAGTTTCATCACCCATTCCAATAGGTAATTGTTTAATTAAAATTGTACGCGCATTAGGTTCACTTTCTAGTGCCACAACCCATTAAGTTCACTCCTTGATTAAATTAAATCAAAAATCTTCGTAGTGCAACTGTTGCGTCTGCCCACCTGCAGGAAACAAGTGATTTTTTGACATGAAGATGACATGACAATCTATGCATTATATACTAATTTCACGGACTTTGTTCCTTTTGCCTCATAGCAGGGAAATGGCCGGCTGGACTCTAGAGCCTAGTAAGGTTGTCTATCACGGTTTCATCATCGTCTGCCTTCCTGAAACACATGCTCGTACACACAAATGGACACGTATAGACTATGTTACGGGTCGTTTGAAGGAAAGCTAGAGTCGATACACACGCACAGCGGAAGGCACGCAATAGACAAAAGATATAGGCGTATAACTCGCACCACTAACTTTAACACCACTGTACAACAACTATACCTCTAATATACCAGTCAGCAGAATATATACGTAAGCGGCACCGGCATTCAGTCACTTCGCTTCAGTCAATGTAAGTACCTCCCCCTCTCCCAAACGTTATGATAACTTGAGTAACCCAAAAATAAAATAGTCGCCTGTTGACACGTGACACCACTCCCCTCCAAGTTGAAACTTCGGGACTTCAACCTTCACTCCCAGTCACCGTCGTCAAGCGAACGACTGAGAAAGTCGGCGGCATTATTATCTCGTCCCCTGATGCCCTCGATCCGCATTCTAATCCCTGAAGGTATAAAGCCCAGCGCATTACGCGATCGTTGATAAACTTAGCCTTGCTTAGATACTGTAAAGGTTGATGGTCTGTTTGGATAGTGAACTCGCGACCATACAAGTAGCATAGGTATTTTTCACTGCCCAAACAACAGCCAAACATTCTCTTTCAATAGCCGAGTATTTTCGCTCGGCTCCGGTGAGCTTCTTGCTTTCATATCCGACTGGGAACAATTTGCCGTCGTGAACCTGGAGTAAGACGGCTCCGACACCCACCTCTGATGCATCAACACGTACGCAACGTGTATGTATGGCTGGTCATGATCGGGAAGATGTAACACAGGTCTGCTCGTCACTGCATGTTTTAGCGATGTATATGCTCTCTCTTGTGGTTCCCCCCACTCAATCTTGTTGAGTTGCCCCTTTTTGGTAAGATCAGTCAGAGGTACGGCCACCGCGCTGAAGTTGGGAATGAAATCTCTATAAAACCCCGCGAGACCTATAAATGCTCAAAGGTCTTTCTTAGTTGTGGGTCGCGGTGCACTGCGTACTCTAGAGATGTTCTCTTCGTTTGGTTCGGTCATGCCTTTTCCAATGTGATGGCCAATAAAGTCTAAAGCCTCAGCTCCGATCAAGCATTTTGACGGTCTCACTGTCAAGCCTGCCCTTAGAACCCGCTCCAATACCTCACGAAGGACAATTACGTGGTCCTGCCACGTCAGTGTGTGAACTATGGTGTCGTCCACATATGAGTCTCCCTTTTCCATCCTTGAAACAATTTCCTCATTGCTCGGACGAGCGTCGCACTTGAATTCATCATCCCAAACGGCATCTTTAGAAACTCATAACATCCATCAGGGGTAACAAAGCTGTTTTGCTTATATCCTCCTCAGCGACGGGAATCTGCCAGTATCCTTTACTTAAATCTAGCTTGGTAAAGAATCTACCTTTTCCAAGCTTTTGCACGAGCTCTACCATCGGAGTTATCGGATCAGGGTCTGGAATGGTCAGTGTTCGTCAAATCGCTACACCTGTTAGTTGTCCCTGGGCTACCATGTACCCATGTGTTGGTAGCCGGGAAAATGTTAGGTTGCCCGTCCTAAAAGTGCAGAAGCTGCTTAATTTACTAGCCAATTAAAATAGCCAAAATATTTTGGGTATTAAGAATTTATGTCTAATTGTATCCATAATGACATCTACATATGTTGCTGCCTTTAATTTTAATAATGAGAAAAGCACATAGACTACCAATTTTGAAATTTAGACTAAGAATTGAGACGATCTGAAATAGCTGTTACTGCTCAGTGACTGCAAGAGGTGTTATGCTCTAAGCCTTAGCAGCTAGTTTGCAATATGCAAGATAAAGGTAGACCTAACTACTGTCTGATCCATCAGAGCCGCCACTACTTTTCACATTTGTTTTCTTTGTGGGAAGACGATGGCCATGAACGTGTCGCCAACCAGTTGACCCAAGAATCCAAGCATTTATGGCGGGATCAGGGTCAAACTTCCGAAATTCTGCGTTCACATTCAGCAGTGCTGGGACTCATAGTGAGCATGATGTGCACAAGGTGCAGAATATTCGAGAGGTCACCGTCAGGGTTGCTGAATTCACCTTTCAATAGATCAGTGTAGACCGAAAGTATAGGAGAGGTTCGAAGTGAGACTACACGGCGTTTCAGTTTCCGGTGGAATCCCCCACTCACTGCGAACACTTTCCACATTGCAGCTGGCATTTTTCATTGCTAACTCAAAAGCTTTAACTAAACCGCTGATGTCGTCATGACCAAAGCTCTTTCTCTCGGTTTCATCGTATGGCCATTTCTTAAAGTTTAATGCTGCGAAATGTGACGAGGTTGGATTTTTGAAGCAACCAAAGTGCATTTTCAGATATGACAAAGCACCCTTCACAAACTTCTCTGCGTCGTCATCTAAGTCGACAGTGGTAACAGTGTTAGCATGGATGCCACCTCTGGTTGATCGCTGAGAACTAAGTTGCAAAGTACCACATGTGTTCTCATGTGCATTGAACATAGCATTGAACTTCTTACGATAATCTCCACATTGCTGTAGAAGGTCTGATAAAGCATCAATGCAATCATCAATAATGATTGGCACTTCAATTAAAACAATGTCGTTCTGTTGGAATTTTCTTGAGACTTTAGTCACAATCGCAAGAAAATCTAGCATCATGTGAATCCAAAAGATAAAACGGAGACTCAAGATGGTATCTAATATACTTCGACCTCTAGACTTCTCTTCGCTACTGTTTCCGGCGTCAGCAGCCATATGCTCCAGGTGGGCAGCTAAAGATGACAAGTTCTGCAGGATTGCTTTGAGAGCCCGCTCTTTACTAGCAACCCACCTAACTTGCTTGATATCAGAAAAGGACTTGAGCTCTTCGTCAAGAGTAGATGCAGCTTGTTTCAGCTCTCGTTGCCGTTTAGGTGAATACCGATATATTTTGAAAATTTCCTTAATACTTGCTTCAAACTCTGCAAGATATGGAACCGCTTTAACTGCATCAAGAATGCCAAGCTCTAGTTTGTGAGCAACACAGTGAATTACAACGGCGCAAGGATAGTCTCTGACCAGCTTTGCTTTGACACCGTTGCGATCACCCATCATGACAGCAGCACCATCGAAATTCCCGCAAACAATGTTGGCCCCATGCGTACAGAGCCTGAGGGTATCCTCGGGTTGTTCACTAATAACTCTTCGCAAACCATCCTTTAGCGCTGTATGTACTCCATCTGCGTGAGCGTGTTCCAACTCTATCAATGCAGCCAACCTAGTCACTGGTCGACCAGTCGTAAGATCAATGTAGCGAACCATGACAACCTCCTGTTCCACTACAGTCAAATCTGTTGATCCATCACAAATCACCGAGAGATAGCGACACTGCTTTAAATCATCAGCAGTCTTGCACCTTAGATCATCAGCAATATACTTCGTGAACAAGGCTGCAGACTTATCGCGCAGATAGTTCTTACCTAGATCAACATCATTGGCCTGCTGTACCTCACAAATGTACTCATAGTCAAGAAAAGGCTTGCATTTCTTTGCAACAGCGTATGCTGTGCGAAACAAATACTGATAATGTTGCCGTTCTTTGCTATGAAGAGAAAGAAGGCCAGCTTCGATCTTTGTAATCTCGACGTTCACTGGTCCTGCTCGCATTTCTTCAGCACGTACACATGCAATATGCTGTCTTGACAAGTTGTGTTTCTTGATGGGATCTATTCTAGAGTTCGTCGAGCCAATAAAAAATGCACTACGTTTGTCGGCAATGAGTGGATTGTTTACACAGACTCTACATTGCATAAAATCAGGACGAACGCTGCCGTCATTGTACTTTTCTTCCACGCATATTTGTAACCAAGGGTAATGATTTCTCCATGTCGAAACAAACTTTTTCTGTCGCTTTACAGCATCATATTTAACATCATATTTGCCTTTCATAGTTGGCAAAAGAGAACACCCTGATGTTAATAATCACAGTGCTGTTGTAGTTGCTGTTGTTGTTGTTATTGTTGTTGTTGTTGTTGTTGCCTGTGTTATTGCCGTAGGCGAGGTTGCTAGTAATTGCAATTTCTGGTCATGTAGAGCATGGCTACTTTCATCAAGTGATGAGATGGAATGTTCAGGTGATGGAATCTTCACATGAGATTGTTCTGTTTCTAGTCCTGCAAAGCCAAACAAAGTTTGTTGCTTTGTCTTTTTTGAAACTGGATGAGAAGATTTATTTCTTGCTGAGAGGCGTTTCCTTGGTTTAGCAAAGGACTCGGTCGTTGACTTTCCTTTGGTTCCAGTTGAGACCGTCATTGGGATGACAAAGGCACAAAATGGTTTGGACTGGGTGAGTTGCCCACCGACATTGTCATGCAAGACCACATGATTATTGCGGGGATTTGTTCCTGCTGCAGTTCTTGTTGCATTAGCTGACGAGGATAAAATGTAGCATTCATGAAAGCATGGCAGGCGAAGCGAAACTTTGTTGGGTAGACAGAGCGTACTGGGCGTCCAAAGACAGTAGCCAAGCCAGCTAATTCAAGCATGCCACACCAAGTACCCAACTTTGAACATAATCTCACTTCTGCTTCTACGCCAGCAACGTATGAATCACGAAGAGAAGACTTTTGCATCAGCAATGAGGAAAACGTGTGGCTTGGTCCATCGCCAAGAGTTTGGGAAAGTAGATCTACACATTGACCGTCACCACTGGCTTGACGCGCATGGCCTAGAAACAGATCAGCATAGTGCTCGACGTTGTCATCTACCTCTGTCATCACAGCAGCACGAAGTTGGTCATGGTGGTCCTCTTTGCCATAAGCTAGAAAGCTTGCAGCCCGAAAGAGACAGTTACCATCTCCTAGCACTTTCACTGGTACTGAATTGTCAGGAGCATCCTTTGGCAGTAACTGAGTAGCAACATGATCAATTTCAAAGCTACCAATGGTGGGCGTTGAAAACAAAAAAATCAGCCATACCGCACTACTAACATTCGTGTTGAGCTTGCTGAACATTAACAACTACTACTTCTAATCCTAGTGCTAGAAACTGTGTTCTTATATAGATTGTGTACTTGGCATAGACCATCTGGATCATTATCTCTCCATGCCCCATACTCAGTGCATACCCTAGACTCTAGTCATCCGGTTGAGTCACAGTCATCATCCGGTTGAGTCATCCACATGAGGGAGCATCATGGGTCTACATGTGATATCAGGTTGCCTATTATATAATTGTAATCTGGTGGGTGATAATTACTAGGAGCTTTTCTTGTAACGTAATGTTAGTTACACAGTCTCAAGTAAGAAGAAGAACAAAACCAACCAAGAGCAGAGAATGGCAAATACTCATAAAACAAAGGACTATGCTTCAGCTGTGGAACTTACAATACTTGCTCTACTTACTAGCCACAACCATTAAGCTCACAAGAGGAAACCATTAATTTGAAGTCACGTCAGCTTCTAGGAATCTGACCTTGCTGTCGTGGTAGCTGTACAGTGTATTTACAGTAAGAACCAGTTTGTGACTGTGAACAAATCAAACGTTTTATGTTATCTACAGGATTTATCTACATGCCCTCTACAATGACATATCAATATCTAGAAAAGTAGGAGAAATATGCTTGCTGACAGCAACTGTTGACAGCAGTAATTAAGCCACTGGGTAGGCGTTTTCATAAATGAATGCCACCTGCTAAGGCTATTTGTCCGTAAGTTGTTGTTACTTGTTGCCCCATGACCTACTTAGACCAGTATCGCAACTGATACTGAGAACAATAGATGCTATTAGTATTCACACCCTTCACCCTTGCTGATTACAAAGAAACGAAGATAGAACAACACGACTACTAACTAGACATTTAGGAAAAAACAGTATGACGCTTTATCGACAACAGAAACTATTGGATCTTAGCAAAGAACAGCTATGTTGCCCAAACATTGCGTAGTTGTCTCGGGCTACCTGCAGATGCATTTTGGTTGCCCATCCAATATATGTGGTTGTCCGGAGCGCCCGGGCTACCAATTTGACGAACACTGTATGTATGTATGTATGTGCGTGTGTGTGTGTGTGTGTGTGTGTGTGTGTGTGTGTGTGTGTGTGTGTGTGTGTGTGTGTGTGTGTGTGTGTGTGTGTGTGTGTATGGGGACTACCTCATCATGGCGCGCCGTTTTTTGGATTTCTCTCACTAGTAACGCTGTCTGGGGATCACAAACTTTCCGATACGCTTCACAAAGTGTTTTTCTGATCTCTAATTGACCACTGGCTGCTCTCGTGATGAATTCACGAAACGACACGCTGACAGTTGCATGGTGCTGAGGATGACGAAGATGAGGACGATGATAGTTCTTTGGCGCTTACTTGCCCAGTTTGCTCAAAGAAGTTTTCATCCGACAATGCTAAATGGCAGCACGTTAATCTAGAACACATTTCGAGAGGAGTCTTTCCATCAGCTGCCTATCTGACTGGCAATAGTCGTTTTCTGTGCTCCAAATGTGGTTTTGCGTACTTTTGGCATTGGAGGTATTGTCGTCGCTCTCGTGGTCAAGGTAACTGTCGGTGCGGTGGTTTGATGGATCCAGCTGTTCTTCTTGGTTGAATGAAAGTCATTGATTCCAATTGTGGTGATGGTGACTCCGAGGCTTGTGCGCATCTACACCCTCCATTGCAGTCTGAAATTTCAACACACACATGTAGCCGTTCTTCCTCTTCATCACAGTCTGATATACTTTTGAATGGTTTATTCGTGGCTGCAACCCTGAGCTCTTCTGAAATCGATTTGAAGGTTTTTGATGCAGTGATAAATGAAGTAATGTCTCTTCCAATATTCACTGTTGTTCATGTCCCAAGTCTGTTCGTCCATTACTGGCAGAAGTTCTTTCACAGGAGTTTCAGTTGTCCGTTAGTCATGGTGCTGTGGGTTTCATGAGACTTTTTGCTTTCGCAAAGTCTGTACGTGCTTCGCGTTCCTTCTCGTGGTGGGAAGAAAAGACATCATAATGTTAGGAATGCCATTTGTCTCGTTTTAAACAGTGGAAGAATGGTGATTTGGTATCATTGTGGTTGGCTGCTCGTTTGGATGCTCGTTGCTATAACAACAACAATAGCAGTGATTCGGCTCTTAGTTCTTCAAACGCACGACGTGCAATAAGACTATCCCATGAAGGTCGATATAGTGATGCTGTTCGTTTTCTGTCTTCAGAGGGATGTGCAGACTACAGCAATTCCGCAGCTTTTGCAGGGTTACTTTCTCGTCACCGGGACCATTCGCTTCCTGATGGGCATATGGAGATGCCTGCACCTTTAGTAATTGAAAGTAAACAGGTTTTGGAATGTCTTAAAGCTTTCCCTAGAGGGTCCAGCCCTGGTGCTTTACAGCTTCGTGCACAACACTTGTTGGATGCTATTTGTGGCACAATAGCCCCATCAGGTCAATCATGTCTGGATAGCCTTACATTATTCGTTAATAATCTTATAGCAGGAAAACTGCCCGCTACCATTGCTCCTTGGCTTTGTGGTTCACCTCTCACTGCCTTGAAAAAGAAGTCTGGTGGGTTTAGACTCATTGCAGTTGGTGAAGCAATTAGGCGTCTTGCAAGTCGATTATGTTGCCTATCTGTTAGACCTCGTCTTGAAGAGCTCTTGTTGCCTTATGGCCAAGTCGGAGTGGGGATTCGGGAAGGATTAGAAGTTGCTGTGCATACAGTCAGATCCTTCATTGATACTCATTCTGCAGAAGAAAATCTTTGTTGTTTGAAGGTTGACATAACGAATGCTTTTAACGAATGTAATAGGAATGCTTTTCTTCATCGACTACATAAGGACCTACCTGATTTGTTTCCATGGGCTGTCTGGTCTTACCACTGTGCAGGAGAACTTCGTTTTGGTAAACGCCGTCTTTTTCCTAACGCAGGAGTTCAACAAGGGGATCCCTAGGTCCTCTGCTTTTCAGTTTGGTCTTGTCGGACCTTTTGGATGATATCGCCAAAGAAGTGGCTGCTCTTCGTTTACAACTGTGGTATTTAGACGATGGAACTTTTATTGGTGAAAGAAGTTCAGTTGGCTCTCTGTTGCATTCTCTGCTATCCAAGGGTCCAAAATATGGTCTTTGCTTGAACTTAAAATAATGTGAAGTTTTCTGGGCTACTGGAGATCAAACATTTCCAGTTTTTCCACCTGAAGTTCAACGTGTGGCAGAACAAGAAGAAGGAATAGAATTACTGGGATCTCCCTTTATGGAAACGAGGAATTTTTTGAATCAGCTTTCCAAAAACGCTTTTCAAGAGTGATCAATGCACAAAGTCATCTCATGGATATTGATGATCCTCAAATTGAATTTCAACTCCTTCGAAGTTGCTTATCTCTTCCCAAAATTAATCATCTCCTTCGTACTGTGCCACCAGTGAAGCGCTTCGTCAATTGTCATCTTTTGATCAACGTCTTCGTCGTGCCTTTGAACTCCTGTCTCATTCTTCTTTGTCAGACGTTGCTTGGAAGCAAGCATCCTTGCCAACAAAATATGGTGGTCTTGGTTTACGATTAGCTAATAAAGCCTTGTGCTTAGCTTTTATTGGGAGTTGTAATTCCACTCGAACGTTGGTATGTCGTTTTCTTGGCGTTTCCTCAATTGAATAAATTTTATCTCTCAAAGTCAATGGTGAATCGCAGGCTAAAGAAACGTTCTTTACTACTTATGAAAATGTTTAGATGGACACTGACATAAAGGTTGCTTCTCACCATTCTCTTTGGAGCCAAGTGGACAAATGGGATTTTGATCTATTGAAGAAGTCTTGTTCTATTAGAGGCAAAGCCAGGTTGAATACTATTTCTGAGCCTCATGCCGGAGCATGGCTTACAGCCTTTTCCAACCCCAATCTCGGGCTTGCCATGAGTCATCATGAGTTCACGATGCTGTTCACCTTTGGCTTGATCTTTCACTGTTTTCTTCACCTCCAAAGCTGTCCGTTGCATTTGTGGCCAAGTATTGGCTAAGTTTGGTGATCATCTTCTTGCTTGCCAGAAGATTTCTTTACGTTCTAGACGTCATGATGCTTTGAGAGATGTCATTTTTCAAGATTTGCTAGTACAGGATAAAGGAACCCTACGCAAACAAAGATCTTCTTCAGGGAACTATAGTCGACCTGGCGATGTCTATCATCCAAACTTATTGTTTGGCTGTCCGGCTTATTTTGATGTAACCGTGTGTAATTCGCTCCAGCAAAGATTTGTGTCACATTCAGCAAGCAACGCCGGTTTGCGCCTTTAGAAGGAGAAATTTCAAAGTGTATGAAGGACGACATCCAAGTGTTTTCATCTGGTGCTCTCTTCTTTCCACTTGCAGCATTTGGGTCATGGTCGGATGTCAGCTTGGATACATTGAAGACTATAGCATCTAAAACTGTTTCTGTTAATACTATTCCTTTTAGTCAGTCTTTAAATAATTTGTTGCAGCAATTGTCAGTCAAGTTGTGGTCGTATAATGCACGCATGATTCTCAGTAGATTGTTGTTAGACAATTATGACAGTAATTTTAGTTCATGGGATTTGCCTGTGTCGTAGATTGGTTGTATTGAAATATATATTTGGATACATATATATATATATATATATATATATATATATATATATATGTATATTCTTATTGCAGATAACAACTACCCGTCCCCTGCCAAAGTTGACAAATCCCAAAAGTCAAACTCAGTGTCAAATCGCAAACTAGTGCAAATCATACGTGCGTTAATCTGAAATAAGCGAACTGAAAGCTGTTGCAGTAAGTTACTGACTGCCGTACTAAAACTTATTCTGCTCTTTGCTGTGGTCTTGAACGCGATAACCTTCAAAGTTGCAAGACTGGAATACGTCCACAAACCAAAAGACTCCACTATTATTGGGTAGAAGTAACCTCCTGCTGCATTGACTTCGCTGTCGTGTCGATGGTCTTTCTCTTCTTCAGCAGCCATTGCAGCGGCTCCAGCAGAAATGGCGGATTTAGCGACGTACGCCGGCTGCATGGTGTTTCTTATCGAAACGCCGAAATAACCTGGTCGTCCATCAGCGAAATCTGGATGAAAGATATGTCCAAGGCGGCTATTGCTGTCTGGACCACAACGTTGCTCGAGCTGAGCGCCTTCGTTATCCACCAGTAATGCGTGATATATGATGTCCCTCAGTGCATCGTGGCGTTTAGAACGTAAAGAACCGTGACCACATCCAAGAAGATGGTCGCCAAAACAATCAATTACACGCCCACAGGAACAACGTATTGATTGTGAAGGAGAAATAATCGGAATTCCAAGCCATAGCTTCAGAGCAACTGTAAATTCATGCGGAGCCATGGATAGGCCTAACTTAAACACGGCAGCTCTTCGACGGTCGTAGACTAGCAAACGTCTGTGGGCGTATTTTTTTCAAGATCCGGATATCAGCAAAAGTATCTTTCGTTTCCCAGCGTCGCCCACAATAAACGACACGCTCGGCGAGTACCGTCCGACGTGGGGAACGGGCAGTCTAAATTCGGTGGAGATACGATGCGCCGTTCCAGAGATATTCGCGCGCGAGCGGAAGCTAGTGCGATCGCGTCGTCGTGGGAGAAGTCAGGAAGACGACCACAGTCTCACTTTCGACTCGAATGAATTCGGCGTGCGCGAGCCAAATTCGGCTAAGATCGGACTCGCCATTTTGGAGAAACGCTCCAACAGACGAACACACAGACAGACACCTCTCCTTTATATATATACAAGCTCCAATGCCCGGCTTCGCCCGGGGAACAAAACATGCCAGGTGCTTCTCCTTTCCACTTCATAGCGCCGCATTTGACGCACACGTTTGTCATAGAGCCAATACAACACAGAAGTGAAGGAGAGACAGGTCGCCTTTATATGTAGAGATTATAGCAGAAAGTATCTAAAAATGCGTTTGATGGTATCATAGGTGATGTTGGCCATGAATGATTGCAGTGAATAAAAATGTCGCGTATACACGTGCAATTCTATAGAACTCCCGGATATTGCACTGTCCCGTTGAATAAAATAAGTCACGTGCAGTTAGACGAATCGTATAGCACTCTCGAATATTGCGCTGTCCGAAATGAAGTCACGTGCAGTTGGACGAATCTATCAGAGCAGAACTGGAAGTCACATGCAGTACTCAACCGGATAATCCGTTCCCCGTATCTAACGAAGTCACGACTCGTACCGACTCTCGTCATTTCGACAGTCCCGCTGAACGTCGTCTCTTCGAAGACGTTGCTGGCGTTTCGGGGAACAGGTGCATCAAACACGGCAGCTCTTCGACGATCGTAGACTGGCAAACGACTGTGGGCGTATTTTTTCAAGACCCGGATATCAGCAAAAACATCTTTCGTTTCCCGGCGTCGCCCGCAAGAAACGACACGCTCAGCGCGTACCGTCCGACGTCGGGAACGGGCAGTCTAAATTCGGTGGAGATACGATGCGCCGTTCCGGAGATATTCGCGCGCAAGCGGAAGCGAGTGCGATCGGCGGGAAATGGCGTCGTCGTGGGAGAAGTCAGGAAGACGACCACAGTCTCACTTTTGACCGGAATAAATTCGGCGTGCGCGAGCCAAATTCGGCTGAGATCAGACTCGCCGTCTTTGAGAAACGCTCCAACAGACGGACACACAGACATACAGATAGACACACAGACAGACACCTCTTCTTTATATATATAGATGTGTGTGTGTGTGTGTGTGTGTGTGTGTGTGTGTGTGTGTGTGTGTGTGTGTGTGTGTGTGTGTGTGTGTGTGTGTGTGTGTACACAAATCTCAAATTTCTCCTCCCCACAACCACGTTTCATGATAGGACCTACCCTAAAAATCGTTTCCATGTCCGACTACAGATGAGTCTGGGAACAATTCATGCAAGTGATCAAACGACGGCAAAAACGCTTCATTAACTTTCGTCGCCCCATCTTTTTGTATTGTAGCTAGGGACTGTGTGTACGTGACAACCAAGAAACACCTTCAGGAGTTGAATGCCACCTACAGTCAACTATTCACACGTCCCGTACTTGCAGTGTGATCAATCCTTCACTACACTGTGCTGCATCTAATAACACTCTTGATAGTCAATGTTTGCTGATATCAATTTCTATGTCAGTAAATACCATGCCACTGTCGTTTCAACGGAACTGAGTGCATACCTAGACTGTACATTTCAATTGTCTTGATCACGATCGCAAAATGACGACTACCTAACCAGGCCTATATACGTAATTCATGCTACTAGGAAGTTTGCATGTTTACTTCCATGACAGCTAGGGTTTCAACAAATACGTATTGTCTAGCTAGGACTCGGCGTTTCAGTAGACGGTCTGAAAACTCCGTCGGATGTGTTACTCACGAACGCGAGGCGCCTACATATCCGTACAACTAGTATATGTAACATAAATACGTTATTCAATAACTTGGACGCCATTGCTACAAAATTGAAATATAGATTAGAGACAGATTGAGTATATCTACGTGAAGAGAAGCCACTTGAGATCGCTTCTACATCAAGGTAAAGCAAAGAATTATTTGATGTGTACTGAACAGAAGTTTTGTTATATTATAAAAACTATTTATATGCAAAAATTAAATTTGAAGGCTCAAGTCATTTCAATAACACAACTGTAGCAGTTACGGAAAACATCACAAAACTCTAAACGTACCACAAACAATGACATTGATGTAAAAACGTTGCATGGCTAATTGTTTTATTTATAAAATTGTAGATTGAAACAATAGTACTCGAAAACAAATGTGTATTGTAACAATTGAAAAATTTATCTAATTATAATATTATTCTACACGATTACATAAAATTTATGAAAGGTTAGTTACCTATAATAGGATCATATTTAAGTATTTAAATATTTTTATTATCTGTTATATCATATATTTATTACATTTTTTGTAAAATTAAAAATATTGAAATCTGTTAACTTATTTCAAAATATTCTCAAATGATAGAACAAAGTACATCATTTCTTATTTTATATATTTATTCACTAAACATGAATCCATAGACTATTAAATTTTCTATATGTAATAGATAGACTTATACGTATGTATTATCGAATATTTTGTATTATTTTAATGAAATGGATCTAATATATTATATTGGTGTCTGGAGGGGAGTCTCGAAAAAACACCTTTGCCTCCATGATCCAAAAGTAAACCTTGACAAGAGAATTCGAATAGTGTCAGTCTTAGAGTAATTTTAGAAATGATTTTTGTGAGACTATTGTATGGCGTGCCATTTGTGTCAAAATTAGACAATGAGATGAGGCGATGAGACCATGCGATGAGACCATGCGATGAGACTGTAATATGAGACTGTAATATGAGACTGTAATATGAGATTGCAATATGAGACTGCATCAATATGAGATTACCGCAGATTACCGCATGCACTACTAGACAACTGTGGAGACTGCATTATATAAATAATTATATTTTATCTACTACAGAGTAGCTAGTTTTTGAAGATTTTTCACCCGTGTTCTTGTGTGATTGCATCAAGGCTGCGTTTTTGAGCTCTACAAACCAACTGAAGTGCCTACTCTCCCACTCTTCTAAATCTAGACAAGTTGTCAACACACGCAGTAAGTAGTCTTTGCTAGCTGCGGTTGGAGAGTTACAACATGTCGTATCTAGCTTGTACGTACGCGTTAGACAATCGCTGCAACTCACTCTATTTCTATACTACAATTGATTGGGTTGTCGAAACACATCTACGTAGATGGAGACTACGTGTAATTGCCTCTCGGGAAATCCCCTTACACGTGTAGACCACTTAGTAGATCGACTCCTTCCAAAATATAACCTCTAGAATCTCTGACACGACTTCAGGGATTTGCCTACAATGATAGTCAGCGTGCACACATGTACTTACGTCGTCTACTTCTTATGTGCATTTAGATGGTGGATTTTTCATGATGCACTCAATCAACTAGTAATTTGGGTGTAGTCAATGAGGTGGAGTCTGCATTGAGAAGCTACGAGTGCAAAACAACAGCAAAACAACACGAGAGCGCAAACTCTGAAATCAAAATTGGAAAATAAAATTTAAAAAAATTACAAATAGATCGTGCAAACGTTTAATTAAAGAAATTTCGTGCAATCGGAATCCTTTTTGTAGTAAAGCGAGGAAAACACCCAGCGACTCCAAAGCTTGTTTTGTTGTCTTCTTTTATTTTCTAGAGTCTGCAAAAATTGTTGAAAAGCGATCTGTAGAGGAGAACATGTCGGATCCCATTTGCAAGAAATTTCGTGCAAACGGGATCGATCCTTTTTGTAGTAAAGAGAGGAAACAACGCAGCGACTCCAAACTTGTTCTGTTGTCTTCTTTTATTTTCTATAGTCTGCAAAAAATAGTTGGAAAGCGATTTGTGACATGTTTCGGTGCATTTCAAATTTTGGCACAGTGAAAGGCAATATGCAAATGTTACCTCTGCGTCGCCGTAAAGAGCGCGGCCGCACAACTGCTAGAGTAAGCGCAGAGACGTTGCATTGTTATCGATGAAGAGGTTGAAGCTGTCGGTATCAGCACGCAGCTCGGATCCCATTTGCAAGAAATCTTTCGGATCCTGTTTGCACGAAGAATCCAGACTTAGAAAGATGCACAGGGTCTACCAACGCTACCGCGTTGGTGACTACCGCGTTGGTGATACACGGCTCTGGGCGAAAGCTGAGGCTTGTAATACAGTGAGTAGTCTCACTCAACCAGCCTACCCTCTAGCTCTGCGGTGGAAGTCAAAAAGGGGGAGGGGCTGGCTGCGAGTAAGTACATGTACACACAAGGCTTGAGGTTATCCGGGAATTTATGCAATCCAAATTCGTTTTGCAGCGTTTCGTTTAGGTTGGCGGAAAAGAAGAATTCTAGCTACCTGCAGCTATCAATGTCTGAAGACGTACCATTAGCTGTATTGAAAGCTCGATCTGCATCTCCAACGAAAGTGCTATCAAAGCAACGCAAAAGTAGGAAAAGGTCATTTTGGCAATCTGATAGTGAAATTGGCATAGACGGCTCAAGGCAAGTGGAAGCGTCGAAACGAAAAAAAAGCGACAAGAGAAAACTGAGTAAACGCAAATCAGAACAGGTTTCGAGCTAAAACAGAATTACGTCATTCAGAATTACGTCATTAATAAATTATTAAAGTATTATTGAACAGTCTGTAATTGATTTGTTGTTGTTGTCATCTTTGTTGTTGTCATTCATGTTTATATTAATCAACTGTATTATTTGTGCACATTTGTGTCTATATTTTGGGGGGAGCCTTGGGGAGACCCTTCCTATGTGTACTGTACTGTGTTGGGATGTGTGTACGACCAACTGGCCGGAAATAACGTTGATTTTCAGTCAATCACAGACATGATAGTTTGTGATGTCACAATTCAGGTGTAAGTGTAGTAGCTGTATGGCTCTCCAGGTTGCTGTGTGCCACAGTCCCACGGGACTAATAAAGAATGTTCAAACAGGCTTGAGCTCATAGAGGTGGCCTGACGACTGCAGCCAAAAATTCAACTAAAATGTGAACATGTTGCTTTTACAAAGAAATTTATGCTAGCTCTTTATCTGTGCATGTTCTTCGAGATGTCTAAAGGCACGTGTCCATGTCCGGCTGTGAATGAAATTAATACTAGTAGCTTGATTTGAAGCGGTCAAGTTTACACAGGCAAATTTCTTTACCAGGGTATCTACAAGCAGTGGCATACGAAGATGTTCATGAACGGGGGAGGGGGACTACCGTGGATGTCATGAGTAAGCAAAATCTACCTCGCTTACCAGACCGTAACAGATTTGCAAAAGTCATTGGCACAGAAAATTTCAATTTCTGCACTGAGCGAGGGGCTTCACCCCTGCTTAATTAATTCCTACGCCGGTGCTGATACACATAACAAAGTAGTAGTGGTTTGCGTTCTGTGTTGCAGAGGTGTACAAATCGGTTTGTGTCTACTTCAAATTTCTGCATACATTGTTCTTAGCTGACACATCAAGAGAGAAAGGTGTTAGCATTTTTACAACTAAGTGCTGTGTGCCATTTCCACGGGACTAATAAGAAAATGTGCAAACAGGCTGGAACTCCTAATGATGGCTTGGCAACTGCGGCCAAAATATAATTTCACAAAGAAATTTACGTTAGCGCTATACCTATACGTGCATGTTCTCTGCGATGAAAATCGCCGTGTTTTGTGTCTGTTCTTACTGAGGCTCGCCCCAACAATGCTTTGAATTATTAACTAGTAATAATTATGTATATTATGTTGCTATCAGTAATATTTATCTGCTTGCAAGGTTGAGCACAAATTTTTAATTGGTGGGGACATATCAGACCCTCTGAATCTGAAGACAGATGAATTGCCTGGTGTTGATGACGTTGACGTTAGTAGCAGCTCACACCGTGAAGATGATCATTACATTCCCAGAGTACCACACCTACAAACAGATCCGCTTCAACTTGAAGATTCCGTTGGATCAGATCAGCTGACCTCTAAAGAACAAAAGTCAAAGAAAAAACGAAAAAGGAAACGTAAAACTAGCGAAAGTCAACGCGAGGAGACAAATGACAGAGTGTGTGTAATAAAATCTGCAATCAATGAGTGTGAGGAGCCTGAAATGACTGAAGCAGTAATAAGAACAACAATAACTTCTTCAGTTGAGATAAAGAATACACCAGCAGATAGCAGGATTTTGTTGGATGTTTGTAAACCTGTAACAAGCAAACTGTCTTATGTAAGTAGTGCTCGAAAGTTTAAAGAACAAAATGCATGTCGATTTCGATATGGAAACTATTACCGTTACTATGGATACAGAAATCCTGGTGGCATGCAGGATGAGAGACTTGCAAAGTTGAAGCCAGAATGGTTTGAAGGAAAGAAATGTCTTGACATTGGGTGTAATGTTGGTCACTTTACTCTTTGCATTGCTCGAGATTTCAAACCGAAACTAGTCATTGGATTGGATATTGATGGTCACTTGATCAGCATAGCAAAGAAAAATATACGTCATTATCTTTCTCCCATGACATGTGACGTGGACGGGAAGCAAGTGGAGTTTCCATTGTCACTGGTGAAGTCATTTGGACCTATTGCAGGATTTCCTTTGCCTGGAAAAGAAAGAGATGGATATTTTCCTAGCAATGTGAAATTTCAAGCTGTAAGTTGTTCTATACTGAGTCATTGTTTTTGTTTCTCACTACACACATAAGATGTAGTTGGTAATTGTACCAGATGTGTAGTAGTCTCACGTAGCCAGACCCTCTCTGCCATCAGACTACCAGCGCTGGAAGTATGATGGCAGAGAGGGTCTGGTTATGCAAGACTAGATGTGTAAATGGTGTAGTTATTTCTCAATCTTTGATTTTTGTTTGTCTTGTTGCCTGCTTGTCTGTTGTCATGTACATATAGTTTAAAAAATACTTTTGATAATTCTTCAAGTGTGTTTTATTTGCACCTACTGTGTAGTCTAGCTAGCTGATAAGATCAGTAATTAGTCAATCAACACTGATTTGCTGCATCTGTGAATTTCATAATGCAAATCATTGCTGGTTAAACCCAATTAATACTCTTGTCAGGCAGATTTGCATAGCAGCCAATCAGAGCTGATTAGAGGGTAGCTGCAACTCAAAAATTTGTTTATGTTGGAAATCGATAGTTCTAGGTGCATACATAACAGGCAGGGTGTAGTATGGCATAGGCTAGACCGAGCTTTACCCCATCATTTTTAGGCGTGGTCATAAAAATTGTGTACTGAAATACGTGTGAGGACAAATCTGTATATAGTATATACACTGCCCTTGTTTGCAGTTTGGATCTGCCACTGATTATACCGTATCAGTCGATTAGAAGTCAATAAAAGTGGGCGTGTTTATAAAATGGGCATGCCCCGTAACATTGTGAAGTTTGGCCCCCCATTTCTAGAAGTTACGCTACGCCCCTGTGACAGGAAAATAGATTTAGAGTTTTCTGTTAAAGGTACCCACTCACAATTCACCGCATGTAAACTTGAAGTCGTGCTCTGATTTTAAGTTGTGTTATAATGAACCAGAACAAGGAAACATCTTAGTGTGCACCACGTTCTACTACTTATAGTCTATTCCTAGTGTAAGGGAAAAATAGATGAATCATGTTCTTGTTCGCCATGACAGTTTGGCTCCTCGTACTTGACATTTTGAGAAAGCTAATGACAAATGTGTTAGGTTCTTTATCCACACATTTACCATTTACCATAATAGCTTGCTGTGGTCTCACGCAGCCAGATCCTTTCCGCCATGTCATACTTTCGGGCGAGAATGGGTCTAGACCGGTGAACAGCGTTTGATGTCGCTGTGTGCCTCATAGCAGACATCGGCTATCTAAAGACCAGATTTGGTTTCTTAAACACTTCATTAAAGACCAGATTGGTATGCACGCAGTGCAATTTTATCTTAATTAGCTTCTCTTGTTCGTAGGGAACAACTCAAAGAAAATCACAGCTAGAGTCATTGCTGTTTGTGAAATGTGCATGTATGTCTACAGCAGCAATTAAACGTGGCCGCGGGAGCGTTGACATCAACAGGCTTCCTTCTCATAGGCAATCTGTCATGATTAACACGTCGTACGTAGCGTTGTGCGCTCGTGTCACAACGGAGGCAGAATGCAAACATATTGGATGGATGCGAACGTACTCAATAGAAGGCAATGCACAAAACAAATGAGATGATTACCCAAACACAGAAAGACAACTCATCTTGTTTTGATGACGTCAGCTCTTCCAGATATCGCTCACTGAGGACTGTCTGCGGATTTCTTGATACATCAAACAGCATCGACTATGTTTGCATCCATCCAGTACGTTCGCATTCAGTCTCCGTTGTGACTTGACCACACAACGCTAGACGTACGATGTCGATCATGGCTGAATGAAATCGAACTCTGTCGACGTCAACGTTCCCATGGCTGCATTTAATTGCTGCTGTAGACATGCAGATGTCACAAACAGCAATGACTCTAGCTGTCTACATTGTCTTTGAGTTGTTCTCTACGAAACAAGAGAAGCTAATTGAGATAGGATTGCACTGCGTGCATACCAATCTGGTCTTTATTGAAGTGTTGAAGAAACCAAATCCGGTTGTTAGATAGCCGATTTCTGGCTATGCGGCACACAGCAACATCAAAGGCTGTTCACCAGACCCATATTTGCTCGGAAGTATGATGCGGCGGAAAGGAGTCTGACTATGCGAAATTAAGCTTGCTGTTAAACAACAAAGTGCCTTCTCGATTGTTTTCTTGTTGCACATGACCCGGAAATGGGTGGAAACCAGAGCATTATTGTACTATTGTAATGACATCCGAAACTTGAGTGTGAAAGTAGCCATGGAGAGGTGCTGGATGCCACCGACAACGTGGATTGAGCATCCATCTTTACATGATAGCTACTAGCTTCGAATTTCCAGACCCATTCTTGGGTCACGTGCAACAATGAAAATTGAGAAATCGCTTTGTCTTTTTACAGCAAGCTATCTCAAACTGGTAAATAGTAAATGTGTGGATAAAGACACGATTTCAGGTTTGCATGGGTGTGTCTGCATGTGCGTGTGAATTCCTGAGCCACTCAGCGGGCACCTTTAAGTCTTTGCTGTGAAATAGCATGTCAAAGTTGCTTCTGGTTTGTCAAGTTTAGGTAAAGGGCGTGGTGTAGTGTACACATCACAGAGAGGAAGCTCCACACTAGCGTGTATTGTAAACAAAGGAATCTGTGGCGAAAGAATGGTTCTGTATTGCGTAGCTGTAAGATGCACCAACTCACACAAATTAGACGCAATCTGTTTTTTTGATTTCTGAAGATCTCCAAGCTAAGAAAAGGTGGGAATTGCAAATAATAGGACAAAAAAGGTTGTAGTCGTCTGGACGACTACTAATGAGTACGACACATGCTACTGAGTAGACAGGAGCCTGTAATAGCCACTTTGAGCCTGATTGTTTCGAGGAACAGCTAGGTCTATTCAAGAACTTTGGTCTGGGTTATAGAAGAGCAAAATTGAGGTCTGGAGCTGTTTCCACAATCTTTCATCTGCCTGCCTCCACCCTGCAAGATCGCAGCACTCTGGAATTTCCATAAAAGAAAATGAGAGCCTCATTTGAGAAACAGGAGAACTGAGGGTAAGGAAAAATCTCGTGCAGAAGTAAAACTACTGCAACTGGCTAGGAGAGCTAGGTCAGGCTCTTGGTGAATACGCTTGCATAGGTGCTCATGTATAATGGTATCATCACTTGAAAACCTCTGGAGGGCTTTTCAGAACAATAATGCTGTCGTCACCACTACCATAGTAGCGTTGCCTTGGATCTGAAGATATAGTCATTTTTACAGTTCGCTGACACTTGTCTCTCCTCTGTGACGTATACACTACACCACGCCCTTTATGGGAACTTGGAAAACCCAGAAGCAACTTTGACCTGCTATTTCACAGTGAAAGACTTAACTTAAAGGTCAGACAGTCCGCGTCATAATTATTATAAGGACACTGCTGTCAAAACATACATGTACTATTAGATTGTAAATTTTTTCTTAGACAATAAGTGAAATCTTTCAATTGTGACAGTACTAGATGTAAACGTAATCGCACTATTCTATACTTTGTTTTTGGTTGAAAATTACGAATTCTGAACGTACTGCGCTCAACCTATATGACGTAACACAAGAACAGGCTGTTTTGTTTGTCCTGTTTTGGCGTCTCATGGAGAGTTGAATTTCACAAATTTACGTCAATGCAGTTGTAATTTTATTGCATAATTCATAGATGCTTTACTTTTGCGCAAGCGAGAGGAAGAGTGGACTCAACATCAGAACACGGGATTTTAGCGCATCTTGCTCCAATTTAAATTTGGGAGTCTTATCTGACAGTTTTAGGCATTGTACTGTATTAGAAAGGTTGTTGCTTATCTTTTCAGTAAAAGAATGAGCGTCCGAACATTGCAAGTAACCTCTAAAAGTTAGAAAATGTTACTAATTAGCCATTTCCGGTGTTTCCAAACAGTCAACCTACATGCGAAATGTTTCAGCTGCCAAAAACTCTAGAGTAAAAGCCCCAAATTGCATGTCATCTGCTAGTCTCTTTTCAGCTGAATTCATTTCACAAGTTTGTTTTGGTTCACTCGTTCGCTGTGGGTTGCTGTAATGTCAAGAGGAAAACAGCTCAGTCCCATTACCAGAGGAAGATTGAAGCGCTACATTCTGTAGGCCATACCATTCGCCAGATTGCAGTGCAAGTGGGAAGATCGAAGACAGCAGTTCATTAATGCCTGCAGAGGCTGTCAAACGGTAGCAGCAACTGTGCAACACGTCCTGGAGAAAAGGAAAACAACCGCAGGTCAGGACAGGATGCTGAAGCGCCTTGCTATGGAGAACAGGCGAAAGACGTTGAGACAGCTATCCTTTCAGCAGCATCAGGAGGCTGACATTGCTATTTCCTGAAGTACAGTTAGAAGGCGACTGCATGAAAGTGAGCTGCATTCTCTGACGCTACGCAAGAAACCGCTGCTGATGGACAAACATCGCCTGCTCAGCGAGAATGGGCGGCAATGTATTGTGACTGGGACGTGGAGGCGTGGAGATCTGTCCTTTTTAGCAATGAAGCCAAAAGTAGCATTGGAACCGACGAAGCATTACACGTCTGGCGCTGTAAGGGAGAAGAGTATTTGCTGCAATGCTGTGATTTGACAGTAAAACACTCACCAAGTGTTATGGTGTGGGGTAGCATGTCATATTATGGCGTCAGATCTCTGGTAAGACTAGAAGGCCGTGTTGACGCTCTTACCTACCAAGGAGTTCTCGAGGACCACATGCTTTTTGACACTCAATGGTTAATAGGAGAGGAAGTTGTTTTCCAGCAAGACAATGTGCCGATCCATACCGCTCGATCCACCTGGCAGTGGTTGAGTGTACTTGACTGGCCTCTGCAATCTTCAGATGCCAACCCAATCGAAATCTTGTGGCATACATTGGAAGTTTCAACAAACAGAAGGCATCCCCAGAATGAAGAAGAAGCCTGGCGTTTTGTCCAGAAGGTCTGGCAGACGATTCCAGCAGCGCATGTGCAGATATTATATTAGTTGACAGTGCTGCGCGTTGCATAATTTTAATTAGATCAGCTAGAGGTGGACGAACCAAATACTAGTGAGCAGTTAAAATGTTGTGTCACGTCTAGACGCGCACGTGACAATAGCGAAAATGTAGTGAGAAGTCACGTGATAATTTTGTCTAGAAGCGGATACAGTTTCAGAGTGTGGTTTACGTGTTTTGAATTGTTTAGCAATGATAAACATTAGCTCTGCACTGCTAGTAGGCTGTGCTTAAAGCTCATGAAGTTTCTGTACTTTTATCACTAGCTGGAAGATGATAATCGCATTTGTACTGGGGTTTATGATGCAGTGTCCTTATAATTACGGCACGGACTGTATATGCAACTAGAACTATTGATTTCCAACATAATTTTTTTTGATTTTTGCGTTGCAGTTACGCTTTAATTAACTAATTAATGGTCTTGTCAGGCTGCACAGTAAGTACAAACTAAGATTTGAAGAATTGACCAGTTTCCAGTTTTAGGCACTTTGGTCATAATCATTTTTGGTTGTAAGCACACCCTTGCTCACATGCCTGGCAATCTGTGTGGTGTGCTTTTGAGTTCTTTAGTGCCGACCACTTGTTGTTTCTGTGGCTGTCCGGCTTTTGTTAAGCAACAAAATGTCACATTGACCACAATGTACTGTTTCACGAGTTTTGTTATCTGGACACGCAAATGGTTCTGTCATTACAAGAAAGCTACCTGTAAACCTATGAAGCCTTGCTCTTCATTGGACTGGTGGCTAATTTAGCCCTAGTAAAGTCAAGCAAAGTAAACCTACTGTAGTAGTGTTTGCAAAGTTGTTGCCAGACAAATGTTATAGTGCAAGCAAACTAACTACTTTATGGTACTAACAACTAGTACTACAGCATGGCTGTCAGCATACTGCTTCAACAATTGGAAACTAGTCAATTATTATAAAGCAGAGTAAGAGTTGAAAAGTAATATTCCCGGACTGTGCTGACCTACTTGATTTCTTGTGATTTACTTTTGCATTGCACTGCTAACATGCAACAGATGCTTATCATTTCAACTTTTCTATTTTTGTTGTCAACAGACAACCAAGAGAGATCCTGAAAGGTCTACAGTAGTTGGAAATCTTACCAGAAGCATTGTTCTTCATACTGCACTGATTGCTATGTTGGTGGCTGCTGTAATTTTATTCTTGCAATAAGCTGACGAAGTGGCCTCTGCAACTGATTCAGGTTTGCAACCAGTCCTGCATCAAGGGCAATGATATGCGATACTTGCAATTGGATGGAACTAGTTTTCTAAGGAGATTGTAGAGCAATGTTTGGATCTCTGAAGCAGTCAAGTCATAGACTGACTAGAGTTGTTTTAATAAAACCATATAGGCCAAGCAGGAGAGCTGCAGAGTGGTTGTTGTCTTTTGCCATGGTTGGTCATCACACCTTTAATTAATTAACCACTATAGGTAGGTAACCTAACACAACACAATGAAATGCAATTGAAAACTGTACACTATTAATTGCAACCCAACGTCAATGTTAACAAACATCAGAGTTGTTGTAAGGTACATTGCCAGGCTTTTATGGGAACTTTGAACAGTTGGGAATAGATTTGAGTTATATTTCAGTAGACTTGAGCAAGTCTCTCCCCGCCTTCGTCATTCCCCGAATTATCAATCCTTGGTGGAGAAAGCCTGGTACCAGACTGCCATCTTCCGGTGCAATTATTAACTTTCAACAGGTCATACTTCTAACATATAGGGCTCTGTTTATACATAAACGGCTTTTGTGAGCCGTTTAGTGATCGTTTTGTGTATCATATTACATTGTGATTTGTAGTAAGTGGTATCCTCTCGACAAGTGAATTCTTCTACAGTATACGTAGGCCTGTTCTGTGAAAACCTGTTGCTACGCCATGCAGGGTCTAGTTATACTGCAAAACAACCAGTTTTCAAAGAACAGAGTGTCAAAACATTTCGTGTGTGCTGATGATATATTGATGCATTTGTTGATAATTCAGTCGGGCAGCTTACAGCTCTCTCTCTCTCTCTCTCTCTCTCTCTCTCTCTCTCTCTCTCCTCTCCATTCTAAAACACTGTTCAGTCGCTTTTTGCCGATCTCCTGGCAATTGTGAAGTGGTTGTGTGCCACGTCAAAACAACTAAGGCAGGCAATTACCAAGGGGTGTGTAATGTGCCCAAGGCAGCTGGCACTTGATGTGCAATAATGGCAAGCACTTAGCGACGTCAGTGGGCGGTCCGGTACCAGTCTCTCTTCAGTGGAGATTAACTCTGCAATGGGGATTGACAATCTGGGGCATGTCGAAGGCAGGGAAAGACTCGCTCGAGTCTAATGTTGCATCACTTGTGCTTTGGAAAGGTCTGAATCAAGCAGCATGTCGAAGCAATCAACCATAGTTTATCTTTTTATTAGAAACATGGTGTTACAAGTTGCATTCCAGGCTTTTTGCATTGGCGAAAAAGTTTCTGAGGAGTTTCTAGTGAAGTAAATATGCTCTATTAGAGTACAGGTTTTGTTGGCAGAGCATATATTCATTTATGTATGTTAAAACATAGACTTTTATTAATTTAAATTTTAACACAAAAAGAATTTAATAAATAGTTTAGAGGGCAACAAATGTAACGCTATTGATGTACTAAGGCAACATGCAAATTGCTGTGTGGATTGTTAAAGACAACTCTCACCAAATACTAAAACTTGTTGAAAGAAAGATACAAGGCCTAGTATGTTCCTGCAGAAAGCTTACAGTCCAGCCTGCCACAGAAGCAGAGAATGGGCCACGAGTTGTTCAGACGATTCCCCTTATGTAGCACGAAGTCTTACTCTCTGTCCTTGTTTGGAAGTAACTGCTTTAGGTTAAACCATACCAAGTGCTCCTAACACATCCAAAATGCAGTAAGACATGATCTATGAGCTAATCTAAGAAGGGTCTCGGTCTGTGCCCCTTTTGATCATTCCAATTTTGCATTTCAATGCTGTTAAAAATTGCAAATGTCTCAAATGTTTTATTTACATTTGATTTTTTACAAACCATAAAGCAAATATTTGTAATTTTGGTTGAGCAGTGATTCTATTGTTTGGTAAGGGCGTTGTTCAACTGTTGGAAATGTATCTTATTGTCAATTGTTAGATTTTGATGTTTACACAAATTGAAAATTGCAACAGTGGCAGTGGTACCATTTGATCATTCTAATTTTGTAACCTAACGTTTTGATCAACATCCCAGTCAACATATAAAGTGAGAAACTTTACCGTCGCTGCCATTGCATGAACTCTTTCGCACTACCGATGATCTACGTAAGTGCTATTTGTATTAATTTAATAAAGTTGTCTTAGGATCTCTTCAGACACACAGTTCATGACCATGCAGCTTTATGGTAGAGCAAACAAAGTAACGTAAGACTAATTTATGAATTAACGGAGCAAAAAATTGCCTATCTAAATAGAAGAAGGCTAGACGTATCTGACAATAACAGTTGGTGTTCTGTACCTTGATAGACTACCGTGGAAACGACGTGTGCAATTATCGGCGATTACTCATCAAACTTTATGAATACAATTAGTACCTGCAGCCATTGCTTATAGTACATTGGTAGTGTGAAACAGTTCAGGCAACGGCGACAGCAGCAGCAGCAAATTTTCTCACTTTATATGTTAGCTGGGAAGTTGAGCAAGATGTTAGGTTACAAAATTAGAATGATCAAATGGTACCACTGCCACTGTTGCAATTTTCAATTAGTGTAAACATTAAAATCTAACAATTGACAATAAGATATATTTCTAACAGTTGAACAACATTCTTACCAAACAATAGAATCACCGCTCAACCAAATTGCAAATTTTTGCTTTATGGTTTGTAAAAATATCAAATATACATTAAAACACTTGAGACATTTGCATTCTAACAGCGCTGAAATGCAAATTGGAATGATCAAGAGGGGCACAGACTGGTCTCCTTTTGAGGCTCCACGGTTGTATTGACACAGTCGATACTGGCATGATAAGTTTGGGGTCACAGTTTGCTTTAGTCAATAAATCACAAATTCCAACCATATGTCTCACAATCCTTACCTTGAAAGTGCACAGGTATCGGTCTTCCTTGCTAACCAGCAATCAGAGTTATGCTCATGCCACATACGAGTACTAAACACACTTTTACAGGTAATTCAATGCATTATATTTCTTCGTTACAGTAAACGTCTGCAGTAAACGGTTGCAAAAGGTTGTGTCATGAAGTGATAACTTTCAGCTGAGAGTTTGTTGATTTTGGTGAGAGTTCTCCTTGAATATTGATTGAAAACATAGTTCATTTTACATCACTGTATCTTATGAGTTGTTGAATTGTTGACCTGTTTTGTTGTACATGTAAATGTGACATGTGAAATCAGCAACCAAAACAATCTACTTTGATATTTTTGACATATTCACTTAAAGTTGCAAATTCTTCTTGTAAGAATGGAGACTGTTATTGCTTTGACTTAAGCCCTGTCCATACTAGACCAGAATGGATCGCGATCCGATCGGGATAGCGAGCGTCCACACTACATTTTCATTTTGAAAACGCTACCTCTGCCTCATTTTGGTATCGCGGGACTGATGACCGATGTGTACATGTGGGTTCTTTGCTTGTGGAAGGCGTTGGTACAACGGCGTAAGGTGTTGAGTGAGGAGCGTTAGCTGTTCTAACTACACGCTTAGCGTACGTGGAGGTAATGCCCACTATTTGTATTTGGATTCAACCGATCACGATCAAAGCCACCTCCTGATGTGAAGTGGATTTATCACGATCTGATTATGATTCAGTTGCAAGTGTGGACAGTGTTGTGGTCGAATCGCGATTCAGTTGCCAGCGTGGACAAGGCTTTATAAAGTACATTTGTACTTTGTCAGTATAAGTGATAGGCTTCCAGAAGTGTCTGTCTGTGTTTGGCAGCTTTACTAATTGCTTTAATTGTTTAAGGGTAACTGGGTTGTCAAAACTGATGCTCATCTTGGAGAACAGAAGGCTGAGTATGACGTTGTATTATTGTTGAGTACAACTAAATGGATACATTTGAATTGGGGAGATGAGGGACTGAAGAGAGCCTTTAAGAGAATCTTTCTTGCTCTGAAACCAGGTGGTATCTTCATTATGGAACCACAAGAACTCAGGTCGTATAAGAAAAAGAAGAAATTGACGGTCAGTTGTACAATTTATTAGCTAAGTGGCAATTACTAATGATGCAATATATTTAAACCCTTTGATAAAAGCCTTAATGAGAGTACCTTAATTATCCCAAAGATTTTGACATCGAATGCACTTGCACTTTGGTCATAGAGATGTATCATGTGGTGTGTGTGTGTGTGTGTGTGTGTGTGTGTGTGTGCACGCGTGTGTGCATGTGTGCGTGTGTCTGTGTGTCTGTGTCTGTGTGCATTTGTGCGTGTGTATGCATGCATGTGTGCATACGTGTGTGTGTGTGCATACGTGTGTGTGTGTGTGTGTGTGTGTGTGTGTGTGTGTGTGTGTGCGCGCATGTGCATGTGTGTGTGTGTGTGTGTGTGTGTGTGTGTGTGTGTGCATGCGTGCATACGTGTGTATGTGTTTGTGCGTGCATGTGTGTGTGCATGTGTGTGTGTGTGTGTGTGTGTGTGTGTGTGTGTGTGTGTGTGTGTGTGTGTGTGTGTGTGGTGTGCTCGGATGTATATGGTGGCACCCGGAGTTTGAATTGCTCTGTGGTTGCCTACCATTTTCCGATACTCTATGGTTCCATCGCTTATCATTTTCTATCTTTTGAGTAACTCGCCACACCAGCAAGTGAGAAAAGCATGGCTGCAAGACCGGGACACGGTAGGATGGCGTCACTTGCGCCGTCTCTCACTTGTTTACCCGCAGAGAACTTGCAAGTCTCTCGGGGTTGATTTCCTGCACAAAGAACATTGACAAATTCGCAGAAGAGGAATCCCATTTGGTACTTTGGAAAGCTGTTGGTATGACTTAGCAAATAAATCAAGATCTGCCTGGAGAGACCATTACCATGCTTGTCTGGAGTCTAGTCAAGTATCATCTGGCAATGTTTATTTACAAACTGTTGTCTGCCCTGAATGCCACAGAGATTTCAGAGGCATTAGTGACTTGAAGAGACACAAATGCACTGCTGAAAGAGAAAAACTTATACATGAGCAAAAGGAAGCCTTTGAATGCCAGACATGTAAGAAGTACTTTCGAAAGCAAAGGCTATGCAATATGCAAATGCATCGATAGTCATAGAAAAACTTGTTTATGACTTTTTTGTCTTTGTCCCCACTGAAGGGTAGCGTGTCCATTTAGACGGAAGCAATACAGGAGGAGGAGGAGGAGGTGTGTGTGTGTGTGTGTGTGTGTGTGTGTGTGTGCATGTGTGTGTGTGTGTGTGTGTGTGTGTGTGCATGTGTGTGTGTGTGCGTGTGCATGTGTGTGTGAGTGTGTGTGTGTGTGTGTGTGTGTGTGTGTGTGTGTGTGTGTGTGTGTGTGTGTGTGGCTCAGTTGGTTAGAGAGTTATTTTAGAGTGACTACATCTGGGGACTCATCAGGGTTGCAAGTTCAAGTCATAGTGATGGTGATCTAGAGCATCCTGTATTTGCCAAATCTTAGCTAATCCGAAACATAACAAAATTCAGGTTTTGGACAGGTTTGACAACCGTCAAGATTTACTTAGTGAGTTAATTACTGAAGAAGTGTAGAGATTCGTGCAAGGCAAAACAACAGTATGCAAGCATTAGTACTAATCTCTAAGTTTGTCAACTGTCTTCTTCTTCTTCTTCCTCTTCTTAGCCGTCTTCTTCTGCGTTGTCTCACTTATCTGAACAGTCTACTAATTGGTCCTATCTACTTTCAGAATAAACCACGTCAATGGCTCCATTGGCTGCCACTTCCAGTTTCTCTGCCAAGATACATGTACAATCGCATGTCACTTATCCAACCCCCTTGGACCGGACCCCTGTTGGATAAGTAAAAATGTTGGACAACTGAAGCTGTTAGGAACTCAACTATTGTTCGTATTAGACGGCATTTTTTCCACATTTGGTATAATGAATGTAGATGTAGAATGAATGTAGATGTTGATGAATGTAGAATACGCTTGAACTCACTCTCAAACTTGTTGCAAGAAACAACCGACAAGCATGTGGATGTACATGTACTGTACACATATGCAGCTGACCAGCCATGTGATCACCCACATGACAAGCTTGACCTGTCGGTTAACAGGCATGTTGGATAGGTGAACGTCTGATAAGTGACACGCGACTGTATACTGTCTTTGTTCCATGTGAGAGTATGATGAAAGATCTCGGCGTTGTTGCTGAGATTTAATACAATTACGATTGTACATCTAGGCTTCCTGGCATTTACCATGTTGTAGGCGGTGTTCACACCTCTATTAACACATTGCAATAAATCTGAGGTGTTGCCAACACTCTCCTCTCAAATATGCATTAACGCATTCAAGTGATAATGATGTCGTTCGTTATTTTATTTTTTGAGAATTACTGAACAGGTAGTACCATTGTAAAAATTGTTATGCATTTTGATTCGGAGAATTTTGGAAAATACAGTAATTTCCTTGGGCAAGAAACTCACACAAAGTTCTCCCTCTCGACTCCAGAGTATAAATGAGTGAGTACGTGGTCATTGACCGTGTGTGGCAAAGGCACCTGACTCCAACAAAGTCTAACGGCCACTGGGGTCCCGGTGGGACCGCATGTGTGCCCACACCACAGTTGGCGTTGCAGTTGGTGCTCCTGCAAGTACCTGGCCAGGCTCCTGGAGATAGCTTAGCATGGTCCATAGCTTCTGCGTAATGCAAAGGCACCCAGCCGAGTGGCCGGAGGCATGACCATGTATAATGGTAGCTCCTATCCATTTGCCACAGACCTCTCAACTTTTCTTCACACCATATCGTGAGACTGTCATTTGTAAATGACCACGC